>NC_136889.1:2565146-2647646 GCF_949152265.1 Phoxinus phoxinus | reverse complement strand
CAGACTCTCCTCAGAACCACAGAGTAGTTGTTCCCATCAAATCAAATGCGTGCAGCAACATTATAAATATAGACTGCAGTAACGTGGTTTGGCGAGGCCCTCCTGTAGTGCTGGGTGCTTTGCTATTAAATGGTGTATTAAAGACGAATTGCTTCTATGGTATTTGAATTCAGCTTTGCAAATTGTACACAGCATCTTTGTCTTGTCAAACGCGCAGCTTTTTAAATGCAAACATTCCTCATAAATCTCCATCATTGTCCTTCTGCATCATGACATCATTAAAACAAGGCAAAAAAAAAAAGTGCTGGTTCAATTGACCCTTCACAGGGAGCTTGATTGACAGGTGATCTGACCAATCATACTTCGCCATCCACCATTTTGTCCGACAAAGCAGTCAGGAGAGTTAGTAGATTAACGTTGGAGGATTTGGACTTGAGAAGTGGAGTGTACTGACGCCTTTCCGCGGTTAAAACAACATTCCTTCTGATGTTCATTCATGTTTATTTGATGCTATAAATGAACTAGAAGGAAGAGATGATCGGTTCACGAGCGGCTTTAACTGAGGCGACACAGTGATCTGACACACACATTAAAGAGCCACAAAACTCTATTTATTGTTTACATTTCTTAAAAAAAATGACCAAATTTGAAAGGTGAGACTTTGTTTAATATGTTTAATATCAAAAGTAACCGAAGAGTAAGCTGATCTGTGTCTGTCAGTGTCCTCTCTGCTCCACTATGTGTTTTTCACTGCGTGAGAACATGGTGTGTGTGAGAGCGGCGTAGCTTGTCGGACAGTAACTAAGGGGGGCGAGTCTTTTGCGAACGGTCAATTGCGTCATTTTTTTTAAATGCGTTAAATATCTCAAATTAATCGCAAAGATTAATGCGTTAAAGGATTAGTTCACTTTTAAAAAAAACTTTTGCTGATAATTTACTCACCCCGATGTCATCCAAGATGTCCATGTCTTTCTTTCTTCAGTGGAAAAGAAATGAAGGTTTTTGATGAACACATTTCTCCATATAATGGACGTCAATGGGCCCCAAACGGGTCAAGGTCCAGATGACAGTGTCAGCGCCGCTTCAACGGGCTTTAAACGACACCAGACGATGAATACGGGTCTTATCTAGCGAAACCATCGTCATTTCAAAAATAAATAAAAAAGTTTAAGTTTTATAAGCACAAATGCTCGCCTTGCTCTGTTCTGTGATGCGCGTTCGTGACGTCACGTAATACGCAATTACGTTGAAAAGTATATATATATAAATATATATATTTATATATATTAGGGCTGTCAAAAGATTAATCGCGATTAATCGCATCCAAAAAAAAATTTGTGTTTGCATAATATATGTGTGTGTACTGTGTATAATTATTATGTATAAATAGACACACATTCATGTATATATTTAAGAAATATTTGCATTTATATACTGTATATACATTTATATAATTTATATTATATATAAATATTTTATATATAAATATAACCAATTTTTCTTAAATATATACATGATTGTGTGTGTTTTTATATATATATAAATTATTATACACAGTACACACACATATATTATGTAAACACAAACTTTTATTTTGGATGCGATTAATCGCGATTAGGGCTGTCAGTTAACGCGTTATTAACGGCGTTAACGCAAACCCATTTTAACGGCGTCAATTTTTTTATCGCGAGATTAACGCCTAGCAAACTTTTTAGTTTTTTTCACATGCTTTTGCAACAACTAGTAACGTTGTTAAAACTACAACACCACAGCTGATCTAGCTAGACCAGAAACAAAACAACAGGCACGCCGCACACACTGGTTTGGGCTTGCGAACCCATAGATGTGCGAACCGGCCAAAGAGTGGACGAGAAGCGCAGCGCCGAGCCGCGTCTAGGACAACTCGTATCGCACATCGGACGCGCGCTTTCTCAGTTTATGGCAAGCAATAAAAACGCAGAACGGTGCCGCCGGTGTGTGTACACTCATAGAGAATAATGTGTTGAATTTTAAATACGAGGCGCTGCGCTTCTCGTCCGGTGTGCGGCTGCGACCCTCTTTAACGTTACGTTTTGATGAATGATGAGCGCGAGACGCCGAAATGGATGCCAATAAGATTCTGAATGGAAAGTTTACTTTTAAAAACCAAATGGTTCAATTGACAAGACCAAAGTGATGTGTGTGTTGTGTCGTTGTGAACTGAGCTATCATCGCGGCACGTCCAGTCTGAAATACCACTTGATGGTCAAGCACACACACACAGCTGATGCGTTTCTACGCCCACTCGTCAACATCAGTAACGTCACCTCGTCAGTATTTCTTTCACCCTTTTATTGATGGACAGTGTTACATAGAGATTATTTGCTCCAAGTGAGAATGTTAGTGTGAAATTGAACACATATGCCAATGTTGTTTTCAATAAAAAAAACATTTGCACAAAGCAAGCCGATCCACCTTTCCATGTTGATAAGAGCATTAAAATGAGAAAAAATAATGGAACAAAAAGAAATCAAGAGACATTTAGAATAGATAAAAATGTGCGATTAATCGCGAGTTAACTATGACATTAATGCGATTAATCGCGATTAAATATTTTAATCGTTTGACAGCCCTAATAAAAATAGGTGGATGGAAACATAGTATTCTCATGGAAGTTGTTCTCAGGAGAGCGTCTAAGTCTCTTAGATTAATCTTCATCTAGGATCTGTTGAAGGACGCATCTGAAGAAGCTCCCGGATCGCCTTGAGAAATCAGGAGATAAACAGGAAAAGCAGTTTTCCTGAATGATGCATGAGCTCCATGTAAAATTGATATGGCTGCTTCGAGAGCTCTTGATTATGTAAGTGTGAAAAGTTTTCCAGAGACCCGAACGCTTATGCAACTGACTACGTTACTACATCTGCCCACAAACACACACACCGCACTGTGGGCTTCTTTTACTGGAGGATCTGATTTGGCTGAGCTGAGTTTTCCAACCCTTTTCTGCAAGGAATCAATCGTGATATTGAAGAACAGGGCGTAGTTAGCACATGTTGTGGGTTGGGGATGTGACGGCGGGCTAGATTACATAAATCAAGACGAGTGAAAACTGCAAAGATCAGAAATGTGGCAGAGGAAGACGAGCTGGATAAATGAGGGAAAGTGAAAGAGCACCAGACGACTGAGAGATTTCATATGAGAGATTATTTGCATCATATGCTAAACTGAAGCTTTACTCTCACTGGATGGCGCGTCATTTATGTATTCAAAATAGAGTTATCATTATTATCATCTAAAATTAACACTAAAACTATTTTTGTAGTGATTGGTGATTGAAATAAAGCTTAAATGAAATGATATATAAATGTAAGATTGAAAACTTTAAGTTATGTTCGAGTACTAAAATTACTAAAATTAAAATAAATTCAATTCGTAAATTCAAAAGCACATAACTACTAAAACCTAAAGTATGAAAATCAAAAATATAAATATAAAAGCTAACACAAAATATTGATGTGTTGAAAAAGTATTGAAATAATTCTAAAATATCACTTCTGCAAAAATGTTATTTTAGTATCACTGAAATACTAGTATAGTTACTAATAAAAAAAATTGTTTGTTTTAATTTTAGTTCATTTTGTTGTGTAATTTTATTAGCTTTTTTTGTTAAATATGTCGATATATTAAATTATTTTATTATTTTTATTTAAGTTTTAGCTATTTGAGTACAAGTTAAACTAAATGAAAATGTGAAATGTTGCCTTGCCTTATATAAAATATACTATAGCTTAAAATAAAAAAGTTTATTTTATTTCAAGTGACACATTTTATGGTTTTATTTTTAATTAACTATTATAATCCTGAATTTTGAAAAACATTGTGTATGAAAATATGTAAACACTTGCTATATCTATATCACATCCATATTGACTTATTATTAGCCATCTTTCTAATCTTATAACTTTTTTTCCCATGAAAAATAATAAGCTCCACTATTTGAGCGTCTCATTCACAAAACTAGCATCCAAACGAAAACAACACAATATTAACACACAATAACTACAATAATTTCTGCAATTACCCACTGCTGCAAAGAGCTCAGTCCCTAAAATATGAGGATCTGCTCAAATAAAACACTGAATCAATAAACATATGAACACTGGCATGCTAAATCTGGAGATGCTAACGTGTGTTCGCCTTGTTTTGCGATGATAGACACTTCATCTGTTAACCTTGAAGAGATGCCAGTGTGTTTAGCACACAGCATTTGCTACTTTAACAGCAGAACTGATCCTGCAAGCCTGAAGAGTGCAGCGGGCAACAGAAGACCCGTCAGTAATTGGCTTCATTATACAGACGCAGACCGCAGACATCAAACAGAATATGATTATGCTAACAGGCTAGCTAGAAGTTCAGGAATCAAAGTGTGTATGGAAATAGACTCATAACAACACGCACAGATTTAGAGTTTGGAGAATATCGTATTCATTCGTTTAGCACACGGCCAAAGCAACCGGTTCACTGGAGTCCCAGAGTCAGTTTTAAGTCTTGCTTTACACAGAAGCCGGTCATGCAAAATTAAATATATGTGCAAATATATATGAACTGCATGAAAAATGTCCAAGGTAACATTTTACCACCACAAAAATCAAAGAAAAAAAAAATCTATATTTTGCTGTAAAAGTGAATTTAAAAGAAGTTATTTATATACAGGTATAGAGACAGACACACACACACACACACACACACACACACACACACACACACACAGTGCCTAGCATAAGTGAACACACCCATGCTAAAGTTGACTAAAAAGAGGAATAAAAAATCATCTTTTGGAAATTGATATTAATGCCTTAATTAAAAACATTAGGAAAACTCCAACCTTTAAGGACAGCAATTTTCTTTGTGAATGAATAATGTATCGTAAATAAATAAATGTTCTTCTTAAAACACAGTGTGCATGAGTCAGCACACAGCCATTTATTTCATGGATCCGGGATACTATGATCCTGATAAAGTTCCCTCTGGGATTAAAATATCCGCACATCCTCACACACACGTCACCAAACCTAGAGATCGGCATGATGAACTTTCCATAAGATCATCTCTCAATGCAAATCAAACCAGATATTAGGCGAACTGAAATAAAACTGACGCCAATCTCTAAAACGAGGATCCATATCAGCGTGCCGTTTTCGAGACGCCGAGAGCTAGCGTCCGCGACAAACTTCCACTCGACAGAGACGCCACTCGTACATGCACTTTATTAGACAGGAGAGCAAATGTACATAAAACTAATCAATGTTATATAGCTCAACATGATGAAATGTTAGAATATGATCAGTATGTTATTGTAATGTTGATCTAGCGTACTGCTAGTCTCATACACACAAACTAACACACAGTATAACATTACGGGCCCTATCTTGCACCCAGCGCAATTGACTTTGTACACCGACGCATGTCGGTAAATTAGGGAATGAACTTGCGCTCGCGGGGGCGCTTCAGAGAAAAGAGGAGCGTGTTCCGGCGCAAACGTTCCCTGGTGATATTTTGCAGATTCAGAAAACAACTCCGCGTTAGTCAGATGTTATTTTAAGGGCGCGTGCTTGGCCATTATGTAGTGTGTGAACAACGCACACACACTTTAATTCTCTAATCTAAACAGACGCAGCAGTTTTCATTTTTGCAAATCATACATTATTACATGGAAAAATATGAACACACGAGGGAAATCATTGTTGTGTCCGTGAAGATGTGAAAAAATAAATCTAGATTAGGCTACACATTTACCCAAATTATTATACGCCTGTTTAACCGAAGCTAATTTGTGTGTGTTTCTCCCATCATCCCCAATGTCACTTCTCTGTGTTTTACGGCCCTGACGAGAACGCCGGTCTCCTCGGCTGTGAACCGCTCCTGGCGTGCGCCGGCAAACCCGCCGTTATAATAGCAATCCGCCGTTATAATAGCGATCCTCCGTTATAATAGCAATCCTCCGTTATAATAGCAATCCGCCGTTATAATAGCGATCCTCCGTTATAATAGCAATCCGCCGTTATAATAGCGATCCGCCGTTATAATAGCGATCCGCCGTTATAATAGCGATCCTCCGTTATAATAGCAATCCGCCGTTATAATAGCGATCCGCCGTTATAATAGCGATCCGCCGTTATAATAGCGATCCTCCGTTATAATAGCGATCCACCGTTATAATAGCGATCCGCCGTTATAATAGCAATCCGCCGTTATAATAGCAATCCACCGTTATAATAGCGATCCGCCGTTATAATAGCGATCCGCAGTTATAATAGCAATCCACCGTTATAATAGCAATCCGCCGTTATAATAGCGATCCTCCGTTATAATAGCGATCCACCGTTATAATAGCAATCCACCGTTATAATAGCAATCCGCCGTTATAATAGCGATCCGCCGTTATAATAGCGATCCTCCGTTATAATAGCGATCCTCCGTTATAATAGCAATCCGCCGTTATAATAGCAATCCACCGTTATAATAGCAATCCGCCGTTATAATAGCGATCCTCCGTTATAATAGCAATCCGCCGTTATAATAGCGATCCGCCGTTATAATAGCGATCCGCCGTTATAATAGCGATCCTCCGTTATAATAGCAATCCACCGTTATAATAGCAATCCGCCGTTATAATAGCGATCCGCCGTTATAATAGCGATCCGCCGTTATAATAGCAATCCGCCGTTATAATAGCAATCCGCCATGGAACAAGCGCGCCGGCTCTTAAAGGGAATGTGAGAGGACGCTCTGATTGGTTTATTTCACGTTACGCCCAAACCACACCTATGAGTAATGAAGCGACTTCAGACCAACACATTTTAGATTTGCGTCGGGCACAAGAGTCGTTTATCCCGCCGGTATAATAGCAACAGCGCCCAAGACCCGCCCACAAAGTTACTTGCGTTTCACGTTTGATACTTGCGTTTCAGAGCGTTAATATAGGGCCCAATAACTTTAACACACTCAAATGCAGTTTAGTGTGATCGTGTAGAGCGAGTGAACAGCGCTGCATTACCTCACAAGCTTCATTCGTCTAATAAACTGTCCTGTGTGAGTATTAATACAGCACTTGCGGGTCCTTATTCCTTTATATCCGCGGGACTCGCGTGTGGCGCTGATATCTGTCTCTCATTAGCACTCGCGCTCTGCTTCACACCACAGTCATGATAAACACATCAGTGTATTCACTCATCCATAAACATTATTAGATCCATCAGCTTGATGACAAGTCTCATAATTTCGCTTATGCGTCATCAACCTACGCCTGTGTTATTGTAAGAGGTTAGCGACCCCTAGCGGCGAAAACATTACATATTGTAGCTTTAAGCATTAGAGTACAATATTGATGCTTGCCACTACCGTCTTCCATCCATCCCATGAGCCCCGGGCACGAGTTGCCATGGTGACGGTCAGTTGCCGCAGGGTTGCCGGGTTGAGGATGCAAGGGTTTCTGAGAAGCCGAATCCAACATCAGCCCATCGCGTTCAGGACATCCATCAGCCGGCACACGTGTGAGTGTCAACCCTGTTGTCTTCTGTTTCTGGCCTTCGATCAGAGACACGAGCCGGGATCTGGAGAGACACGAGACACAGGAACTGCTCGAGGGGAAGCACGAGATGAAGTTTCCTCGGGGTCCTACACCCCTGACGACCCCTGTGACCCCTGTGACCTCTGCCATCCAGGGAGACCCACCGCTCACAGTCGCCTGAAGGCAGGTCACTCAGACAGCGAGAGTCTGTGACAGAAAAACAATCATTATTTTTACAAACCCATTTAGAAATTACACATTTTAAAGTCCCCATGAAATCAACGTTTTTTTTACTTTTAGTATTTTTTACATCTTATAAGATTTTCAAAATGTGATGGACCACAAACATGAGGACCAAAAAATCCTAGATTTAACCGTTTTGCTCCTATAGTGTGTGATGTGCCATGATGTGACAAAGACAGCACACACACACACACACACACACACACACTAACAGATTTTCAACCAGTCTTGACTGTGAACAAGGGAAATCTCACAAAATCTCGCGAGACTTCAGAATAAGCAAGGCAGGAAGAAATTGCGATGATAGTGTTTGGAATGATTTTCACAGAAAATTAACGGGGAAAAAAACATTGTACACAGCATTATATAGAACCTTTCATACAGAAAGATATTCATTCTTTATTGGATTTATTGTCTCTTTAGAAATAGTTATTTAATTCCTCTAGATATAACCTCACTGAACCCTTAACACTCAGCTTCCTGCAAGTGTGTGTGTGTGTGTGTGTGTGTGTGTGTGTGTGTGTGTGTGTGTGTGTGTGTGTGTGTGTGTGTGTGTGTGTGTGTGTGTGTGTGTGTGTGTGTGTCCGTCACTTCCATCATCTCGCTCTCTGATTGGATATTGTTCCGTTTCACGTGATAATCTCCAGAGCGTGCGCGGGTTTGTCCATCAGGATTTCTGATCGTAAATATTCAACATGTTCCAGGTTCGGACACTCTTAACACACATCACACCGAGGGAAAATCTGATAAAATAATATGTAGAACCATCAAGATAATCGGGACACAGCTAGGATTGTCGGAAGGAGGGAAATCGGCCCAAAATCAGCCCGGTTATCTTGTGGTGTGTACCCAGCATTAGTCTTACTGTTATCTATTAGCTAGTGTGCGACAACAACAAAAAAATTGCATTTAGAAGATATATAAGCATTGAAAACTCTGGATCAACGATTTTGATCACTCTGCACTTCAGCTTCACATCAGATTTTCTGTCCAATCAGATGCTCTCTAGAATCTGAAGCTCCGCCCCCTAATTTTTAAATAGAAGCTGAAATCGGTCACTTCTTCACACGTTTATTATTTTCTGTATTGTGAACGGCACATAGTGCACTATATAGGGAATAGGGAACGATTCAGACAGTGTAAATATGCTTTCCATTGAGGCGAATAAAGTCTAGACCAGCACAGACCAGAACTCTTATTCGCAATTTATCTTTATTTATTTCATATACATCAATGCATATGTATCCTTATGCAATGTGCACTGAAAAAACAATGGTGTAGAAACAATTTTCACTGTAAATTTCACAACCAGTTACAAAGAAAACATTTTGAATTAAGTAGAAAAACAGTATTTTTATACAATAATCTTTATTTGCAGTGTGACTAACATTGCATTAAATCATGTATACGCATTATATTTATTAGTTCATGCATTCCCTCCATTGACCTTGACATTGCACTACTATTTAACTACATTTTGTGTGCAGAAATGCATTAAAGCTTTTAAGTGTGTGTGCGTGTGTGTGTGTGTGTGTGTGTGTGTGTGTGTGTGTGTGTGTGTGTGTGTGTGTGTGTGTGTGTGTGTGTGTGTGTGTGTGTGTGTGCGCGTGCGTGTGTGTGTCATCATGTGAATCAGTGACCTTTGCTTTGACCTGTGAGCTGTGGCTCATAGTTTTCTCCTGCTTATATTGTGTAACATGCAGATTGTGTGTTGTTGTGTCATCATAAATCTACACACCCTCCTGCTTTTGTTTACGCTCAGGGAACTGTGTCCATGTTTGGATTAAACACACTCGCTTTTAAATTCTACTTTCAAATCATGTCCATTTATCTATTTGGAAAGAAGATGTGTAAAGTGAGTCAGTCACACAACTCCTTCATGAATTTTAACTATATACTGTAAATAGTTGATATTCCCGTCATATACTTGTATTTTTCTGTAGCTGACCATGCAGACCATGCAGTTCAGATCATATAAGGTCATTCGGACGACTCTGGCTGGGAAAGAAAACGAGGCCGATGTTTGTCAGACCATGTAAGGATAGCTTGAGTCTGCGAGACATTATTGCAGAGCCACACAAATAATCTGAAGATAAAGTGGATCAGTGGCCCTGCAAAGAAACCCAAACAAAACATCTCAAGCTTCTCACACACACACACACACAAACGGAAAAGTCCATGTTTCTCACTACGGCTGAAATATGATTTCATAATATAAGTTCGTTTATATCACTTTAACAGCATATATTGACATTTTTGTGTAAATAAAAAGTTTTGGAAGTTTAAGTTCACTTTAAAGGAAATGTACTGAACTATTTTTATTAAACACAAAATATATATTGTGCAAAATAATTCGGACTCTAAAATTAAAGCCATGTGTTTGTGTCCAAATTTGAAGTTGATATCACACAAGTTGAACACTGTTTCCAATTTTAAACCGGTTTAAGCTTTCAAATGATACTTAAGTTATGATGATCACTGCTTGATTGTTTATATCGGCGCAAAATGTACCTATATTTTCACCCAGCTCTTAATATAAAGTTGGATGTACAGGTGAAACTCGAAAAATTAGAATATGATGCAAAAGTTCAGTAATTCAACTTAAAAGGTGAAACTAATATATTATATAGACTCATTACATGCAAAGTGAGATATTTCAAGCCTTTATTTGTTATAATTTTGATGATTATGGCTTACAGCTTATGAAAACCTTTTCACAATATTCTAATTTTGAATTTGGGGTTTTCATAAGCTATAAGCCATAATCATCAAAATTATAACAAAAAAAGGCTTGAAATATCTCACTTTGCATGTAATGAGTCTATATAATATATTAGTTTCACCTTTTAAGTTGAATTACTGAACTTTTGCATCATATTCTAATTTTTCGAGTTTCACCTGTATGATTATGTCCAACTTTATCCGCATATATACATGCTGTACATTCACATAAAATTATACATATTATATAGCAAATTTCAACTGCTTGATTGCTATAGTCGCTAAATGTAAACAATAGTATCGCCCTACATGCGACTGTAAGACATGAAGATAATAATGTCCCCCTTTTAATGTTGTTTATGTGTCTATATGGTGTTATTAATCTGCTTTAAGAGACAAACCATGTGAACCAAAGACAGTCTCAAAAACACGTTTTGAAATCGCTGGTGTTTCTGACGTCACACACTACCTTGTAACCAATCAGATCAACGTGTGATCGTCAACCAGTGGATCTCTGAGTGAGTGAGTGAGTGGAGGCGGGGCTCATTTGCATATTCATAGAACCACGTATTCTAAATGAGGCAAGGGTGTTGAGTTACATTCAAGGAAAAAGCTTTTAAATATGTAATTTTGGTGATCAAAGATGAGTTTTACGGGATAAAATTATGAACACAACAGATAGCGGATTCAAAGACAGGTCAACCAAATACATCTGAGCACACAGAAATCTTCAAAATATTCTAATCTGGTTCTAGAACTTGTCATGTTTATGCAGCTCTGAAAAAAATCCAGAAGAAACAGAAAAGCTTAAACCGCAATTCTGCACCCATGTGCTTCATATTACTCTAACATTAGCTTAGTGTGAAACTGAGTCACATTCAAAGCCTGTTTAAAGTGGTTTCAAAGACAAACTGTGACCAAGACCTGCGACCAATTGAATTAATAACCACTATGTTAAAACTCATATGGTGAAAATCCAGTTTTTAATGTTGTTTATATGTCTATTGGGTTTTTAATCTGCTTTAAGACGAACCATGTGTAAATTCATAAGTCGACAGCATTGCTGCCTATATGTTTACATGCATCCAAGGTCAAAACACACTTAAATTTTCTCATAATACAAATTGAAATTTACCTAATTTCTCAAAGAGTCTGAAAACAGTTCGTTCGAAGAAATGAAAAATGAAATGATCGTGGAGTTACTGACGACTCGTATAACTTTATTTGTCGTGCACTTTGATCTTTAAAACTTTGCAGACCTTTTACAATGGATGGATGGATGGATGGATGAATGGATGAACGAACGAACGAACGAACGAACGAACGAACGCATGAATAAATGAATGAACGAACGCATGAATGAATGGATGGATGAATGAATGAACGAACGAACGAAAGAAACGAACGCATGAATGAATGAATAAATGAACGAACGCATGAATGAATGAATGAATGAACGAACGAACGCATGAATGAATGGATGAATGAATGAACGAACGCATGAATGAATGGATTAATGAATGAATGAACGCATGAATGAATGAATGGATGAATGAATGAATGGATGAATGAATGAATGAACGAACGAACGCATGAATGGATGAATGAATGAACGAACGCATGAATGGATGAATGAATGAATGAACGAACGCATGAATGAATGAACGAATGCATGAATGAATGAATGGATGAATGAATGAATGAATGGATGAATGAATGAATGAACGAACGCATGAATGAATGAATGAACAAACGCATGAATGGATGAATGAATGAAGGAACGAACGAACGCATGAATGAATGAATGGATGAATGAATGAACGAACGCATGAATGAATGGATGAATGAATGAATGAACGAACGCATGAATGAATGAATGAATGAATGGATGAATGAATGAACGAACGCATGAATGAATGAATGGATGAATGAATGAATGAACGCCAAATGAATGGATGGATGAATAAATAAGAATTCCCCACCAAGTGTTCTTAAAAAATTGGTCACTAAAACATCATAAAAAAATAAAAAATAAAACTAATTTCCATTTATATGTTGCTTGCAAGAAAAAAATTACTAGGCTATTTCTGTCAATGGAGAAAAATGCTGTTTGCCCCATTAGTTGCAGTTCCAGCATCGGCCAGCAGGGGCAAACTGGACCAAACTAACCAGCTAAACCACGACCCCTGGTTCACACACACACACCAATTCCACACACACACACATACACACACACACACACACACACACACACACACACACACACACCAATTCCATCATCATGATGTCAGCTAAAATGGAAAGTAGGACATTGCAGGACATTATTGCATTATGTTACTTTGAAGAAACTATTATTTTCCTTTTCAATAACATGCCGTCAGCTCTCAATAAGACTAAGAAAGTACACAGGGTCAATTGCATTTCATGTTGACCGAGCAGCGCAGTGGGGGGGGGGTATTATCAGATGTGGGTTCTTCTGTTGGGCAGACGCTCATCCCAGCGAAGGGTTAAGCCTGGCTCAGTGCATTCGTTTCATTTCCTCTACATTTCCATCTGAGCAAACAAGCGGGTGACCTGACAGTGCACAGGGGGGGGCGTTCGTGACTCGAATGAGAGCAGAGAGAGAGAGAGAGAGAGAGAGAGAGAGAGAGAGAGAGAGAGAGAGAGAGAGACTGAGAGAGAGAGAGAGAGAGAGAGAGAGAGAGCAGAGAGAGAGAGAGAGAGAGAGAGGACACCCATGTGACCGTGAAAAGCCTGCAGTGTGCAGACGGTCGGGGAGGGGCGTGCGAGGGCAAACCCCTGAAGAGAGAGAGAGAGACTGACTGCTGATGCGGCTTTAGCACAATAACAATTCCAGGAAACCGAGGCCAGGCTTTCAGTTCTGCTGTGTACAGTGTGTGTGTGTGTGTGTGTTGTTTACCTTCATCACCACGTGATCCACACGCTCTGACACACTGCCTATGTTTGCAACATCATGCTATTATACATACAGGCGGCATGCATGACACACATGTGCACAGCAGCGGGATTTAGCATGCTATACATAAAGCTAGCACATCAGCTCATCACGAGAACAGGCATACTTGCAGCACACTGCAATATAAACATACACCGATTATAAATATTGAAGTTTCCACATGCAATCCCAAAACATTTCGATCAGGCATACTACTGGGGTCCTAATGTGGGACTCATCTCTTCACCACACCGGTCCTACATGACCCACCCCGAGTTTGGGATTCGGACCGGGGTCTCCGGCGTTAACTAGCATCAGTCGCTAGCGCACTTCTTGAGGCCGGGGGAGTGAGGTTTACACGCACAGCTCTTACTGGCCTACGTTACACCATTACACTCTGGTTTTGGATAGGGAGTTAGGTTTCTATATTGTATTAATTTTCCTTTTCTTTTTGGGTTAGGGTTTAGGGAAGAGGTTTAAAAATAAGGAAGTTGTGTTTGTTATTTTGGCCTAGTCAGCTCCAGAATCAAAACTTCCAAAATAATGCAACTTGTACTTATGAGTTCAACAAGATCTGCACGTTTTTTACTACTAAAAAACTCTTGAAAAAAACAAAACTCAAAAAATAATTACCGACTGTAATAGCGATATGATATCAATGCAACATTAAATTCCAATTATGCAATATCTACTCTAGCCTCGTATCGATTCATCACTTCGTTCAGTCGAGCTATCATAATATTATATATATGTGACCCAGTCACATGGGTCAATTTTTTTTGACATTTAGATTTATACATCATATGAAATCTGAATAAATAAGGTTTGTTAGGATATGACAATATTTGGCCGAGACACAACTATTGAAAATCTGGAATCTGAGGAGCAAAAAAAATCTAAATATTGAGAAAATCTCCTTTAAAGTTGTGCATTTATGTTCACGATTGTGCTGCATTCACTCACAAAAATACATGTTTTATATATTTACGGTAGGAAATTTACTAAATATCTTCATGGAACATGATCTTAATATCCTAATGATTTTTGGCATAAAAGAAAAATGGATAATTTTGACCCATACAGTGTATAGTTGCTATTGCCACAGATATACCCGTGCGGCTCCAGACTGGGTTTGTGATCAGGGTCACATGTGTCTATATAATGCCATGTGTTCATGTGAGGAGGAAGGGGACAAAGGAAAAGAGATCAAATATAAACAGACATTAATTTCTGAAGGGAAAAAGCGTGTGAGTGGCGCTCGAGACATGAGTCAACCGTGTGTGTGTGTGTGTGTGTGTGTGTGTGTGTGTGTGTGTGTACTCGTCTGCGCAGCTAAAAATGGCTCTCCTCACCCGCCCATCCTCGGGTTTTACCCTTATTAAAATATGATGGCTTATGACAGCGTCGCCTATGCTCTGAGTCATTTTCTGCCTGTCTGAAAATAAGTATATTTATATATGTTCGGACATATATTATTGGATACAGTAAAGCCTACTTCACTGCCAGAGATAAGCAGATTACAAGAAAGATATCATATCAAGATGGACATAACAAACGTACAAAAACACCAATGAGCGCTGTGATATTTAAAGGGGTGGTTGATTATGATTTGACTTTTCTAACTGTAGTTAGTGTGTAATGTTGCTGTTTGATCATAAACAACATCTGCAAAGTTACAACACTCAAAGTTCAAAGCAAAGGAAGATATTTGCTTTTAAAGAAAAGGACTACAACAAACGGCTGGTAGGAACTACACGACATTCCTCCCGGGTTAGTGACATCACCAACCCTAGAATTTACATAAACCCCGCCCCCTGAACACGATTTATAGATCATCATGACAGAATATGCTAATCAATGACTAGAAGATAACTACACATTCATCAACTAACCATTCAGAAATGTCCTGTTGCTTCTACATGTCGTCACTTCTTCTTGAGTCTCTCCATTATTATCCGTCTCCGGTTTGAACATAAACATTGAAATGTTCAGTGTGTGTGTGTGTGTGTGTGTGTGTGAGGTAAAAGAACACGAGCTCTTGAAGCTCCCCTGTGCCGGGAGCAGCAGCTCATTTGCATTTAAAGGGACAGACACAAAACGGTGTGTTTTTGCTCACCCTCAAAAAGTGACAATTTTAACATTTAATATAAAAATATCTGTGGGGTATTTTGAGCTAAACCTTCACACACACACACTCTGGGGACATCAGAGACTTATTTTACATCTTGTGAAAAGGGCATTATACCACCGCTTTAACTATTGGCCTACTCTTAAAATACATACATTACATAATACATTGAATAGGCCTATCAATAACATGACTCACTTCTATACAGTAGAATCTGGCCTTTGTCCACAAACAGCCTAAAGATCGGATGCAATCCTTCAAATACATTTTAAAGCCATAATCGACAAGATCTAATGCAATACTTTAAAGTATAATGGGTGCAAATGCTTCTCCAGAAACACTATATGTGCTAAAGTACGTGCATTCAAAAGTTTAACTTCTTGTATGTCTCACATTGACATAATTGTGATTACTGTAGAGAAATGAGTGAAGATGTACTTAAAATTATGTTTTTGTTGCATGAAAAAATTTCGCCCAACAACACGAGGGCGAGTGAATAATGACTAAATATAACCGCGGATGTTATTCTTCCAGAGGAACTCAAAGGCATGCCCACTGAAGAGATGGGTTTATATAAAGTGAGCTCCATGTGACATGAACTAGTTTCAATCGCTCTTTAATTTTTTCCCCTGTCAAAGCCAATCTCTGCTGTGGCTCTGGCCTAGATTTCTTCAAAGACCTTCTCCAGTTATCTAGGACAGACCACATCCAACAACAGTCTCACAAACCTCCTCTGCTACTCAGTCGAGCTGACCAGAAACACACACACTGAGATTGTGCTCGAGTGAAACCAGAAACGGATCTGAAATCCTCGATCTGTGGCGGAGAGCTGAAGGACCCGGAGCGGTGAGATTAAACAAGGTCATCGTGGAGAAAAGGAACAAAGAAATGATATCGCAATGACTTCTGCGGTTCACTGGAAACGGCCTAGAAAAACTCAAGCCTCCTGTTTAATTCCAGCGTTAATGCTGTTATTCTAGCACAACATTTACTGTAAATATGTTGATTTATGAAGATGGACAGCAAAAATGGCCAGTGCACCTCCAAAATAGTGATTTAGCAAATCAATAACTACAACTAAAACTATTAAAATCATTTTTGTTCATTGGAATAAAGCTTATAGATGAAAAAATTACTCAAATTACTCAACTTAATTTTGTATTTTTTTCGCCTTAAGCACTAAAATTACTGAAAATGTAAAGTTTAATATTATAAATAATAATAAAAATGGCAAAAGCACATAACAAAATAACTATTATATATTATAAAATATATATTTTAATTAAAATATAATTAAAAAATAAAAGCTCATTCAAAACACTAACAATATTAGTATATTGTGCACAATAATATTATTAATAATACTAAAATAATGCTGGAAATGATTTATAGAATCTGTAATAAATAAAATAAATTATATATATATATAGATTATTTAATTTAATTAATTATTTATAATATTTGAACAAATCAATTATAATACATTAAAAAAAGTTTAAACTTCTACTAATATATATATATATATGTATGTGTATATATATATATATATATATATATATATAAAATACTACTACTAACAATACTAGTATAAATAATATTAAAATAACGCTGAAAATGTTTTAAAATACAATGTATTAAAATTAATAAATTAATGTATTACATATTTATTGATATCAAAAATATGTTTATAAATGTTAATTACTTAAATCAATTATAATAAATAAAAAATAATAACAACATTATAAATGTTGTTAATCGTTTATATGAATTACAGTAAATTGAAATATAATTACAAAAATACACACAAAAGAGTGTCAGATCAGTGTCAGATATGCTTGTAATAATACTGTGAATATGTGAGTCTATTGAATGACTAAATGTACATAATATGGGCCACGTTTAAACAAAAAAAAAGGTCATGTGAACAACCAGACAAAGAATAAAACCACAAACTCACAAAAGCTGCTGACTCCAGACCTGTGCACACCTGTGAGGTTTCATCCGGGTCCCGAGGGTGGAGAATTAAACACCTGCTCCATCACGACACACACACACACACACACATCAGGAGCCTGCAAACACACCACACAAAGAGTCTCGGATCAAACCTGCCTTTTATTTCTCACACACACACACATTTTCTTTCTTTCCTCGCCCCGTCTCTCCCCGAGGGCTTGTTGAAACATCGCCCCGGCCCGAGACCAAAGGTGGAGCCGAGTGTTTGCAACAGTTGCGGGGACAAAACTCCAGCCGTGGGCGATTTCCACTGGATACTGTAAACCTACAGGTGCAGATCATGAAGAGACACGGGCAAGATGCCGAACGCAAGAGCCGTGGCTCGTTCAGGAGGACTCAGACTATATTCATCTCTCTCATCGTCATTTTGGTGTTGATATTATGTGTGTATTTTCACTTGCTCTTGTCCACTCCCTGGAGCGACTTCGGATCGTTCCCGATGCTGTAATTCATTGTCTTGAATCCTCGATGCTTTTATCATTCAACACTGTAAAAAAAATTGCTGCGATTATTTAGCACAACTTAAAATCCAACTTTGTTTCAACTTTAAAAAGTATGTGTTCAAGCTTGACTAAAAATATTAAGTTTAGTTAACTTAAGTTTAGTTTGGTTAAGTTGGATATTTAAGTTATCTCAACTAATTTTAACTAATCGCAGCCACATTTTTTACAGTGAAACACAATGATGATTAAATCGTCTCTATATGCACAACGCAAATGCTGAACAAATATCAATTGCTATATTTTTATAATGGATTGCATGAGGAAACGTGTATCTTTATATTGCATTGCAGAATATTTTTGATCACAAATGATGTATAATGTAAATAATAAAACTGCACCCATTAAAAAGTTTTAACCTGGAAGAAATTATATAATACACTGTAAAAACATATTTTTTATTATATATATATTTTATTTTTTTTCAAATCAACTTATACGTATAGTATAAGTATCAACGATCAACGATAACTATAACTAATGTGTTAAGATAACATACTATTTTGAGTTTCTGTTTATTAAACCATTCTTCTTCATTGTATTAACTAAATTTTTTAATTACAACGAACTCAAAATTTTAAAGCAACATGGTAACTTGCTTTTTTAAGTTAAACCAACATTTTTTTTTACAGTGTATACGGAAACACTATTATATTTTTTAATCAAATATTTTATTTTTATATTTTAAATATATGGGAAGTTTCTGCTTGTAATGCATTAGCAATGAACAATATATTTTTTACAGCATTTATTAATCTTTAATGTTAGTTAATAAGAATATGCTTGTTTGTTTGTGCATTAATGTTCACACATTTAAAAATAATAGTTAATGTTGAAATTAACATTAGATTAGCAAATGCTGTTGTTCATTATTGGTTTGCGTTTACTAATGTAAATAATACTTTTGAGAAATAGGTTTAAATTCATGTGTTCATATGTGGTGCAGAAATTACATTAGTTTCCTAATAAAAGTGGTCTGATGTTGAGATCACATGATCAGCAATACTTTCACTTTGTAGTAAAATAATTGCTGATTGTTAATACTGCATTTCTGAAACGGAATCGAAAACTTTTGTTTTTGCATAATGCTGAATCAGCACCACAATATTTCAGCATAATTCACAGATGATTATCATATAATCATATCAGCGCAAAACAAAAAAATGGCAAAAACGACTTGACTTTTGTACAGATTTGCAGGGGTTTGATCTGCAGATTTTGGGCAAGTGTGTAGTGTAGTGTATTCATTTTTTACAGACAATATCAAACATGTTTGCTATTTTGAGACAATTTTAGAACAAGTTTGACGTGTATTATGCATACTGGTTTAAAAGTTAGGTGTAATTTTTAAAGCTGACCTATTATGCGCTTTTGCAAAGTCTTGATTTGGTATTTAGGCTCTACTAGAACAGGATTTCATGCTCAAAAACACATTATTTCCTCATATTCTCCATTGTTGCGGCTGCTCTCTTCCCAGTCTGTCAGGGCGTTTCTGAGAGTCCGCACCAGCGTTTGATTGTTTTAATACATTTTATACATTTGGTAAGTTTTGGTTTGGTTTCACATTGCAATTGACCCTTTCGCAGGGAGCTTGATTGACAGGTGATCTGACCAATCATACTTCGCCATCCGCCATTTTGTCCGCCAAAGCAGTCAGGAGAGTTAGTAGATTAACATGGGAGGATTTGGACTTGAGAAGCGGAGTGTACTGACGTCTTTCCGCGGTTAAAACAACATTCCTTCTGATGTTCATTCATGTTTATTTGATGCTATAAATGAACTAGAAGGAAGAGATGATCGGTTCACGAGCGGCTTTAACTGAGGCGACAGCGATCTGACACACACATTAAAGAGACACAAAACGGCATTTATTAATTAAATTTCTTTAAAAAATGACCAAATTTGAAAGGTGAGACTTTGTTTAATATCAAAAGTAACCGGAAAGTAACCTGATCTGTGTCTGTCAGTGTGTTGTCAGTGTCTCTCTGCGCCGCGTGTGTTTTTCACTGCGTGAGAACATGGTGTGTGTGAAAGCGGCATAGCTTGTTGGACATAGCGACAGTAACTAAGGGGGGCGGGTCTTTATGAACGGTCAATTATGCGAGCGCACTGAAGAACTTTACATGACACACTTGCGTCCTGTCGTCGGCATCTGGACATTGATTGGTTTGTAAACGGATGTGCGTCTGACGTTAGCGTGTTGGCAAATCGGCGGGTAACTTTGACAACAATGAATGAACAAATGCATATCGTTGAAACTATATTGTTGTTATTACGGCATTACTGCCTGCAGCACCGACTATACGCGAGGCGAGCTCAAATTCGCCAAATGAACGTCCTCGTCGTGTGAACATGTGATCGTCGCCGGCGGGAAAGCAGGAGAAGACTGCAAGCGTTTTTCCCAGTTGACTTCTTCTTATGTCGTCAGACCATATTTCAATTAAAAACCTCGTCTCCTCCTCTCCACATGTTCATTTTTCATGATAATAATCTTCTTCGACTACGCGGGAACCACTGGATCTTCCTGTAAATGCTCTGAAAGTCTGACTCTGAACCATACAGAAAATGCGTTCACACGCGATCCAAACCTTTGTTCAGTTTGATCCGGACCGAGACTACCTCTTTTCATCTGACCAAATTTCGTCTGTGTGGTCCGGATCGTGATCCGAGGAGGTTTCACAGCTGTCATTTTGATTCGGATCAAACTGAAAAGTCAGAAAATCCGGACCAAACAAGGTGTGAAAGTGTCCTTAGTAACGCTCTGTTTAGTTCCTGTCTCTATGAAGCCCCTCCTTCTGAAAGCACACTGTGCTCTGATTGGTCGGCTGGAGCAGTGTGTTGTGATTGGTCGCGCGATTCGAGTGTGTTTGGGAAATGTCCCGCGCCTTACCATAACCGCCAGTTCAACACACTACTAACTAACTCAACCAGGCCCCGCCCCTTTATTCTGCGCATTAATTATTTAAATGAGGAATATTGTGACGTGTTTGTTCCCGGAAGAAACTGAAGACTACAATGGAGGCGTTTCAGGAGTTCAGAAACACAGACACTGATATAGAGAAGAACTCCCACTGGAGGAAACCTTTTTCAACATTACACACTAAACTAAAGAAAGTTGAACATGTAAAAAAGCATAATAGGAGCCCTTTACAAAACATTTCGAACACTGTCTAATCTACATAGCTTACATATGTGACGCTGGTCCACAAACCCAGTCTGGAGCCGCACGGGTATATCTGTGACAATAGCAACTATACATTGTATGGGTCAAAATTATCCATTTTTCTTTTATGCCAAACTCATTAGGATATTAAGATCATGTTCCATGAAGATATTTAGTAAATGTCCTACCGTAAATATATAAAACATGTATTTTTGTGAGTGAGTGCAGCACAATCGTGAACATAAATGCACAACTTTAAAGGAGATTTTCTCAATGTTTACATTTGTTTGCATCCTCAGATTCCAGATTTTCAATAGTTGTGTCTCGACCAAATATTGTCCTATCATAACAAACCACACATCAATGGAGAGATTATTTATTAAGCTTTCATATGATGTATAATTTTCAAATTCAAAAAAATTACCCATTTTGTGGTCCAGGGTCACATATTTACCCTCATGATTCAGATTAGTGGTTAATAAATGTGTGTTTTTCTTAAACGTTTACATTTGATCCTCACAGGTTCAGTGGTTTCGGTGTTCATGTGCCAAACCCACCGAGCGTCTGGTCTCTCCGTCCCTCATAAACAGAAGTGAGCCGCGAGGGTTTGTGCCGCGAGACCCTCGTGATCCTCCTGGTGTTTTCAGTGTAGCGTAGCGACGTCGAGCACAGAAACAGCAGATCCCACACGACCACAGCGTCTCAGCACGCTATAAAACATAATGTGAAACACAGGAGGACAGAAACAGATGATGCAACAGAAACGTGGACATGCACTCGAAAATTGAGAAAATGCTACAGTAAAAAGTTTTTCAACAGTACGCTCACTTACTCAATAAGCTGAAAAACTGTGATATATCTAATTAAATACTTCACGTGATTTTACAGTAAAAGACCGGATGTATAATTCTATAATTTACACCGTAAATTGACATTCACAGAATTCTCTGTGATGTTTTGATGGTTTATCATTGAAATAATAGTTTTTTAGTTTTAGAAGTTATGTACATCAGGGTTTTAAGTTCTTGTGTTGTTAAATTAATGTTTATTGCATTATGTTATTTTTAGTGCGTTATAATGATTGTGTCTATACACTCTAAAAAATGCTGGGTTGTTTTAACCCAATTTTGGGTCAAATATGTACAAACCCAGCCATTGGGTAAAAAAAATTAATTGCATTTTTGATCCAACGTTTGGATTTGTCCATATTTGACCCAAAATTGGGTTAAAACAACCCAGGATTTTTTATAGTGTATATTTATAATTAACTTCAGCTTGTGGAAAAGCTACGAGTAATGAACTTTGATTCATCATGTGACTTTCTCTTATGACTGTCATAATATCATAATATCAGGTTAAAAAAATAGTTAAATCTGTAAAACTTCAAATGTTAAAAAACCACAACTGTCAGGTTTTTACACTCTAAAAAAATGCTGGGTTGTTTCAACCCAATTTTGAGTGAAAATATGGACAAACCCAAACGTTGGGTTAAAAATGTAATTTAAAATTTTAACCCAATGGCTGGTTTTGTCCATATTTAACCCAAAATTGGGTTGAAACAACCCAGCATTTTTTATACCATACATTTCAAATATTATTATATTTTTTTTACAGTTTAAAGGTGAATAGAAGCAATACTGAATTATATTATATTCTAGTGTTTTTACAATTTGACACTAAAAGATCCAATTTTTTTTTCTTGATAAGCATTTTTCTATCTTTGACATATTTCCAACTTTTAAACAGAAATACACTCAAAAAAATGCTGGGTTGTTTTAACCCAATTTTGGGTCAAATATGGACAAACCCAGGCATTGGGTTAAATTTTTAAATTGCATTTTTGATCCAACGTTTGGGTTTGTACATATTTGACCCAAAATTGGGTTAAAACAACCCAGCATTTTTTAGAGTGTAGGATATGAAAGGGCTCGTATCCTCTTTTCACACTCTCATTACAATTCATAACCATCTTATATTTCGCTGGCTACTTTTTCTTATGTATTTGTACATTCTAATTCATAAAACTCACATAAAACATAAAAAAGTTATGTTTTCTCATGAGATCAGGTTGAATGGTCTTTAGATTCTCATGTTCGAGAACATTCGATTGGACAACACGTTGGGACACGCCTTTGAGTGCAAGATGATGTCATCAATATTCTTGGTCTGTTTTTCCATGAGATTTATCTGTTGGCGTATGTCAGTGAGTCCACTAATGTAACGAAAGCCTCTTAAAGCTACAGACACGGACTAAATGTACCTTTTGATTTCAAGAATATATAACATTCAGTCTTTTCAAAGATTTGATCCCACTAACCTCGGGAACTTTGGTGAATCCAGCGATTAGCTTCTTTTCAAAACCCCTGATATGCATGTGATGGCGAGTAAAGGGACTGTGAACCAGTCTGAAACTACACAAGGTATCATTGCATGAACATACAGTGCATGTTTACAGAGAATAATTGTAACTTTTATTTTAGGGTCCAATTCTGCATGCATATTACTATATTGGCTGTATTATAAGCATATGTTAATGCCTTATTCTGCATGACCATATTATACATCCCTTAAAGGGGTGGTTGAGTATGATTTCACTTTTATAACAGTAGTTAGTGTGTAATGTTGCTGTTTGATCATAAACAACATCTGCAAAGTTACAACGCTCAAAATTCAAAGCAAAGGGAGATTTTTGCTTTTAAAGAAAAGGACTACAACAAACGGCTGGTAGGAACTACACGACATTCCTCCCGGGTTAGTTCAATTCAATTCAATTCAATTCAATATATTAATAGATTGCCCCTTGAGATGCAACATCTCATTTTCAAGAGGGTCCAAAATACATAATACAACAGAAAAAACAACAACCACAAAACCAACCAAAAAACAAATGCTCAAAACAATTGAGTTGCAACTTACACCTTCACCCCAGACATGTTAGTGACATCGCCAACCCTATAATTTACATAAACCCGCCCCCGGAACACGATATATAGATGATCATGACAGAATATGCTAATTTTTCAGTGCATGCGTCAGTGAGGTAAAAGGAGCTCTTGAAGCTCCGCCCCCTGTGCCGGGAGCAGCAGCTCATTTGCATTTAAAGGGACAGACACACAATAACGGTGCGTTTTTGCTCACCCTCAAAAAGTGACAATTTTAACATTCAATATAAAAATATCTGTGGTTTATTTTTAGCTAAAACTTCACACACACACTCTGGGGACATCAGAGACATATTGTACATCTTATGAAAAGGGCATTATACCACCGCTTTAATCCAACCCAATACCTAAACTTAACAACTCCCTTACTAATAAGCAGTAATTAGGAGTTTATTGAGGGAAAAGTCATAGTTATAGTGAGAATTGGAACCGAAAGTGTGACCAAATAATGAATCCAAAATGTAAATCCTGTCATCCTTTACTCACCCTCCAAACCTTTATGACTTACTAGTGAGGAATGCTCATCTACCCTTTTTTTGTGTAATGAGAGTAAAGAAAAATACAACATTTTCCATTAACGTCCCATTTTTACCAGTAGGAAACCCAATGCATGACTAGTCTATTTTGCATGTATATGATTCATAAACACAGTCATGCTTACACATCCAATACAGTTATTTTTTTCAAGTAAGAAAACCCAATAAAGTAGGGCCTATCTGTAGTAATGAGACAGAAGGCCTTTTGTATGACTAGCCGTTTTACTGTAAGGGAACATGGAAAATCTGTAAGAAACAGCACACATGACACAAATACAGTCTGTCATCTCGAGAGTATTTGGCTCGGTTTCCAAGCCAGGCCTCTCAAATGGCTTCCATGTGTGCGAGTTGAGAGGAGAGGCAGATCTCGGCGGGTTTGCTTTGTCTGAGAGCTCTTGGCATCGACGCGCGGATTCCTGAAAGCCCAACAGCTCCACTGACTCAGAAGCGCACGGACGCCCTGGATGAACTTCCCGATGGAAGTACGAGAGTCAGATCTAGGGTTTCTCCGGTCAGGAAGTGAGTCACACTTTATTCCCCCATTCATCCGCAGACGTTCCCACCTCTGCTTCATCCCGAGAGCCTCGTGGCAAAGGGCTGAGACTCCTACTTTAATCTGTCGACTCAATTATTGAACCCACACTTCAAGCGCCGGCGCCATCCTGCAATCCGGTCTGCCACCGCGCGCATCGCTGACTCCGTATCGCCGCTATTCCTCATTTAAAACTCTGCACAAAACTACAAAACAGTGATGCACAACCTGTGCTCTTGAGTTTAAAGGGATAGTTCACCCAAAAATGAAAGTACGTGAAAGACGGGAATACTTTTTGTGCGCAAAAAACACAAAAAGTTTGTAAAGACAATGTTTAAAATAGTCCAAGTGACTACAGCGGCTCAACCTTAAGTTTATCAAGCAACCAGAATACTTTTTGTGTGCAAAAAACATAAAAATAACAAATTTATTCAACTATTAATTTTCTTCTGTGTGTTCCTCTGAGCAGCGCTTCATCAGAACGGAGGCTCACTATTGGCTGACGCTGGTCATGTGTGTGATGCTGGCCAATAGTGAGCCTCCGTTCTGATGAAGCGCTGCTCAGAGGAACACACAGAAGAAAATTAATAGTTGAATAAAGTCGTTTTTTGTTTGTTTTTTTTGCGCACAAAAAGTATACTGGTCACTTGTTAAACTTGAGCCGCTGTAGTCACTTCGACTATTTTAAACATTATCTTTACTAACTTTCTGGGCCGGCAAGTTTCAATTACAATAGAAGCCAATGGAGGAGTGAGACAGCGCTCAGATTTAATCACTAATATCTTCATTTGTGTTCCGAAGATTAATTTTCAGGTGAACTAACCCTTTAATTTCCTGGTGCTTATCCCGATTCCTGGAATTTGCACAGCGCCAGCCAATCAGATTGGAGCCATATCAATCAGATCTTAATTTTATTATTATTAAATGGAGTGTGAACTAATGCCATCACATCTCTGACAATTGTTTCAATGGGTGTTTTTCTCGTACAACGACTGTTTAACTACCATAGTACGATGCATTGTCGAAGAAATCAACTAGCTAGTCACGACGGTTTCCTAAAAACGTACCGTCAAATTTGTCGTTCAACCACATTGGTGTGTAATAACTTCTTTTAATGAATCCGTTTGAAATTTAATAATGCTAGATTTTTGGGCTAACATTTTCAGACTAATTCTAATTAGTTATTTTGCTTTATTTCCAGATTCAATCATAGACTCGTTCGTACGTACTAGAGCACATGCGCACTCTTCAAAAACGCCACTTTAAATCTTTTGACAAACTAAAAGACATAAAAGACATTTACAGGTGAAACTGGAAAAATTAGAATATGGTGCAAAAGTTCATTTATTTCAGTAAATGAACTTAAAAGGTGAAACTAATATATTATATAGACTCATTACATGCAAAGTGAGATATTTCAAGCCTTTATTTGTTATTATTGTGATGATTATGGCTTACAGCTTATGCAAATTCAAAAATTTAGAAAATTCATCAGCTGTAAGCCATAATCATCACAATAATAACAAATAAAGGCTTGAAATATCTCACTTTGCATGTAATGAGTCTAAATAATATATTAGTTTCACCTTTTAAGTTCAATTACTGAAATAAATGAACTTTTGCACCATATTATAATTTTTCCAGTTTCACCTGTATATATATATATATATACAAAGTAAAAGATACTGAATGCCAGCTTAGTTTCCTCAAGATAAGGATTTATTGAGTCCACATGTCATGCAAACAAGAAACTCTGCTTCTAACTACAGATCGAGATCTGTCGTTCAAAACATGCAACATTTTTCGTGAATGTTCATTGTAATTTTTAGTTTTGGGAAACACGACTCGTTAAACTATATGCTGATTATCTAAACTATCCACTTAGATAACTAATGTGGATCAGATATCATAATATTTTGAGTTTCTGTTGATCAAACCAGTCACCTTTATTGTCTTAAAGGAACACTCCACTTTTTTTGTAAATAGTCTCATTTTCCAGCTCGGAGTCATTGCGCTGCTGTACGGCAGCAGTTCCTGATTATTACGCAGGAATGAGATTATAGTTCCTAGTCATATTGGCCTAGAAAATCACAACTTTTCATTTTCTGTCGGTCTTAGTACACGATGTAACTACGGAAGAGTCAAGTTTTAAATCGGAAAAATATCGCAACTCTTTGGTAATTTTTCAGATTCAATGATCTATGCTAAGCTATGCTAAAAGTGCTACCGCCAGACCCGGAGATCGGTTGAACGGATTCGGAAACGGTAAAACTGTTTAACTCTCGGGGAGCTGGAGAATGAGGCTATTTACAAAAAAAGTGGAATGTTCCTTTAACTCAAATTTTTAATTTCAATTAACTCAAAATTGCAAGGCTAACTAGTTTTTGAAGTCAAACCAACAATATTTTTTTAGTGTGCGACTATAGTTGGCTAACGATGCTTTTGGGAAACGCACCCCAGTCCGTTAGATCATCGGTTCCCAACAGGGGGGTCGCGTCATATTTTGAAAAGTTGAGCAATGAGCATTAAATAAAAGTCCTTAAAGGAACACTCCGACTTTTTGGGACTTTAGCCTATTCACCTTATCCCCCAGAGTTAGATAAGTCCATACATACCTTTTTCATCTCCGTGCGTGCTATAAGTCTGTTTGACGCACCCATCGCTAGCCTAGCTTAGCACAAAGACTGGATGTAAATGGTTGCAGCTAGCATACTAATCCAAATAAGTGACAAAATAACGCAAACATTTTCCTATTTACATGTTGTGATTTGTATAGTCACAGAGTGTACAAAAAACAAAGTCATATGAGACACAGACATATTTTACCGTATAAATACTGGGAACTATATTCTCTGAAGGCGAAGCACTGCTACTTGGGCGGAGTGATAACCGCAGCACCTGAGACGCGCCGTGGTGAGGAGCAGAGAGTTCGTTCAGAGCGCGTCTCAGGTGCTGCGCCCAAGTAGCAGTGCTTCCGCCTTCAGAGAATATAGTTCCCAGTATTTATACGGTAAAATATGTCTGTGTCTCATGTGACTTTGTTTTTTGTACACTCTGTGACTATATAAATCACAACATGTAAATAGGAAAATGTTTGCTTTATTTTGTGACTTATTTGGATTAGTATGCTAGCTGCAACCATTTACATCCAGTCTTTGTGCTAAGCTAGGCTAGCGGTGGGTGCGTCAAACAGACTTATAGCACGCACGGAGATGAAAAAGGTATGTATGGACTTATCTAACTCTGGGGGATAAGGTGAATAGGCTAAAGTCCCAAAAAGTCGGAGTGTTCCTTTAACTTTTTTTCTGTTCAAAATTGACAAAATGTATATAATGAGCGAGTTCATCATGAATCCATTTTCCAATCCGTGTTTTTGTCTTATCCTGAGCCACTGGTATTCCTATAATAAGTGTTTACATTGGGACTATTTTACACTGGTTCGGATCGAGTAGCCCAGGACCTGCGTGACTCGTCATAGACGTACACAGAGAGAAGTAGTTCCGGCTACAATGTTCTTCCGAAAGACGCATTATTCTGTTAATAAACACAATTATTATCGCTCGCTATAGCGCCAAACGCGTCAAAAATAAAGCCTCACAAATAACATGCAAGTATTGAGGCCCCAGACAGCAGTCATTTAGTAATAGCCTACATTCTTTCTTTTTTTTACCTACACACCAGTGTGAATATTGTTATTGCATTTCAAATAGGGCAAATTTATACGCTACTCCTAGGCTTACGTTTTTAAATTACAAAGGGCCTACTGATGTTTTTGTTATTGTATTTTCAATATTATAGGCTATTATTTGTGCATAAACATATCTGGTTATAGTAAACATACCGTTTGTTTGAAAACAACATATTTTGTCATCCATGCTGCAAGCTTACAAGAGCGATAATATCATTAAATGTGAAGGGGGCCTAATATATTTTCTTGGGAAAAAGGGGGTCTCAGACAAAAAAAGGTTGGGAACCACTGCGTTAGATCACGTCCTGTCTGGAAACATCCGACACTGTAGGAAACTCGCTTCCTCGTGGCACCAGATGGATTTACCAGAATATATTAAATGCACTTAACAAAACAGGACTGGCAGCATCTCATTCGCCAATTTTAATGCATGTCCAGTTGCCCGTGAACTACATTATCAATGAAGTGTGCATAACACATTTGCCTACTTAAACAAGCACTCAGCCGAAGCGTAGCAACAGCCTCATGAAAGTGATCCTGCGAACGCCTACCGAGGGACCGGGGCTATTCTGAGCCTGCCGTGTGACAGAGCTTCACATTGACACGGTTTCCTAAATGAAGTTCGACTCGCTCGCTATTCTTCTACTCTCCAGTGTCATTGTTCAGACGGGAAACGCCACAGAGACGTATTAGTTGACACACTATTTTAAGTAGGTTAAGGACACTGACTAAACCAGCCTCTGTTCTTTAAGCCAGCCAGCGTCATCTGCAGCGTCTATTAATACGGTTAGCATGAAACAAGACGGCTAATTTCAGCTCATCCCCGAATGTGCTGTAATAATGAACCGCAGGATTGTGAGATTGTGTGCTTGCTTAAACGAAACATGCGATGCATTTGAATCAGTTTGTTAACTAAAACTAAAACAAACGTTAACTGATATAAAGTATTAAAAACATATGCATATTTTATTTCAGGAAGTTGTCAAATCAACAAATTTTCATTTAAAGTTGAAGTAAAAAACATTAAAGACTAAAACAAATTTTTTTAAATAACAAAAATTAAAATGATAAACAGAAAGTATACAAATAAAAAGTCATTTAAAAATCTCTCAAAGAGAGAGATTTTATTTATTAATATTTTATTATTATTATTATCATTGTTTTATGTTATCAGTATTATAATTTTTGCTATATCTAGCCATGAATATATATAATATTATCTTTTTTACTTAATTTAACTTTTATTATTATTTTCTGTACTAAATGTTCTAAATCTTTTTCTATGTTGTTTTGATGCTTTGGCAATACAACATTTATTTTTTTGTCATGCCAATAAAGCTTTCTGAATCGAATTGGATTGATTTGAGATATATATATATATATAAAGATAATTTTTAATTTTAACACTTTATTACAAATAACCTAAACTAATACATTCAGTTCCTACACAGGAGTACAAAAAAATACACATTCAATATATCAAATATCCAAATAAATACCCATAAAAAATCATTCCAAAACATGTGCAAACTATAAACTCTCATTAGAGAGAGAGAGAGAGAGAGAGAGAGAGAGAGAGAGAGAGAGAGAGAGAGAGAGAGAGAGAGAGAGAGAGAGAGAGAGAGAGAGAGAGAGAGAGAGAGAGAGAGAGAGAGAGAGAGATTAAATATAAGGCGGGAGGAAAAATCCTGTTTCCTCCGTTAAACGCTTCAGTCATTCATACTCTCTCAGCCATACATTTGTCAGCCTGTTTTTCAAGTGAGTCACAAAGAATGGTTGCTCACACACACACACACACACACACACAGAGAGACAGACAGAGACAGACACACACACACACACACACACACCCCGCAGCTCTAATTCCAGGAAGCAGCTGCTCAGATGATGATAGCCTATATCAGGCCTGTGAATCACACCTCTGTTTTGACTCCCGGTTTTTCCTTTCTCTCTCTCCTCAGATCGGGACACGGCCGGCTGGAAGAATGCGTCGTGTGGCACGGATCCAGAGGGAGGAGAGGACGGAGATCAGGAGTGACAGGATTGTGGAGGGAAGGGATGCTGGTGCTTTATTACAGGCTGCGGGAGATCATTTCAGCGGCCGACATGTCTGGACCAAACACACACACACACACACACACACACACACACTATTATAGAGCAGCTGGGATTCAACACAAAGATGGACAGAGAGAGAGAGAGAGAGAGAGACAATGATGTCACTCGTTCCCAATAGCGATGGGAATCAGAAATGTAATCATTCTGGTTTAGATTTATTATTATTAAATCTTATTATTATTTAATATGATTAATATTTATTATTGTCGGTCTTAAAGTGACGGCAGCCTAATCACTGTTGTCTGTGCATTAATGTTAATAAAACAACACAGCTTTAATAATTTAATTTCTACAGTGAACAAATAGTGTTATTTTACATTTAGGCTTAATTATTCATTTCTGTATCTGAACACTACGGTTAGACTTTGTAACTCTGTTATTTAGTATCATCTCTGCTTGTAATCCGTGTATTTGTTTTTATTTTGTGTATTTGTTCTTATTTTATTACTGACTGTTCACTTGTTTTTAATAATGTTTGAACTTATTAGGCTAATAATACTAATACTAAATACTAATAAATGTTTTGGTTCAACATTAGTACTTCAAAAATAACTGATCCAAACTGCTGTACTTATAGGGATTGTTCATGCAAAAAATTTAATTCCATCATTATTGACAATTTTTCAGTCCAATTGGAGTTTATGAATGAAATGACCTTCAGCCGAGTGAACCAGTCATGAATCGCTCCACCCGATTCGGTTCAATTGATAAATGACTCTTTTGAACGATTCATCAAAACCAACTGACTCAATGAAAGTTTGATCATGAGTTCAAGTTCATGAGGTTTAGACAAATCATAAGTTTAATTGCAATATTGATGTAGATTCAGCAGCGTCCAGCTTTGTTATTAAAAAAACTATTCATGAAAATCAGTTCACTCAAATAAAGCTGAAATAAAATAAAATATAAATATAAGGGATATATATCGGCCAACATATCGGTATCGGCCTGAAAAGAAAATTTGGCCGATATATTAAAGCCGATAAATAATGTATTATTTCCTCAAGCTGAGACACTTCAGATGCACACTGTTCAACATATGGTTTTGAATTGCTTGAAATATGATTAGAATCACTTAAAAAATGAAAATACAGTAAAGTGCAACATGTGCTATCATATAAGCTACATAAAAATAATGAGAACATTATAATTGTGTGTGTGGGACGTGGCTTTTAATGGTGAGACTTTTGTTTTTGTAATCAGGCTCTCAAAAATTATATAAAAATCTGGATTTTGATTTATCAGCCAATATATCGGTTATCGGCTTTCAAATATAAAGAATTATCGGTTATCGGTATCGGCCAAAATGTTCATATCGGTGCATCCCTAATAAATATTAGATGAAGAACAATTATTTCCAGTATCTTTTTAGAAGTAGTTCTGAATGAGATGCATAATTGTGTTCCAGGGATTCAGAAGAAGGACAATGTAAAGTGGAGACCTAATGCATCATATTGGGGAGAATTTGATTTTATAAGAATACTTATACTTAAGTATATTTTGGGGGAAATTTGGATTTAGATTTATCGGCCAATATATCGGTTATCGGCTTTCAAATACAAAGAATTATCGGTATCTGCGAAAAATGTCATATCGGTGAATCCCTAATAAATTTTAGATGAAAATCGGTTATTAAGAATTATTATATTTTAAAAAATCAGTTCAGAATGAGATGCATAATTGAGTTCCGGGGATTCAAATTAAGGACATTGTAAAGTGGAGAATTATTGCATCATATCGGGGGGACTTAAGTATATTTTGGGGAGATATTTTCACTCAAAAGCTCCTTTTGGGGATGTTCTGATCTTCAAAAATAGTATAAATTAAAAAAGTTTTGTAAAAATGCAGTTTTCTATTGTATATGGAAATTTGGGTCAGAAATGTACAAACCTAACCATTGGGTTAAGTTTTTTAAATACATTTTTAACCCAACGGTTGGGTTTGTCCATATTTGACCCAATTTTGGAGACAGCATATTTTAGAGTGTGTGCAACATCCCCATTTAGATAAATAAACGTGTGTGTGTGTGTGTGTGTGTGTGATGACAAACCAGTCAGTGTGTGTGTGTGTGTGTGTGTGTGTGTGTGTGTGTGTAGTCAGATGACACACCAGCCAATCTGCATTTGGTTTGTGTTTTAAAAGCATTATGTTCTTCCAGATGTAAGAGCGCCTCAGTGAAACATCTACGGGTCTGTAACTCTCACACACACACACACACACACACACACACACACGCACGGGCTGATTTAGATGTGATCCCGTGGCCTGTGAGTCTGTGTTTGGGGGAACACGGGGGAAATGCGTTGTGTCGACGGCCTTCAGTGAAATGCAGGAAATCCTGCTGTGATTGTGTCGCTCTGAAGCTCTCGGCTCAGGAATGTGACCTACATTCTCCCTCCCTCTCATTGTGTCGAGCGGTAAACACATGCATGCTCACCGCAGTATAACGTGCTCCTGAACGCTGCTATTATACACAACTGCAGCAAATGTGTGACCCTGGATCACAAACCCAGTCTGGAGCCGCACGGGTATATCTGTGGCGATAGCCAACTATACATTGTATGGGTCAAAATTATCAATTTTTCTTTTATGCCAAAAATCATGAGGATATTAAGATCATGTTCCATGAAGATATTTAGTAAATTTCCTGCCGTAAATATATAAAACATGTATTTTTGTGAGTGAGTGCAGCACAATCGTGAACATAAATGCACAACTTTAAAGGAGATTTTCTCAATGTTTACATTTTTTTGCTCCCAGATTCCAGATTTTCAATAGTTGTGTCTCGACCAAATATTGTCCTATCATCACACACCACACATCAATGGAGAGATTATTTATTCAGCTTTCATGTGATGTATAAATCAAAATTTCACAAAAATGACCCATGTGACTGGTTTTGTGGTCCAGGGTCACAGTTGTATTTGCAGCGAGACTCAAACACACACCGAGGATTTCACAGAGAGGGACAGGAATGAACTTTGTATTAAATATGTTGTTATAACATCTAAATAATGTTATAATAGTTGCTATACGCCCCTGTGTTCAACAAACAGATAAACATTATTTAGACATTTCTAACATAGGACAACATATTTGCTTAGGTCACTTTCCATGCATCTTGTTTTGTCATATTTGTGTATTGGTTTATGTAATGTAAAGTCTGAAAGGCTACATTTTTTTGATCAAAACTAAGGTAAACATTTTGAAATATTATTATAATTTAAAATCGCTGTTTTCAATGTGAATATTATGTCATATATCAGTGTCACATGATCCTTCAGAATTCATTATAATATGATGATTTGATGCTCAAGAAACTTTTATGATTATTATCAGTGTTGAAAACAGTCGTGATGCTTCATATATGTGTGGAAACCGTGATACATTTTATTTTGCAGGATTCTTTGATGAATAGAAAGTTAAAAAGAACAATATTTATTTGAAATCCTGTTTCCTCCAGTTAAACACTTCAGTCAGTCTCTCTCTCTCTCTCTCTCTCTCTCTCTCTCTCTCTCTCTCTCTCTCTCATTCATTTGTCAGCCTGTTTTTCAAGTGAGTCACAAAGAATGGTTGCACACACACACAGAGACAGACAGACACACACACACACACCCCGCACACACCCTTGCTGCTCAATAAACATTTATGATTATGATCATTTAAGGAATTTTGATTTAGATTTTTTACAGGATTCTTTGATATATATAGAAAGTTAATTGATTTAATGCATATTTGCCAAATAAAACTATTATTTCTCTATATTATGATATATATATATATATATAGGCCTATATTTTTATCCAGATCTTAATCTGTTCATTGAACTTTTACAATATTAACATGATAATGATGGCCAATATAAGTACTAATCTATTTAAAGATAAAAATCCCAAACGTTTGTTTGTATATATAATGCATGGCTTCTTGAGTCTCCATTGAAACACAGAAGAGAGGAAAGGAAGGAAGAAATCTCTAAATCTCCAAACGCAGTATTGAGGTGATTAAACAGCTTCCACATGAGCAGAGGTAGCAAAGGGTTAATCAGTAATTCTCCAGTCAGGACAGAGATGAAATGGAGTCTGTAATGCTGACTCACTCTCTCTCTCTCTCTATGTCTCTCTCTCTCTTTCTCTCTCTATCTCCCCCCCCCTTCTCTTCTCTCTCTCTCCCCCTTCTCTCTCTGTCTCTCTCCCCCTTCTCTCTCTCTCTCAGATTATGTGCTTGGGTGTGCGAGCATGTGGCAGCCTGCCTGCTTTTACGGGAAGAACACAAGTGCAAAAGTACTTTGGAGTGCTGTGACTCCTGAACACACACACACACACACACACACACACACACACACACACACACACTAAAACGGATCCACCAACAATAGGCCTACACGCGCTGGACTTTTGAGGGTCATTCAGTTTTCTGCACTGGAAAGCACTTGGATAAGAAAGGACTTGGAAGGGCAAGAAATACATTCTGAATAGACTTTTGCGTCGCCTGAATAAAATATGAGGGATGTTTGCCTGTTTAAACTCACTGCCACAATGACAGGGTGCAGTTTGTGGTTGCTAGGGTGTTGCTACTGTATGTGGTTACTAAGACGTTCTTGGTGGTTGCCATTGCATTGCTATGTGGTTGCTGAGATGTTCTTGATGGTTGCTAGGGTGTTACTATGCAGTTGCTAAGAAGTTCTTGGTGGTTGCTATGTCCTAGGTGGTTGCCAGGGCGTTGCTAAGATGTTCTTGATGGTTGCTAGGGCGTTACTATGTAGTTGCTAAGAAGTTCTTGGTGGTTGCTAATATGTCCTAGGTGGTTGCAAGGGCATTGCTAAGATGTTCTTGATTGTTGCTAGGGCATTGCTATGCGGTTGCTAAAATGTTTTTGATGGTTGCTACTAGGGAGTTACTATGTGGTTAATAAGAAGTTCTTGGTGGTTGCTAATATGTCCTAGGTGGTTGCCAGGGCGTTGCTAAGATGTTCTTGATTGTTGCTAGGGCATTGCTATGCGGTTGCTAAAATGTTTTTGATGGTTGCTAGGGCGTTACTATGTAGTTGCTAAGAAGTTCTTGGTGGTTGCTAATATGTCCTAGGTGGTTACCAGGGCGTTGCTAAGATGTTCTTGATTGTTGCTAGGGCATTGCTATGCGGTTGCTAAAATGTTTTTGATGGTTGCTACTAGGGAGTTACTATGTGGTTAATAAGAAGTTCTTGGTGGTTACTAATATGTCCTAGGTGGTTACCAGGGCATTGCTAAGATGTTCTTGATTGTTGCTAGGGCATTGCTATGCGGTTGCTAAAATGTTTTTGATGGTTGCTACTAGGGAGTTACTATGTGGTTAATAAGAAGTTCTTGGTGGTTGCTAATATGTCCTAGGTGGTTGCCAGGGCGTTGCTAAGATGTTCTTGATTGTTGCTAGGGCATTGCTATGCGGTTGCTAAAATGTTTTTGATGGTTGCTACTAGGGAGTTACTATGTGGTTAATAAGAAGTTCTTGGTGGTTGCTAATATGTCCTAGGTGGCTGCCAGGGCGTTGCTACGATGTTCATGTTTGTTGCTAGGGCATTGCTAGGCTGTTCTTTGTTAAAGTCCTTATGATATTCAGGGCTCTAGATATGGCTCAGGTCCCTCCTTCAGTAATCTACTCATTTTTTTCAGTGGAAGTCAGACAGAAAAGAAACAGCACACCTCTCCTAACATGCAACCGTCTCTTTGAAGGCATTTCAGACCATTGCTCTTTGAAAACACTAATGCTCAAACACAAAGACGTTCCCTACCTTCCTTTAGTGCTCTTCTTAATCTTATTGTCCTGCTGTCAGTGTCTGGACTAATGCCTCTATGGCTCGTCTTCCATTAGCAGTTTTTCCTGCAAACAAACACACCAGCGTCTCTTTCTTTCTCCTGTTTACCCAGATGAGTCCACAGTAAACCAGTCTGAAGACCAGTCGACACACAAAGACATTACAGTGACATCAACAGCTTGTGGCTCATTGCATCGGCTTGAAGCACTTTTTGTCTCTGAGCTTCTGTGGAGATCAGGTGTTGAAATCAAAAACACGCATGATAACACAGACATTATTTGCAGAAGTTTACGGTGATAAAAGAGGTCGGGAGTTTCCACCACTAACAACGATCATTAGTTTACTCTGAACGATGATGCATTCTTGTGTGCTCAACTCTCTCTGCTCACGTGTGCAAGACAGAAAAAATGTGCATCAATTTCTGCAAAATTGTGATGCATAATAATAGGTCCATAATTGTCGTGCATTGAACAGAAAAACTACTTTTATCTCATTAAAATACACATTTTATGTTGCCATAATACTATAATAAATCATAAAATGACTGTAAAAAAATATTCAAACAACTTTACAGCTCAAATAATACACACGTTCTGTCAGAAAGATACATTAAAGTGCTTTTAAATCCTTACTTTCACTTCCATTGTCAATTTCTCACCATAACCTTGATTTTTTTTTTTATGAAATGAAAACAAGGGATGAGTCAAAAAAAATGTTTTGTGGTAATCAACATTACGCCACAAATGCAATTGAGCTTAAATAGTTTTGAACCCAGAATATTAATTTAATGTGCCATTTAATTGTTGACATGATCATGGCAGATTTCGACATAAGAGTCAAATTTTGCCTCAAGCTCGTTCAGAAAAATAATTAAATTATTTAAATGTCTTATTTTCTCAGGTTCAGGCCCATCAATCATGACAGATGTGAAACGGGCCTAGTGTCACTGTATCTCTTACATGTAATGTCTCACAATGCAAAGCACATTCTTACACTCAAAAGCGCATGTCTAATGATGCAGTCATGCTTCATTTCTCAATCGAAACTTTTGCAAGGAAGAAGTCCTGAGTTAAATGCAATGCAACATAAAATGTGTATTTTACTGAGATGTTTTTCTGTTCAATGCACGACAATTAACAACTTTTTGGACATATTATTATGCATCATAATTTTGCAGAAATTGATGCACATTTTTTCTGTCTTGCACACGTGAGCAGAGAGAGTTGAGCACACAAGAATGCATCATCGTTCAGAGTAAACTAATGATCGTTGTTAGTGGTGGAAACTCCCGACCTCTTTTATCACCGTAAACTTCTCCAAATAATGTCTGTGTTATCATGCGTGTTTTTGATTTCAACACCTGATCTCCACAGAAGCTCAGAGACAAAAAGTGCTTCACAATATATATTTTATATATATTATATAGACTCGTTACATGCAAAGTGAGATATTTCAAGCCTTTATTTGTTATAATTTTAAATTATAATTTTGATGATTATCTGTGAATATTTCACAATATTCTAATTTTGAATTTGGGGTTTTCATAAGCTGTAAGCCATAATCATCAAAATTATAACAAATAAAGGCTTGAAATATCTCACTCTGCATTTAATGAGTCTATATAATATATTAGTTTCACATTTTAAGTTGAATTACTGAAATAAATGAACTTTTGCACAATATTCAAATTTTTCGAGTTTCACGTGTAAATCTGAATACTGTGAAATATATAAAAGTAGTGATATGGCTTGAGTTGTGGTGATATATAGTGTGCAACATATCATCAGGGTTTCACATATTTCTCATCCAATTTATATTCAAACTGTTTGTATTATAATATTACTTTTGAATTTAAGTGTTTTATAATGTGAAGCAGTTTTTGCACTTTTAGACGCATTCATTATTTTTAATTATCAAAAATAACTACATTATGTACCGTTGCCACTTTAGTTTATGAGTTAACGCCCATAGTTTTTGACGCCTTTGATGCTTTAAAAAGTCCAGTTATCTGAAATAAGGAAATTTCTAAGAGCGTATTCTTACATCAGACAAAGGCCGAGAATGTACAGAAGGTGATCATGAGATTAGATGGGGATGATTTTAGCGCCTCAGATGAAAGTGTTCGTTCACATTGCCAGTTATTCAAGTAAAAACTCCCCGTGAGGATTTCCTGAAACGCTTCACTGTGCTGATGACATCCGAAAGGTCACGAACCTCAGCAGATCAAACTGGTACAAAAGTGGAGGTTATTAATATACAGTAACTGGTCTAGCAATACAACTGCAGCATTGATATCATATGTCAGCCAGTTTAGATATTTGTCACATTTTTAGCAAACATTCAAAACATTTAATGACTAAGTAATAAAAGTGGTGCAAAAGTTGCAGTGCATCTTGTTGACCACTTTGATATGAATTATTAATTTTGAAATTTAACTAGGTAAACAACAAAAATGATTGTGTTAAGTTTAATGTATGAAAAATATGGTTGTAATATAATGATGAAAATAACATGAAAAAAAAACTTGCATTTAATAATAAAATAAAATAAAAGTGGTTCCAGTGTTGCAGTGCATCTGGTTGAATTTAATTATTAATGAAGAAAATTAAACTCCATAAAATTTATATTATTATTAATAAAATGTAGTATTAAGTTTAAGTTTATAGATGAAAAATATTGTTGCAATGATTAAAAACTACAATAAAAAAGGCTAAATAAAAGAAAACATACATTTAATAATTAAGTAAAATAAAAGTGGTGTAAAAATTGCAGTGCATCTTTTTGATCACTTTCAATTTAATTATTGATGAAGAAATTTGACAAAATTGCAAAATTGACAAAAATAATGATGTTAAGCTGGAAGATAATGGGTGAAAAAGTTAATATATTCATGAAAAACTACATGAAAAATTATTTTGATATTTAAATTAACATTAGTAGCCTAAACATTCATTTCTAGTATTTATTGTAGAATTAATACACTGTAAAAAAAAAAAAATATTTACTTTGAATAAACTGTATGCATATATCAGTATTATATCATTATGCATATCATTATATCACCTCATCTCGTCGCCCACTCCTGTAAAATACCTCATTTCAACGACCTCATTAAGTGATGCAAAGACCTTTTAACATTGTTATTTTGCTCCAACGCTCCCAGAATTCCCCTCGGTGTAAACAAAGCTCACAGATCAGCTCTCGAAGAGACCGGTTACGTAAAGCAGTGGACAAGTGACCCAGTTCCCAATGCTACAATCCCAGTTTAAAATCTGTGCATGCTACAATTTCAATGTGTGTGTGTGTGTGTGTGTGTGTGTGTGTGTGTGTGTGACTCATGGGGGTGTCTGATGGCTTTGATGTGCGCGACGCTGGCAGGGATATTTTCTGCTGCACATTAAATGCAGCAAAACTGAACCTCAATGCACAACAAAGGCACAGACGCAGTTTTAAAGTGCCCTATCACACTATCCTATTGGCTTACATGGTCAAAAATCACGTCTGATAATAAACATTGCACATCACCTCATTTCTCAAAGGCCATTGCATTTACATTGCATTGTTCATGTGACCCAATTCCAGTGTTTTCCTCCCATGTGGCCCCGATCGGATGTGACCCGTGGAAAAGCACACGGACTCCGATATTCCCAGATCGGGTTCAGGCCTCATTCATATGCGGAAATAAATCTGATCCGTGCATTTGTGTCTGCCATGTCACCGGATATCTCCGTCAATGCGAGTCTAACGTCATTGAAAAAGCGAATGACAGCGGCGGATGATGCAACCGCGATCACATGACTCTTTTCAATGGAGGACGAAAGCTCAAGATGTTTTCTCTTATATACTGTCTATGGATGTTTTCCTGAACTCATGTTTTTTGGGTCAGTACGTCTATTGGGTGGTTTCACCAAGTGTGAATGCAGATATCGGATATGGGTCACTTTTTAAAGGAGTGGTTGAGTATAATTTCACTTTTCTAACTGTAATTAGTGTGTAATGTTGCTGTTTGATCATAAACAACATCTGCAAAGTTACATCGCTCAAAGTTCAAAGCAAAGGGAGATATTTGCTTTTACAGAAATAGTTTAAGCACTACAACAAACGGCTGGTAGAGACTACACGACATTCCTCCCGGGTTAGTGACATCACTAACCCTAAAATTTACATAAACCCCGCCCCCGGAACACGATTTATAGATTATCAAGAAAGGATATGCTAATCAATGACTAAGAAGATAACTACACATCAGCAACATAAATTCATCAACTATCCATTCAGAAATGTCCTGTTCGTCACTTCTTCTTGAGTCTCTCCATTATTGTCTGACTCCAGTTTGAACATAAAAGGCTAAACGTTTTTTATTAAATGTTCAGTGCATGTGTGTGTGTGTGAGTGTGAGTGTGTGTGTGTGTGTGTGTGTGTGTGTGAGGTAAAAGAACCCGAGCTCTTGAAGCTCCGCCCCCTGTGCCGGGAGCAGCAGCTCATTTGCATTTAAAGGGACAGACACAAACTGTGTGTTTTTGCTCACCCTCAAAAAGTGACAATTTTAACATGATATATAAAAATATCTATGGGGTATTTTGAGCTAAAACTTCACACACACACTCTGGGGACATCAGAGACTTATTTTACATCTTGTGAAAAGGGCATTACACCACCGCTTTAAAAGAAGTAAGCTGGTCATCAAAACAAAACAAATACGGAAATGGTCCATAAATCAGAATTGGGCGTCAGTGTAAATCTGACCAAAGAGTCTCAAACCGGTTCGTTCGAAGAGCCAGTCTCCTCTCCTGACCGCTTACATCGCGTGTCAGAAACAAAATGCTAATTACTATATCTGCATTTCGCTTCAGGAGGCTTCCTTAGCACTCTGGCTTTGGCTTTTCCATATCAATTCCAGCGTAAGTTGTTCTCGACATGAACAACACAAACTAAACTCTTCCAGTCTCAGATACAAGTGTTTGAGGGCGGGGCAAAGACGATGTCGTTCACAGGCAGCCAATGACAACCGAAGCCTGGAATTATGCAAATTTGTAGCAGGAAGTGAGACTCGAATTACTGACGACTTGTCTCAGTTCACAACTTTATTTGTCGTGCACTTTGATCTTTACAACTTTGCAGGCCTTTTACATTCACGGCTCGTTTACACACTACATGACAGGTAATAGTTAATAAAAGCACTTTATAAATTTATGTGCATGATCTTAAACTCAGCATCCTAAACATGCAATGCAAAGTTTCTGGTGAAAGTAATTTAGCTGTCTATATGAAAGTGAAAATGTCTTTGTAGGCCAAACCGAAAGATTGCATCACCCGGCTTCGTTCGACAAAAACCTTTGGATTATTGCAGAAAATAAGGACTGAGAACAACACAAGTTTATGATCCTTACACGTTTTGTTCATCATCATGATAATCTTCACAAGTAAACTCAACTTTTGAAGCCTAAACACAATCAGCAGAAGTGAAAAACTAAACAAGACTCTTTCAGACTTTATTTAAAAACATCCCTGAAAGTTTGAGTTGGAATAGTTTGCAAGAGTGAGACTATAAACACGAGTATGAATGACGTTTAATGTCACTGATAACATCTGTAGTCGTATTTAAGAGACTTGTTCACCTTATTCAAAGACATGGAAAGCTTAAAACTTACATTACTGATGTATGTCGTAGAATAAAATGTGCAAATATCTTGTGTTGAGACATTATTTAACCCGTTCACAAAACGTCAGGATGATGGAACCGTGTGATAAACTTTTAGTTGTATTTATTTTAGTGCATCAAGTTAAACTAAATGAAAACTAGAATTGTTGCTGAAATAAGATAAGGAAAAATATATTTTATTTTATTTTAAGAAACTATAATGTATTAGTTGTAGTTAAAGAATAACTATTTTTGATGTCAAGATGTAATTTGAAAATCTCAAGTAACACCCGTTCAGCAGTTTGTGCACTTAAACACACACACACACAAATAAAACACAAACATCATCCAAAACCCTTTCCAGCACAAACGCAGTGAGCGAGACACTAGCGCTTTCGTTTCTCTCTGTCGGTTGGGATCGGCCACACAGAGCTACAGTTACACTGACACTGATAGGAAGTTGCACAAGGTTAATGAAAAAACCACTGGCAAAACCCACAAACTGCTCAGTGCTGATGCAATGTGTGTGTGTGTGTGTGTGTGTGTGTGTGTGTGGGAGGACGTTTGTCAGATCAGAGGATGACGGACACATGGAGCCGAGATCCCAGCAGAAAAACATGTAAAGTGTGACAGTGACTGAAGCAATTACTCAAATTAATCACTCACTCACACACACACACACACACACACACACACACACACACACACACACACACACACACACACACACACACACACACACACACACACACACACACACACACACACACACGTGAAGTCATTTACAGCAGAGGTTCTCAAATGGGTTTGCATCAACTGCTTAAATATTATATTGTTTTATTGGTTAAATATTATATTGTTTTATTGGTTCATTGTATTATAGGAATTACATGTGCTTATTTTGTAAATTTCTTTTTATTGTATGTAAATTGATCTGTATGTTGAACCTTCTGTGAAGCACTTTGGAAACCTGTTTATGAAATGTGCTATAGAAATAAAGCTGGATTGGATTGGATTAAATATTATATATGAAATATAACATTTATTAATTATATATATTTATTGTAAATACTGGTTAAATATTTTAAACTATCAGACAGACCATGGTATAACTAAACCTAAAACTGAAATAAAAATGGGGGGGACGATGTAGATATATAACAACAAAAAATGCATTCAAATGTTGAATGTTTAAATGAAAACTAAAAAAAAAACAATCAGTTGAAAAAAACGCAGATTTACAGCAAACATTCAAAGTTTTAGTGTGGGCTAGAATCATATTCAGAATGATAAACAACATTATTCTTAGTGAACTCCCTCCATGTGCTGCTCGCCGAGCCCGAATGCATTATAAATCACTGCGCTGCGAGTCTATTTGTGAGAACCATCAGTCATTTCGCAGCCCCGGAGCTGTAGATTTCTCCTGCGTAACCTACTTTCAGATGCTCCTTATTTCCTGACACATAAAAGATGTGCAAAGGGTGTCATCTCTGAAGAGCATCATCAAAAGGATGCTGCTCTGATTCCCCCGGTTGCCATGGAAACAGCTCACTACGGGGAGGCGGGCATGTGTTGCCGGGGAGCTGGTTGTCATGGAGACCGTTACGGCGACTTACATAAGTGGAGCGCGCGGCTCTGAATCCTCATGATAAATTCAGCGCGAGTCGCTGGAATTAAAACAATGTCAGTGGGAGCAGCGGATGAGGACATTCGTGTGCCGCCCACGTTTCCATCAGCCAAGGTCGGGATCGTTTCCCTGGCAATTAAGCGGTGGCTAACCGTGGTGGAGCAGATGCCCGGCGGTCCCAAGGTGACATTTCAAATAACACACACTTTCTTTCCACCCCTCCCGTTCCTTCCTCCACTGTCCATCGTGAGGAGGACAAACCTCAACTCAACACAACCAGTCGTCCAATCAAACGACAGTTCGGCACCAAATGCACATCTGGTGATGTTGACAAAACACACAACCTGAACACATGACCTGCTGTCTAGGCAGCAAAGTTGATATAGCCGCTAATAATTAAACAATTTGAGAACATTCGACGCTATAAAAAAAAAAAAAAAGTAGCTGCCGTACATTTTTAAGTACAGTCAACTTGAATGTTCACCTTAAATTGCATTGAACTGACTCAAAGTTGTTTAATCTTGTATAGCTTATAAGAAAAAGTTTGCTGAACTTATTTTGGTGAGTTAAAGCAATGTAAAAACTAGGGATCGGTTCGGCCGAATCCTCAGTCCAGTAACACAGTAAACACATCAGTGAAGTAAACAACGTCCACAGCTGTGGATTTTCCATTTTATTTGTAAAAAATAAAAGGAATAAGCAACATTATGCATTTTAGCGCGCGTATTGCAAGCCTAGGGTTCGGTGGGAAAAAAATTCTAAGGTTCGGCAGAAACTGAACACTGTTAAAAAGCCCAATATTCGACCGAATCCGGAACCGAATCCTGGATTCAGTGCATCCCTAATAAAAACACATTGTCATAACTTAAAAATATAAATAGAACTGATAAGAATGGAAATGCAATGTAAGTCGCTTTGGATAAAAGAGTCTGCCAAATGTATAAATGTAAATATAATTTTTAAATAAAAATATAATTTTTACTTAATTTGCAAAAACACCTGATGATTGATGTCTGATTCGCATGAAAATACCAAAATATTGAGGGGAAAAAAATGCTACCACTGTTCAAAAGATTTTCTTAAAGTCCCCCTGTGGTGAAAATCAAGCTTTTAATGTTTTTAATATGCTTTAAGACAAACCATTCTTTTGTTGCTGGATTACATTAATGACACACACTGCTTTAGACTGCTGTCACTTTAAGGCCGAGTGCACGGATCCAATACACTGATACACATCCGATATTATCCCAACTGTTTACGTTATGTTTAGTTGTGGTCTAATTTTCGTCTGTTAATTAAATATGTTATGAGGAAAATGAATCGTCAACTAAATGAACACTGCTACATAGTCAGCATAACTGAAATGTCCCTCATAAGTAAGACTGGACTTATGATTAATAAGACTGTGCTAAGCTGTCGACACTGTGATGAGCATAAAACACACAATATTAGTTCATACTTACATTTAATATTTGGGGTGTAGTGATACCCTCATGTCACGATTCGATACATATCACGATACTAAACTCACGATACGATATTATTGCATATTGATATTTTTCTAGCAACGATTGTATTTTTTAAGAAGACTTTATTAATATGCAATTATTTTATTATGCCATTTTAGGTAGTCTTTTAAATTATGGGATGCAAGCTTGGTATGGCAAACTTTCGGTCCAATTAAAATCACATGAAAATTGCAAAGAAAGTTATGGGTGTAAGAGAGTACACATCACTTCAATCAATTTATGAATCATTGATTTTTAAGAATATGCACAGACAATAGTGAGTGATCCAAGCCGTGTTTCATTTCCAATGTATCAGCTTCTGCCATCAGGGAGACGTTATAAAGTCCCACTTTGTACACTAAAAAATGCTGGGTTATTTCAACCCAATTTTGGGTAAAATATGGACAAACCCAAACATTGGGTTAAAAATGTAATTTAAAAATTTAACCCAATGGCTGGGTTTGTCCATATTTTACCCAAAATTGGGTTGAAACAACCCAGCATTTTTCAGAGTGTGTGAGTAACCGTTACAAAAAAATGATGTATTCCTGTATCTATTAATATTAAATAGCAAGATGTAGTCATTGTTATGTTTTTTTTTTCCCTTTATTTTTGGTTTATGTGTGTATGCATGTATATGTTGTGTACTACTGCAACTCAGTCCAAGACAAATTTCCTGAAAAAGGACAATAGGTTACTCCAAGACGTTTGATAAAAGGTTAACAAAAAAGTTACTGTTGATTAAAATGCAAAATTTGGTTTTAACAAATTGTGTGTGTAAATGAATAGTCTTGGACTTGGTGCTGGAAACCCAAAGCACAGGACAATAGAGACACCAGAATAACAATATTCATGATTCTGAAGCTGAAAATACAGAATTATTGTAGACGAATATTCTTGCGCTCTTTCACTGACTAGATATATTTGAAATAATGTAGGCCACTTATTACTGGAAACATCAGATATTTGGCATTATCAGGACACACAAATATTCCCGCATTGCATTATTATCAGTGTTGGGGAAATGCATTACAAGTAACTTGAGTTACGTAATCAGATTACTTTTTCAAGTAACTAGTAAAGTAACGCATTACTTTTAAGATTTACAACAAAATATCTGAGTTATTTTTTCAAATAAGTAACGCAAGTTACTTTGTTTTCCCATTTATTGACTGACAGCTCTCCTGTCCTCACGTTGAGACAAATCAAGTGCAGAGCCGTGTGTGTGTGTGTGTGTGTGTGTGTGTGTGTGTGTGTGTGTGTGTGTGTGTGTGAACATGTTTATTGTAGTTCTAGACTAAATGTTTGCATTTAAAGGAGTATTTACTTATCTCACTTGCACACAAAAAAATATTAAATATTCCTCAAAATGAATAAAATCAGTGAAATGCAGAATCAGAATACAGCAAACCTCCAATAACTAAATATGTTAAATAAAACAATTTTTTTTGCATTTAATCTCACTTTATTGACCAATGTACTTGCTTCTGACCTTCGATGATTCAGTTAAATAAGCAAAAATGACTATAGATAGATAGAAAGGTTTGCTTTCCTCTACTGTACACATTTCCTTCAGCCTGAGGATTATTATTTCACTTTTGGTGTGAAAGGTTCTTTACATTTGCCCAAAAATAGAACTTGTGTTATAAAAAAACAAGCCAAAAGTAACGTAACGCATTACTTTTCTAAAAAAGTAACTAAGTAATGCAATTAGTTACTTTTCAAGGGAGTAACGCAATATTGTAATGCATTACTTTTAAAAGTAACTTTCCCCAACACTGATTATTATACATTATATTCAACATTAGTTAGGGTTTAAACGATTAATCGAATCGAAAATAAAAGTTTGTGTTTACATAATATATGTGTGTGTATTATGTATAATTATTTTGTATATATAAATACACACACATGCATGTATATATTTGAGAAATATTTGCATTTATATACTGAATATATATTTGATATGATTTATATTATACATAAATATAACTATTTTATATATAAATAACACATTTTTCTTAAATATATACATGCATGTGTGTGTATTTATACATGCAAAATTATTATACACAATACACACACATATATTATGTAAACACAAACTTTTATTTTGGATTCGATTAATCGCGATTAATCGTTTACAGCCCTAACATTAGTAGTTTAATGTAGTACTGACACTAAAACACACACACTCTAAAAAATGCTGGGTTGTTTCAACCCAATTTTGGGTCAAATATGGACAAACCCAAACGTTGGGTTAAAAATGTAATGTAAAAATTTAACCCAACGGCTGGGTTTGTCCATATTTGACCCAAAATTGGGTTGAAACAACCCAGCATTTTTTAGAGTGAGTAATTTTCATTGTTGGTCAACTACACAATACATATTGTCACTATCCACTATCCATTGTGACAATATATTGTTACACCCATATTTAATATGTATCGGCATAGTACACATTACACATCTATCATGCATTGTCCACTGTGTTTTGTGGTGTCATGTCATTGTGCTTCAATGCATCGAGGGCCTTATAATGTGTGATGACTTAAAACACTGACTCACTATGATTTGTAACAGAGCCAAAGATTCCTCTGGAGTTCGAAAACACGTGCAAACCAGATTCTGAGGTCTGGATGAGACGACACCATGTGCTTCTCTCGGTACAACACGCGTCAGTCTTACTACGACCTCAGGAACTCGAGAAACGGAGAGAAAATAAACAAGTCAGTTAGCAAAACCACAGCGTGACAAATGTTCTGCTAACGACAGAGTCATATGACATGGAGGGAAGTGGTGGTTTATGTTCAAAGCTGTCAAACCCTGGTGTGTTTAGACTTCCCTTCGTGTGTATCTCTGCGTGTGTGTTTCTGCTTTTCGTTTCCGTGCTCGAGTGAGCTATCTGCTAATGGCTAACCTGGTTAAAAGGATGCAATGTGTGTATTGTTGCCAATCACTGCACTGGATGATTAAGCGCGCAGGAATGCACCGTAAAACAGGCGTGACTAAACATACAAGCTTCTAGGAGACAAACACTTCTGAGAACGTGACGTTTGTGTGAATGCACTGACACGCTGGTTCTCATAGCACTCTCCTTTAAACCGCCTTTGGCCCGCACACCTTTGTAAACTCTTAGTCAACCAACTGTTCTTGGTCATACCAGGAAGTTCACCATGACATTGTTTTGTTTCAAACAAAGGGCCGGTTGTGAAACCAAACAAACGCTTTGGCAACGAGTCAAAAGTGTGTGTGTGGAAACAAGCTTGGTTCCTAGTTATTTTGTTGACCTTCTTGGTGGAAAACCCAAACATAATCCAGCCTAAGATGGTTTGTGGGTCTTCAGCAGATAAAAACTGCCCAAAAGAAAGGCACATTTGGGAAACCAAACAAACACTTTGGCAACAAGTCAAAACTGAATGTGGAAGCCAGGTTATAGAGGCCTTTCATTGGTTTCTAGTTATTTTGTTGGGTTTCTTGCTAAGACCGGCTGGAAACCCAATTGTAAACTAGCCTAAGATGGTTTTCTAGTCTACAAAGCTGGTCTTCCAGTGTGACCAGCTAAAAAATGGCCAAAACCACTCTAAAACCAGCAAACTGACACCAGAAAACCAGTTAAGGCCGGTTTAATCCTTCTTTCAATATGAAGTGATATTGTTAATGGGTTATAAGCCACCTAATATAGTTTCATTTCAAAGAAAGGCACATTTGAGAAACCAAACTGAATGTGGAAACCAGGTTATAGAGGCCTTTCATTGGTTTCTAGTTATTTCGTTGGGTTTCTTGCTAAGACCTGCTGGAAACCCAAATGTAAACTAGCCTAAGATGGTTTTCTAGTCTACAAAGCTGGTCTTCCAGTGTGACCAGCTAAAAAAAATGGCCAAAACCACTCTAAAACCAGCATACTGAGACCAGAAGACAAGCTAAGCCTGGTTTAATCTTTCTTTCAATATGAAGTAATATTGTTAATGGGTTATTTATAAGCCACCTAATAGAGTTTCATTTCAAAGAAAGGCACATTTGAGAAACCAAACTGAATGTGGAAACCAGGTTATAGAGGCCTTTCATTGGTTTCTAGTTATTTCGTTGGGTTTCTTGCTAAGACCTGCTGGAAACCCAAATGTAAACTAGCCTAAGATGGTTTTCTAGTCTACAAAGCTGGTCTTCCAGTGTGACCAGCTAAAAAATGGCCAAAACCACTCTTAAACCAGCAAACTGAGACCAGAAGACCAGCTAAGGCCGGTTTAATCTTTCTTTCAATATATTGTTAATGGGTTATAAGCCACCTAATATAGTTTCATTTCAAAGAAAGGCACATTTGAGAAACCAAACTGAATGTGGAAGCCAGGTTATAGAGGCCTTTCATTGGTTTCTAGTTATTTCGTTGGGTTTCTTGCTAAGACCTGCTGGAAACCCAAATGTAAACTAGCCTAAGATGGTTTTCTAGTCTACAAAGCTGGTCTTCCAGTGTGACCAGCTAAAAAATGGCCAAAACCACTCTAAAACCAGCAAACTGACACCAGAAAACCAGCTAAGGCCGGTTTAATCTTTCTTTCAATATATTGTTAATGGGTTATAAGCCACCTAATATAGTTTCATTTCAAAGAAAGGCACATTTGAGAAACCAAACTGAATGTGGAAGCCAGGTTATATAGGTCTTTCATTGGTTTCTAGTTATTTTGTTGGGTTTCTTGCCAAGACCGGCTGGAAACCCAAACCTAAACCAGCCTTCATCAGATAAAAAGTGCCAAAAAACCCTTGAAAACAAGCAAACTGAGACCAGAAACCAAGCTAAGGCTGGTTTAATCTTTCTTTCAGTAGGAAGTGATGTATGTTGTTAATGGGTTATTTATAAGCCACCTAATTTAGTTTCATTTCAAACAAAGGCACATTTGGGAAATCAAATGGGCGATTTGTAAAGAGGTCTCTCATCTGCGTCTCCCAACTAGTTATTTTGGTGGGATCTAAGATCCCTAATAAAAAAAAACTCAAAGCTAAACTAGCCTAAGCTGGTTTTAGCTTGTTCAAATTTTAGCCTGTAAAAAGTGGTAACCAGCACTTGTAATCTCAAAGAGATATTTATACCTGATGTAACCCATTCAATTTTTTTTTTTAACTTGAATAAACCAGTTCATTAAAGTGTCCAAAACACTGTAAAATTAGCCAGCAAACCAGATTATAGTGATATTGATCTTGTTAAACGTTCAAACTATTTAATTTTAGTTTCACTTTAAACAAAGGCACAGTTATGACACCAAACTACATTGGCAACGAGTCAAAAATACAGTCTGCACACAAGGTCAATGTAACTTTCTGCCAGTCAAGGATTCCCACGATTAGTCTGTAGATGCCACAATTGAAACGAAGTGACATAAGTAATCCGCCGAAGGGTTAACTGTGAGCAGCTTCACATTCTTTGACCTGCTGACGTTCACAGAGTTGCAGAGTTACACAACAAGCCAACATGACTTCAACTAAATGGTATTTCTTACATGAATGTCAGAGGTGTTTGTGTTTGGCCCCCGGTGTCCTGACGGGAAGATGCAGAGAGAGTTCAGATCTGTGAGCCGAGGACGTGGCCTGCGAGTGCTGGCACGAGAAGCGTTGTGTCAACAAATGCGGACAGACTTGTTTAACAGTTTGGCACTTATTCAGCACGGCACTTATCTGAAAAACAAAGGTTAGGTGTTAAGCAATAACACAACTTCGGCCAGAAACATGCACACGTACACAAACACAGTATACTAGGGCACAAACTGGCGCACTTCATCAGTATTTTGTGTCTTGTTGTTTAACAGTATAAATATCTAGTCATTCCTAAATCAGGATATAGTTACTGGAGATGCAAAATTACATTGTTTTATCACAAATGTATCAAAAATGAGCAAATTTATGCCTAAAATGAGGAAAAATAAACTTTTTTTTTTTTTTTTTTACCCAATTGGCAGATATTTTCTTTATTTGTAAGCTTAAACTAACTTAATTTTGATACATTTGTCAGAATACATTTTTTTTTTTATGTGTATTGTGAAAAGTGCAACTTGGGGGGTTTGCTTTTCAAATAAACGTGTCTTGATTTAGAAATGTTTATGATTAATGTTTCGATATTTGTACTGGAAAACAAGACAAAAATACTGAGTAAGTCTTTCTTACTTCAATATTTCATGTTTAATTCAATGTGTTACTTGCCATTTCTTTGCAATTATTTGAGAAATTTAGCAGTTTCTAAATGAAAAAAGTAAATATTACAATATTAATATTAAATATTATAATATTAAATATAACTTACTCAGCAAAACTCTCTTTTAACTCGTGCTATTGTTGATCTGGAAGTGAAAACCGATGCTGAGAATGTGTTTACATTTCAAAAAATGTTAAAAAATTGAAGCTATAATCATGCGTTAAAGTGCTTATGAAATATGTTTTGGGCCTTAAAAGCTTATCTTTTCGTACAGCTTATGAAAACCTTTTCACAATATTCAAATTTTGAATTTGGGGCATAATCATCAAATTTATAACAATTAACAAAAGGCTTGAAATATCACACTTTGCATGTAATGAGTCTATATAATATATTAGTTTCACTTTTTAAGTTGAATTACTGAAATATATGAACGTTTGCACCATATTCTTCGACTTTCACGAATGTATTTAGTTTAAGATTCAAATTTAATATCACATATTTGTCCCAATCATATGATCAAATGAAATGTGAATGCGGCCCTGTACCGAGGAATTGTTTAGCATAACAAATATAAACGGTGAGATCAATTCTTTGACTGCACACTACACACCAGAGCCATTATTTGTCTAATGGGAGTCTCATCTGCACATCATTAATCCACATGTTGACTTCTGCTGGGCATGAAAACCAAACCGACTGAAACCGGCTTCTCTGATGGATCTGTAATTCGCTCTGCTTTTCAGCAGAATCAGTCACTTGTGAACCTTAGCTTTGAAAATTAATTTGGCCCCGAGACACATCAAATGCTCAAAGTTGGAATACATTTTAAGTTAATAATTGTATCCCTTAAAACTCATGTTTGATCTCCAAAATGACACATTTAAACGTTTTTTTTCCTTGAAATTTTTTTCTCTTCATGCCTTAAAATATCTTGAATGTAACTCGACAACACATTTAGTATACGCGGTTATATGAATATGCAAATGAGCCCCGCCTCCACTCACTCACTCACTCACTCAGAGATCCACTGGTTGACGATCACACGTTGATCTGATTGGTTACAAGGTAGTGTGTGACGTCAGAAACACCAGCGATTTCAAACCGTGTTTTTGAGACTGTCTTTGGTTCACTGCAGTTTTAAGCAGAAAATACTCAGCAATGCTGTCGACTTATGAATTTACACATGATTAGTCTCTTAAAGCAGATTAATAACACCACATAGACACATAAACAACACTAAAAGTTTGATTTCCACCACAAGGGAACTTTAAAATTCAACAGTGTTAGGAAGCTAATCCAAACCTAAACACAAAGCCTCCATACATTTAAAGCTATATGTACAAATTTTCATGTATTAATCACTTTTTCTGTTAAAAAAAACGAGACGTTCCCCGATTGATTGTGTATCTCATTCCACTGTATATATTTTTACATCTGAAAATGCAAAGTCATTTCAAAAGTGTCTGAACTGTTATTACACGGACATGTTTGATCACGTCATGTGTTTCTCAATGTAAATGTTTTGGCCTACAGTGTATATGCCGTTGGGGCGAGTTGACACAGAACAGATGGATGTCCCACGTTGCATTGTGCAACGCTTAACCCCAGGTTTCCCACGCTGCTTTGCTTCTGTAATGTGAGTTTGTGCTCGGCGGGACTCCAGCCATATCTCACTCTCCATTACAGATAAGCATTCCCGCTGGAACCGAAAACAGATCTGTGGAAACCATCTCATCATATCACCGCGTGTCCCATCGAGAGCAACTCGTACAGTTTGTCACAACAGACTTTTGTGCATTTTTCTGGAAAAATTAAAGACGTTGAACTTACTAAAGTGCAGAGTTATAAATGCATCCACACTGCAGATAAATGTGGATGTCACTCCTATTCCGGCAGGGTTAGTATTGTTAACTAAAACTAAAAAAAATTAAAAAACAGTAAAATTAAAAATAAACGGTAATTTAAATAAAACACTTAAAACAATTTAAAACTAAAAACTTAAAACAAAATCTTAGTTTGATTCATTTGAAATGTTCATTTAGTTTTAAGTAGACGTACTAGAATAAATAAATAAATTAATTAAATAAATAAAATAAAATACACAAAAACTTTCTTTTTACATGTAAAACAATTTATAAATAAAAACTTAGATAAATAAATAAACTTATTTTAATTCGGTTAGATACATTTAAAAATTTATTTTGTTTTTAGATGTAACAAAATAAAAATAAAAACTGTACTTATTAATGTATAAAAAAACAAAAAGGAAAAACTAAAATGGAAATCAAAATAATAAAAACTATACAGACATGTTTTAAAAATATAATACCACAACATTTCTAAAACCAAAAATCTTTTTTTTTTATATATTAAAATTAAATCAGAAAATATAAAAATAAAAACTATTTCAAAAATATATATATATAAATATTTAAAATATATATAATAGCACATTAGTGATACTAAAATAACACTGGTTTATTGGAGTGACAGCCATTTTATTATATTTTATATATATAATATAATATTTTTATATACACAATAAAAAAAAAATTATATTATTATATATACAAATTTATAATCAAATCAAATGTGTATATATATATATATATATATATATATTGTCACAGTCTTCGTCTGCACCTGTCTGTCTTAGTCTGCACTACACTTCCCAGCATCCCTTGTGTCTTCACACCTGAACTCACTCCCTCAATCATCCACCTGTTCATCGTCCTCATTATCTGTGTCACCTGTCTTCACCTTGTTAGTGTTCGTTTGTATCTGTATTTAGTTTGCTACTGTTCAGTCTGTCCTGGTCGGTCCTTGTATATGTTATTGTGTATGGAGAGTGTTACCCTTGCCTGTACCAGTTTTGTTTAAGTTTTATTATAGTAAAAGTTTGAATTGGAACTTTGGGCCTCTGCCTGTCTTCATCCGCACCATACCCGTGACAGAAGGACCGACCACCCTAAAATGGACGATTGGGTAAAAATTGTCGTCCTGGCCAAGGAGAGCCAAGATCTCCCAGCCTTTGCCCATGGAGGGTCGTTTGAGGGAACCCGTCTGGCCAGATTTCGCGGGACCCGTGGAGGCCGCAGTAGAGGCGGTGGTCGAGATGGACCCCGACACCATTCTCCGCTTTGGTCCCTCTTCGACCCTGGACGGTTGACGTCCAGCTCCAAGCCTCCTGCACCGCTGGTCCCGTCCAGCCCAGAGCTTCCTGCACCGCTGGTCCCGTCCAGCCCAGAGCTTCCTGCACCGCTGGTCCCGTCCAGCCCTGAGCTTCCTGCACCGCTGGTCCCGTCCAGCCCAGAGCTTCCTGCACCGCTGGTCCCGTCCAGCCCAGAGCTTCCTGCACCGCTGGTCCCGTCCAGCCCAGAGCTTCCTGCACCGCTGGTCCCGTCCAGCCCAGAGCTTCCTGCACCGCTGGTCCCGTCCAGCCCAGAGCTTCCTGCACCGCTGGTCCCGTCCAGCCCAGAGCTTCCTGCACCGCTGGTCCCGTCCAGCCCAGAGCTTCCTGCACCGCTGGTCTCGTCCAGCCCAGAGCTTCCTGCACCGCTGGTCCCGTCCAGCCCAGAGCTTCCTGCACCGCTGGTCCCGTCCAGCCCAGAGCTTCCTGCACCGCTGGTCCCGTCCAGCCCAGAGCTTCCTGCACCGCTGGTCCCGTCCAGCCCAGAGACTATTCACGCCATGTATCCACCGCCTGTGTCCTCAGTGACCGCGACTCTGGCCATCATGGCCACAACCATGTGGTGTGTGTGGGCTGCGCACACACTGGAGCCGGTGTCTGTCCCTGAGCCGGTGTCTGTCCCTGAGCCGGTGTCTGTCCCTGAGCCGGTTCCAAATCCTGTCACTCTCCCCAAGTACTTTTTGGGGGGGGGCTATAGGCCTCCGCCTGCACCGCCCGAAGGGTCCTCACCGCCATGGGCGCCCGAAGGGTCCTCACCGCCATGGCCGCCCGAGGGGTCCTCACCGCCATGGCCGCCCGAGGGGTCCACTCCGCCTGCACCGCCCGAAGGTTCCACACCGCCATGGCCGCCCGAAGGGTCCACACCGCCATGGCCGCCCGAAGGGTCCACACCGCCATGGCCGCCCGAAGGGTCCACACCGCTATGGCCGCCCGAGGGGTCCACACCGCCGTGGCCGCCTGCACGTCCTGCTCCGCCCCGGCCGCCTGCACGTCCTGCTCCGCCCCGGCCGCCTGCACGTCCTGCTCCGCCCCGGCCGCCTGCACGTCCTGCTCCGCCCTGGCCGCCTGCACGTCCTGCTCCGCCCTGGCCGCCTGCACGTCCTGCTCCGCCCCGGCCGCCTGCACGTCCTGCTCCGCCCTGGCCGCCTGCACGTCCTGCTCCGCCCTGGCCGCCTGCACGTCCTGCTCCGCCCTGGCCGCCTGCACGTCCTGCTCCGCCCCGGCCGCCTGCACGTCCTGCTCCGCCCTGGCCGCCTGCACGTCCTGCTCCGCCCTGGCCGCCTGCACGTCCTGCTCCGCCCTGGAGGCTTCCTGCTCCAGATCGGCCAGCCCTTCATCAGCCTCCAGGGCGCCCACCCCCCCACCCCTTTGATGTTCTACGGCGCGAGGTCGCGCCTTGCTGAAGGGGGGCGTTATGTCACAGTCTTCGTCTGCACCTGTCTGTCTTAGTCTGCACTACACTTCCCAGCATCCCTTGTGTCTTCACACCTGAACTCACTCCCTCAATCATCCACCTGTTCATCGTCCTCATTATCTGTGTCACCTGTCTTCACCTTGTTAGTGTTCGTTTGTATCTGTATTTAGTTTGCTACTGTTCAGTCTGTCCTGGTCGGTCCTTGTATATGTTATTGTGTATGGAGAGTGTTACCCTTGCCTGTACCAGTTTTGTTTAAGTTTTATTATAGTAAAAGTTTGAATTGGAACTTTGGGCCTCTGCCTGTCTTCATCCGCACCATACCCGTGACATATATACATACATATATAGGCCTATTAGTTCTCTTAAATTAATTAATCGTGATTAATCACATCTAAGATAAAACCATGTGTTTATATAATATATGTGTGAATAATATATATATATATATATATATATATATATATATATTATATAAACACAAAGTTTTATCTTAGATGTGATTAATCACAATTAATTAATTTATATATATATATATATATACTTATATGTTAGATGCGATTAATCATGATTAATCGATTGCACAGCACGAATATAAGCTATATATATATATATATATTCGCCACAAACTCTTTTTTTATATAGAGCTAAATTCAGTCCACATGCCAAATAGTGACAGTTTGACATAATGGTGTCACGCTGAAAATACCCTGAATATCCACAGCGTGTCCTTTGCTTCTTTAATTAAATTCCCAGGACCGGAGAGAAGAACAGAGAAGTTCAATGCATGAAACCAAAAGAAACCTCAAGATGAGAAAAGTGAAGCTCACTGTGTTTTTGTAGCCAGTTGCATTGTGGGAAGCCTGTTTTTTGTCTCATGGGGGCTTTAAGATGCAAGAGTAACACTAGACTTGAAAATGAAAACAGAAGGAGCGAAGGCCAAGAAGCATTGCGTTAGTTTGTCAAGGAAGCTGAGAAGTTGAAGAAAACATATGGCAGGAGAATGATCTGGGGGAAAACAGACTTATATTACATGTTTGTTCTTCATGGTACATCATTCACAAGCGAGGGTTCGGCCAAGAAACTGAGAAAGTAAAAGTTTTTTTTTTTTTTTTTTTTTTTTTTTTTTGAGAAAGTAAAAGTTGCATTAGCTAAACTCAATGACTCAAGCGTTTAGAGACATTGATCTGGTCAAAGTCCAGAGTGTGTTCAACAGAAGGAGACGGAGACTAATGTGAGGCGTTACTGATAAGTCCTGGCCAATGATTACACACACACACACACACACACACACACACACACTACCAGGAAACGGCGATAAACACGCTCTCGGTAATGGCTCGCTCCTGTAATCTCTCTCTCTCTCTCTCTCTCTCGTTTATCTCCCTGTTCTGTTTTTAGAGGGAGGAGAGTCAATAGGATTTGATTGCGGGAACGACTTCTGGCACAAAGTCTCCCGTGTTCAATCGTCCTGATCCTCTGCAGGAACAAACGCCGGTTTACTGTCCTCTTATCTCCACGAGGTTCAGAGGAAAGCAATCAGCGCAGAACAGAAAAGAACACTCCGTCATAATAAACCAGATTTAACACGGGCTTAAAACGTAAACCGTCACCGGAAATCACGAGTTAAACGCTCGCTCCCGAGAACAGTGACCTCACGCGAACTGTGACCCGGATGTTACGCGCGCGCGAGTGTGAATCTGAAGTGAATCGGGTGTTGAATTTATGAATTTGAATTAAAACAGGAAGAGTTGACAATGAAATTCAACACAGTCACACAAGAGGAGTTTAGTGTTTTTAACTCAAGCGAAAGTTCAATTCAATCATTAATCATGCCTAATTATACAAAGTTAAAGCTGCAATATGTAATTTGTTTCGCCACTAGGGGTCGCTAACCGCTTACAATAACACAGGCGTAGGTTGATGACGCAGTGACGAGCTGAATGCTGGGACTTGCTGTCGAGTTGATGGATCTAATAATGTTTATCTAATAATAAAACATTCATGTTTTTAACAGTACAGTGGTATGAAGGGTGCGATTGCTAATAATAGACAGATATCACACGTGAGTCCCGCGGATATAAAGGAAAAAGGATTCATTCTACCGAACTAACTTACCCACAACTGCTGAATTATACTCGCACAGGACAGTTTATTTGACGGATTAAACTTGTGAGGTAACGCAGCGCTGCTTCACTCGCTCTAGCGTTACACTATCACACTATCAGCATGTGTTGAAAGTTATAATGTTATTCTATGTGTTAGTTGGTTTTCTATATGAAACTAGCAGCTTACTAGTAAACTAGATCAACATTAGAATAACATACAGATCATATTCTAACATTTCATCATGTTGAGCTATATAACATTGATAAGTTTTATGTACATTTGCTCTCCTGTCTAATAAAGTGTTCAAGAGCGGTGTCGCTGTCAAGTCGTGACTCGTGAAGCTCTGTCGAGTCCAAGTTAGCCGCGGACGCTAGCTCTCGGCATCTCGACAACACCACGCTGATATTGAGCCTCGGTTTAGTTCTCCTTTTTGGTGTTAAAGTCTGCTTGCCATGGTTCATAATGTCTGAACGAAACAACAACAGCGTGCCGCTAAACGATACGCACTACGCAGTTGTCCACGTCTGTCGCCATGGTTACGTCATGGCTATGGCAGTACGAGCGGAAACCGAGGATAGCGCGGATATTGTGTCATTGACAGGCGACATTTTATTCCGGGACGAGCCATTATTTAAAATTGGATACAAAAATCTTTGGAGACTTTTGGAATATTATAAGTACAGAACTGCAGGAAATATTTCACACTGTGCAAGTGATTTTTGGATATTTTATTACAAAATTCTTACATATTGTACCTTTAACCAATCAAAACCTTTACATTTTGACAAACAGCACCAACAAGTTTTTAGAATGTATAAATCAGCAATAATAATAATATGAATCTGTTGATGATGTAATATAATGACATAACCACACCGGTGTATTACTAATAATAAAAGATGTGCCACCACATTCCATAAAACAAAGGATTATGAAATATTTTAATACTCTATATTTTATTTTATAATTTAAACACAAAAGTGTATAGGAGCCATTTCAATTATTGTTGTTATTTTTTAATCAACAACAACTTATGAATTAAATTAATAATAATAATCATTATTATTACTAGGCTACTACACTAACAACAACAATAATAACAAAAATATTAAGAACTTATAATACCTATATGTTTATATTAAATTTAATTAAATATTATAATTATTTAAATAAATAAATAAAATACAATTGTATATTTAAAATTAATACATTTGTATATTTACCTTAATTTCTAAATTATATTCAATATTATTATTCTAATTATTTAAATAAATAAATACAATTGTATATTTAAAAAGAAATACATTTGTATATTTAAATGAAATAATTAAATTAAATATTATTATAATAAACTAACTAACAAACAAATTAATTTGTGCATTTAATTTAATTGACTATTTCTGGAAATATTTATTTTGTTTGAAAAATTTATATTTTTTGTTTGACGACACTACATTTTAAAATGACAATTCAGAATCAGAATTTAAAACGCATCTTCAGTTGTGTTTTGAATGGTGCACAACCCTGCTGGGAGTCAAGAAGAAACGGCCACACACACACACACACACACACACACACACACACACAGATTAAAGCTAGTGGGCGTGTCAGTTTGTGGACGACAGTATTTCAGGCGCTGTCAGGGTCCGATCATGGCTTAACGTCTCCTCCCGAAGCTCCAGATCAGCAGATTAGAGAGCGTCTGATGGGGCGAGTAAAGCTGAGGAAGCGGATGCATGTAAACGGAGGAGAGAAGAGAGGGATGACCTTTGACCTCAGTCCACCGACGGCCTCAGATTAAAAACAGAGAAATCGGCTACAAACATCAACACGACCCGAAGCAACGACTCTATTACCTTCTCAATGCATGTTCTGATCTGAGTGTGAATGCCTCACCGGTGCACATTATTACAAATACATTTCTGGTATAAGGTAAAAGTAAAAGTACAGCTGGTCATTGTTTGTTCATGTTAGTTCACAGTAACAAGATTTTAATAAAGTATTAGTAGCCTAAATGTTGAAATTAACATAAACAAAGATTAACAAATGCTGTATAAGTGCAGTTCATTATTAGATGTTAACTAATGTTAACTATGAACCTTATTGTAAAGTGTTACTGTTTTTTGTAGTCATCTGAATCCTAAAATGGGTTGCAAACTATTTCATGTTGAGTTTTTAAAAAATGCATTTCCATTAAAATGCAGAGAGGGAGATTTTGGGACACTTCATACACGTGTGTGTGTGTGTGTGTGTGTGTGTGTGTGTGTTTCCCTGAAGAGGTTTGCTGTTTAAAGGAGCTGTCTGTATCCTTCAAGCGTTAAATGACTCTGCTCAGTCTATCAGAAGTGTGTGACTGAGGACGGCCTGAAAGAGTCTGATGAATAAACAAACACACACACACACACACACTGTTGAGTAGCGAGTTCACCACCACCACATGAAACTGCATTCAGAAGGACTTTTTGGCTCCTGCTTCTGCTTTAAAGTGAGACTTTATCTCGCGATAAATTATGTAGGCGATGTCGCGACTGTTTCGTGTCCTTATTTTAAGTCGAGATGAATCTCTCTCCCCTCCACATGCAATCTTACAGAATAATACTGTCATATTCACACAAGAAACCAGAAGATGTTGCAATGCTTTTTTGCTCCAGAAGCGTCTGAAAGAACAGCTTGATGTCATCAGCGCAAGGGTTATTATTATAGAGCACATCTAAAACATGCTAGCATCAAATTAAATATTTTGTAAGAGTAATAAACATTCCCACCAGACAAGCCAAGACAGACGCCCAAACATCATCCGAGGTTTTGAGAGATTATTAATAACTGAAACCGGGGAATTGTTGACTAAATGAAGAGAACAACTATGCTAGATGTCATCAGTACAAGGGTTATTATTGTAAAAAAATATATTTTTAAAAAAAGAAAGAAGAAGCTAACTGGCATAAATAAACGAATGCAAAATAAACAGAAGACTGCAAAAAACAACCATGAAGAGTGTTGAAAAAATAAATAGTTTAAAATTTACCTGAAGTACATACAGGTGAAACTGAAAAATGAGAATATTGTGCAAAAGTTTATATATTTCAGTAATTCAACTTAAAATGTGAAACTAATATATTATATAGACTCATTACATGCAAAGTGAGATATTTCAAGCCTTTCTTTGTTATAATTTTGATGATTATGGCTTACAGCTTATGAAAACCCCAAATTCAAAATTAGAATATTGTGAAAAGGTTTTCATACACTCTAAAAAATGCTGGGTTGTTTCAACCCAATTTTGGGGATAAACCCAGCCGTTGGGTTAAATTTTCACATTGCATTTTTAACCCAACGTTTGGGTTTGTCCATATTTTACCCAAAAATTGGGTTGAAACAACCCAGCATTTTTTAGAGTGTATGAAAACCTTTTCACAATATTGTAATTTTGAATTTGGGGTTTTCATAAGCTGTAAGCCATAATGCTTACATTGCATTATACATAAAGGCTTTAAGTAAATTATTATATTTTCATGTAAAAACGCACTCAAAAAGCCATGCATCTGATAGCAAATTGTCTGCAGATTTGCTGCAAATGCTCACAGATCAGACGGAGATGATCACGAGTCTCTTTCATCCGAAAAGATGAAGGAAATGTGATTCCTCATAACATGAGAACATCGGAAAGCGATTCACTGGATGTGTCGTGACACAACTGTGATTTAATGTGACAAAGATCTCAGCTGTCTTGCATACGCTAGTGTCTGGCTTCACTCATATCAATCTGAGTTTGCTGGTTCTCATGTGGCTTATTAAAGTCAGGGACAGTGACATGAAGGTGTGTGAGTGTGTGTGTGGCGTTTAGTTGTGTCTCAAACAGCGAGACACGAGAGAATAAAGGTCTCTGAGCAACCAGCGCATTACACACACAACAAAACAAGGTTGCTAAAGCACACGGAGCTGGTCCGACACACAGCGAGGTTGCTAAAACACACTGAAGTGGAGCTCTGCGCTATTTCTGGTACACGACACCGCCGTTTCAAAGCAACCTGGCGTTTGTTGTTTCCTTTGAAGCTTCTGTCAGCAATAAATCATATCCCACATACAGAAGAGCTCTGAACGCCTGTGAGTGAGATCCACACGAGAGGAAACGGCCTTACACGAGATTCCTGCGGTCATATACTTAATACACACGTATATAACACAGTTTACATGTTCTTCCTCACTATTAAAAGAGATATATGTGACCCTGGACCACAAAACCAGTCACATGGGTCACTTTTTTGAAATTGAGATGTATACATCATCTGAAAGTTGAATAAATAATCTCTCCATTGATGTGTGGTTTGTTAGGATAGGACAATATTTGGTCGAGACACAACTATTGAAAATCTGGAATCTGAGGGAGCAAAAAAATGTAAACATTGAGAAAATCTCCTTTAAAGTTGTGCATTTATGTTCACGATTGTGCTGCATTCACTCACAAAAATACATGTTTTATATATTTACTGAAGGAAATTTACTAAATATCTTCATGGAACATGATCTTAATATCCTAATGATTTTTGGCATAAAAGACAAATGTATAATTTTGACCCATACAGTGTATAGTTGCTATTGCCACAGATATACCCGTGCGACTCCAGAAGGTTTGTGATCCAGGGTCACATATTTGCATTAGAAACAAAATGACATTAGATAACAAGTGTTGTTTTCTGTACTAGCTTTGCGTTTATTTTTCTGATCAAACTGGCAGATATTTTTCCTCTTTTTAAGCATAAACTCACTACATTCAGAAAACAAGAGTCAATGTATTTAGCTTCTCAAGTACAGTGCTTAGATAGCATAAGTGAACACACACATGCCATGATCTCTAGGTATGGTGACGGGTGTGTGATAATGTGCGGCTATTTTAATCCCAAAGGTCAAGGGAACTTTATCAGGATCATAGTATCCCGGATCCATAAAATAACTGGCCTTTAAAATGCCTTTATGGGGATTTAACACAGGGGTGTGCTGACTTATGCACACTGTGTTTTAATGAAGAACATTTATTTATTTACAATACATTATTCATTCACAAATAAAATTGGTGTCCTTAAAGGTTGGAGTTTTCCTCATTTTTTTAATTAAGGCATTAATATCAATTTCCAAAAGATTATTTTTTATTCCTCTTTTTAGTCTACTTTAGCATGTGTGTGTTCACTTATGCACAGCACTGTATATGCATCTTGATTTAGGAAGAAAACTGGACTAAAACTGTGAGGATTGCAGCCACTCTTGAAGCAATGCTTTCTGGAAACCCACATGCTCTTCTTCTGTGGTATCTGTCTCTGCCACTCACTGGTGTATTCTGGGTAATGTTCTGACAGTGTTACACCTCCACAATCTCCTCCTGACACACGGCTGCCCACATAACGACCCCGAGCAGACCTTCAGCAGCATTTCCAGCGTCTATTTGTGTCATTCTGGAGGAGGTTGTGGTGCTCAGACTCGGCTTCAATCTTACATCCAACAAACATGGCATTGAAATAAATGGGTGACATCAGATAAAAGGAAGAGATATCGCACGTTATTAGGCTTTGTCCATCAATGATTGTGCCAAAATAAAAATTTAAACACTGCCGATTACATGCGGATTTAGACAAAAATATCCATCAAGTGAAAAAATATGGAAAGGCATATCCATGTAATGGATGGTTGGATGAATGGATGGATGTATAGATGAATGGATGGATGGATGGATGGATGGATGAATGGATGGATGGATGGATGTATAGATGGATGGATGGATGGATGGATGGATGAATGGATGAATGGATGGATGGATGGATGGATGAATGGATGGATGAATGGATGAATGGATGGATGGATGGGTGAATGGATGAATGGATGAATGGATGGATGGATGGATGGATGGATGGATGGATGGATGGATGGATGGTTGGATGAATGGATGGATGGATGGATGGATGGATGAATGGATGGATGTATAGATGGATGGTTGGATGAATGGATGGATGGATGAATGGATGGATGTATAGATGGATGGTTGGATGAATGGATGGATGGATGAATGGATGGATGTATAGATGGATGGTTGGATGAATGGATGGATGGATGGTTGGATGAATGGATGGATGTATAGATGGATGGTTGGATGAATGGATGGATGGATGGATGGATGGATGAATGGTTGGATGGATGGTTGGATGGATGGATGGATGGATGGATGGATGGATGGATGGATGGATGGATGGATGGATGGATGGATGGATGGATGGATGGATGGATGGATGGATGGATGGATGAATGGATGGATGGATGGATGATGGTTGTATGAATGGATGGATGATGGATGAATGGATGGATGGATGGTTGGATGAATGGATGGATGGATGTATAGATGGATGGTTGGATGAATAGATGGATGGATGGATGGATGGATGGATGGATGGATGGTTGGATGAATGGATGGATGGATGTATAGATGGATGGTTGGATGAATGAATGGATGGATGGATGGATGGATGGATGGATGGATCGATGGATGGATGGATGGATGGCTGGATGGATGGATGGATGGAAGGAATGATAGATTGGAAGGATGGATGGATGGATAGATGGATGGACAGAACGACAGATAAAACGATAGATGGATGGATGGATGGATAGACAGAACGACAGATAGACAGAATGACAGATGGATGGATGGACAGAACGACAGAATGACGGAAAACACAATGCAAGTGAGTGTCAGCATCGCCAAAAGGGACACTTACAAAAACAAAACGCTGTGCTTATCGTAATTTCTTATCGTAATCAAACATATTTTGGATGGATGGATGGATGGATGGATGGATGGATGAATGGATGGATGGATGGATGGATGGATGGATGGATGGATGGATGGATGGATGGATGGATGGATGGATGGATGGATGGATGGATGGATGGATGGATGAATGGATGGATGGATGAATGGAAGGATGGATGGATGGATGGATGGATGGATGAATGGATGGATGGATGAATGGATGGATGGATGGATGGATGGATGGATGGATAGATAGATAGATAGATAGATCTCTGCACATTCATCTGGAATAGAAGGAAGTCACATTTGAAGTGAATAAAAAAAGTTCATCAAAGTTGTCCTAAGACAAGAACGGGTATTGTTCAAAATTGATGTGTGATGAAAGACACTTCGAAATGTTAACTACTGTATTTTAACACTGACAGTCTTCAAAGTTTCTTCAGAACGTAACGATCTCTTCAGGCGTTCTGTGTCTCGCTGCTCTTCACGGATAGAGTTGTTTGGTGGGAATAGTTTGGCTTCATCTTTACACTGATATCACAACCCGGTCACACTAAATGCGTCTCTACAGCACGCAATGTGTTTATCGTGCAATTTATACGCGAAAATAAATTTTTACGTGCATATGATACACATGGGTAGGTATAGTAGTGGTGTGGGGTGCACCGTGTGTGTTATACGTTTGGCTAGGATTAGTGGTGTGGGGTGTGTGTGTATTACACGCAATAAAGTGTGTGACTGCGCCACCTACTGGTCCGGAGATATGGAAAATGGCTATTTTTGCAGTTAACTCGAAAATTTATAAAATTGGTCTCGTTAGATTCAGGGCAACATGCCGAGTCGAATTATATCCAATTTTACCATATCGGCCATATGCACTCCAAAACTGCATATCATATGCACGTAAAAACACATTTTCGTGCTATAGAGATGCATTTTAATGAGATCAGACTGGATATCATCATTATTATGAGCCGGAACCTCGTTCTGTTGCATTCGGCCTTCAACCCTTCAATGCGACTGACACACGTTTAGACCAACAACCGCATGTACGATCGCACGATACTATACTATACTAAACCTTCGAGATTAGACCGACGTCACCAGAAACATGGTCACGCTTGAGCTGACATCATCACCGTGATGAGTTTCAGAACAACAGCGTTCTGTCCCGCCCCGAACAAAAGGGTTTGTTTCTCTGTGTGTGTGTGTGTGTGTGTGTGTGTGTGTGTGTGTGTGTGTGTGTGTGTGTGTGTGTGTGTGTGTGTGTGTGTGTGTGTGTGTGTGTGCATCTGTAATCCAGAACTGCTCTTTGTTTCGGAGTAAACAACACATCTCTGTTTAGTTATGAGTGGGAGAAATGCTACATTTGACCAAACCAATATCTAATTGCAGAACATAAAATAACAAAAGCATATAGTTGCTCCACCTTGCCTGCCACACATACCATTGCTTTTTAATTAAATCTGTCTGATTGCATTTGCATTTGTTACACAATGTCAAGCACTCCAGGGTTTTGGGTGTTAACTAAATCAATGACACCACTTTACCGAACTCAAGACTCACCGATTTCAGTAATGAACAAAGTTGTCTGAACACCTCTAGAGAACGATATGACAACGAGGCTGAACATGTCATCTCCAGCCAGCTTCCCCAGGCTTCAGGGTTGATTACTTGTAATTGAGAAGCTTATAAGACAAAACATTGTTATTCAGAGCATGAATAACAAAGCGCTGGCAAATAATTAACGGTGGAACTCAAAGTAATTTTGATTAATTATTTAACGTCACGCCCTGCTCACATAAGAATGCGGGTGAGATAATTTCTCAGATGACAAATTAATGGACGATGACGAGTTTCTACTACCAGCAATGAGAGATTTCAGTCATATGGACATAATAAGTTTGCTTCTGTCTCTATATAACGCTGTGATTATGCACAGGTGTGATTATACTGTAAAAGACTACGCAGTCAAGAAACATCCGCATCTTAATTGAAATATCCGAGATTTCAGTATTACTAATGAGTGCCATTCAGAATGGAATTTAAATTGGATTTTAAATTTCAATTCAATTCCTTAATTTGAATTAAAGATGCAAACACAATGTGAATCAAATTTAATGTAAGAAAGCAGAATTGAAATTTTAAAGGGATGGATGGATGGATGGATGGATGGATGGATGGATGGATGGATGGATGGATGGATGGATGGATGGATGGATGGATGGATGGATGGATGGATGGATGGATGGATGCATGGATGGATTTCAGACACTTTCACTTTATGGATGATTGCAGATCATTTTGATAATCAGCCATAGGTCATAAAGAAGATGATAATGTGTAATATTGTAGCATGTAGCGAGATTTGTGACCTGCGGTGTAAAGTCTGTTTACCTTTTAGCCCGTTTAAAGTTGTTGATATTTCAGAGTTACAAAAAAAACATTTTCACGGGTCAAAAATGACCCGAAGCGGGAAGATTACACTTTAAATATGAAATCAAAATGGACATTTTATGGCATATCGCAGTATTTATTATAAAGTATTTATCCGTGCACATCATTATTATCTTATTTATGCTCATGTGCCTCATAATCTTTCATCTTAATAACTTCCCCTCCCTCTTGCAGTGATATTTCTTCTCTGATGACGAGGGCGGGGCAACTTGTCACTCAAATTAGATCCACCAATAGCAAACCACGAATATCCAGCATCCAATCAATTCCCCAAAGAAAAAATCAAGCCCCGCCCTACATTTATTCTTGTTCCAGAAGCCGTTTCACACGGATATACGTCATAATATGGAAGATAAAACGAGCACAACTTCCGTTTCATGCCAACTTTAATTCTATCAAAATAGATAGAATGAGGGATGGATGGATGGATGAACTAACGAAGGGATGGATGGATGGATGAATGGATGAACTAACGAAGGGATGGATGGATGGATGGATGGATGGATGGATGGATGGATGGATGGATGGATGGATGGATGGATGGATGGATGGATGGATGAACTAACGAAGGGATGGATGGATGGATGAACTAACGAAGGGATGGATGGATGGATGGATGAACTAACGAAGGGATGGATGGATGGATGGATGGATGAACTAACGAAGGGATGGATGGATGGATGGATGAACTAACGAAGGGATGGATGGATGGATGGATGAACTAACGAAGGGATGGATGGATGGATGGATGGATGGATGGATGGATGAACTAACGAAGGGATGGATGGATGGATGGATGAACTAACGAAGGGATGGATGGATGGATGGATGAACTAACGAAGGGATGGATGGATGGATGGATGAACTAACGAAGGGATGGATGGATGGATGGATGAACTAACGAAGGGATGGATGGATGGATGGATGAACTAACGAAGGGATGGATGGATGGATGAACAAACGAAGGGATGGATGGATGGATGGATGAACTAACGAAGGGATGGATGGATGGATGGATGGATGGATGGATGAACTAACGAAGGGATGGATGGATGGATGGATGGATGGATGGATGGATGGATAGCTAGAAAGAAATGCTATTCAGAAAATCCCACTTCCTGTCATTTTGATTCAAATTCCAATACAAATTCTGGTGGTTTGTGACCAATTCAATTCAAACTCTTAAAAGAAAAAGAGCCTCAGATTCTTCAAATCAGAATTTTGCACAACTCTTCGGCTAAAACATTTTCCAGCACAAAACATTTCTAAAATTCAACTCAAGCATTTCTTGGCATCCATGACCCAACGCTGATCTCTTTCCCAGCCGTGGCGTCAGTTTTCCCGCATGCCGATCCATCCCACAGACTGACATGGAAAGTATTCCCACCGCTCCGAGAATGCCAAGAGGAATTCAGACAGAGACACACAGATCTGGTAATCCAGGAGTGAAGAGCATCTGAGGGCCAGTCTTCTGTTCTCGATCCTCATCTGCAGTTTATCCGAGTCGCTTGGCAAGTTCAGACATCACAGCAGCTGCTGCTTCACTCACCGGCTGGAAAATACCACAGTTACCGCGGTAAACACGATCTCGTCGAGAGGACCCTGGATGTGACCTCGTAAACTTTAATGTAGGATGTAACTGTTGAATATTACAGAGCCCTTAAAGGGACAAGATGATGGAAAAAATATGAGATGGGAGGAATACATGTGGAACTGGAAAAATTTAAGAATAAAGAGATAAAAGGTGAAACTAATATATTATATAGACTCATTACATGCAAAGTGAGATATTTCACTCCTTTATTTGTTATAATTTTGTTGATTATGAATATACAGCTTATGAAAACCCCAAATTCAAAATTAGAATATTGTGAAAAGGTTTTCATAAGCTGTAAGCCATAATCATCAAAATTATAACAAATAAAGGCTTGAAATATCTCACTTTGCATGTAATGAGTCTATATAATATATTAGTTTCACCTTTTAAGTTGAATTACTGAAATAAATGAACTTTTGCACCATATTCTCATTTTTCTAGTTTCACGAGTATATCATCTAAATAATATCGGGAGTGTTGTTTTATCGATGTGCAATCTGAAATTATCGAGTAAGTCCCTCACTACTAAACACACATAGAGAGTTGAATGCATACCTAATGTGATGTAATCTAGTAGGTTAGTGCACACTTTCACTGTGTGATTTACGCTATTTAAAAAGCATTTATTATGCACCCAATATTCAAGATAAGGCGGCAAAAAACCTTATGTCTTTATATTTATATAATCGCCAACATTAAAATTGTAGCTAATTTGACTCTACAATCACTTCTAGATGTTACTAGTCTAGAATAGACTAGAATAGTATTAATAGTGGATAGAACTTTTTAATTAAAACCACTTTTTACATAGTAATATTAAATATTACTTGTGCAGGTCTGCAAGTGTGGTTTAATGGTAACCACAAAATTAGAAAGCATTACAGAAAATCCTCTAAGTTTCTAACATAACTGAACATTAAACACTATAACAACATCTTTCCATTTACTGAAAAACACATAAAATAACACTTTAATGCCTACATTTATGCAAACCCTTGCAAAGCATGCTGGGAACTACAGATCCACTGCCCAGTTAGATGTCAACAACAATGATTCATGTAGTTTTCACACAAATGAATTAAGTAAACTTCCGTTTTAAAAATATTAGCTTGATTTAACACAATTAAATTAAGTTGTGACAAAGTGTTAAACAATCGTGTTACTTTTGCTTATTTTAATTCATTAATTTTAACAAGAGGCCAAAATGTATTTTTTGAGTGACGATTGGTTTTAAGATAATGCATATTTAGAATATATAGTATAACAAACTATAAAATAAAGTTGTTTAAAACATGATTCAAATTCACATTTGAATGTGAATATCGCTACAAAATACCAGATAAATGTTCTGGTTTGTCAACGGTTAAAGTGCATTATTAGACTGACAAAGTGTCCAAGTTGCATGTCTATAAATAAATCAAATCGCTGTAACCGTGGTCATCTGGATCCCCAAACATCCGACTTGAATAACGGCTCAGGGAGACATCGATCTGGTAAAAATGGCTCAGAGTATTTTTACAAATCCAATAAACGCAGAGGAGAAATGCACGCAGCGAGCCAAACGTCTGTCAGAAAAGCTATGAATAACCTTCATCAGACACAATCTCGTCCTGTTGACATGAACTGCACGTATACAGCAACTATAATCTTAGTTCATGTTAATTACAACATTTACTAATACTTTTTAAAATCTTGTTAACATTAGTTAATGCACTGTGAACTAACAGCTGAATTTTTATAATCTAACATCAACAAAGATGAACAAATACAGTAACACATGCTTAGTTAATTTGTTAAATCAATATATTATATAGACTGATTACATGCAAAGTGAGATATTTCAAGCCTTTATTTGTTATAATTTTGATGATTATGGCTTACAGTGAAAACCTTTTCACAATATTCTAATTATGAATTTGGGGTTTTCATAATCTGTAAGCCATAATCATCAAAATCTCTTTACAGTAAGGCGTTGATCCTTACTGTAAAGTGTTACCAAATTAAAACCTAAAGCTATTAAATCTACTTCAAGCGTTCTGATCAGGCGTTCTCAAGCCAAACATTCGTCTAAAAAACAAAAATAGGTGAGGGGGTAAAAATGCAGCCATAATTTCCCAGCATGCCCTGACATCAGCGTGTAAAGCCCTGTTTACATGAGAACGCTCATGGGTGAAAACGTAAAAATATTTTATCGGATGTGCCGTACGTTTACACGGCGACAGCGTTTTTGGGGCTTAAAAACGCAAAAAAGTGAAACCACCTCCAGAGTGGAGATCTTAAAAACGCTCCACCGTCGCGTTCCCGTCTAAACGGTAAAAACGCAAAAGTCTGCTAGACAGTGAAGGCGTCGCGTACGCGTTTACGTCACAGGCATGCGCCAGTACAGGAAAAAAATTTGGAGTAGGATTTACTTGAAAAAAGCTAGGAAAGTTTTTTCACTCAGAAAATGCTAGTAAATATACAAAGATTTGCCAAGTAAAAACCTAAACATATTTATCAGTAGCTTTAATTAGAAATCTTTAAGTTAAATTTACTTGGATAATGGAATTAAGTAAACTTTACTTAACCTAGTTAAGTAAAAGTAACAAAGAAAATAAGTAATTTTAACTTGGCTAGTAAAAGGTTGATTAATATCGATTTAGTTGAAATTTCCTTTGCATTACGTTTCACATTTCACTCAATTTTATTGAATTATACCAGTCATTTATAGTATGTGCTTTACTTAGAGTATCTAAGTCATTTATACTTCATCATGTCAGATGTTAAGCATGATGTGAATGCAAAGACCTCAATACTTGGTAGACAATACACAATGGCGGTAACATTTGATGGATCGTTTTTGTGTTTGAATGTGTGAGCAGAAAATTTTCTCGAAATGTCACAAAATGGCAAGTTACTAATCCTGACAACAAAAGCAATGATAAAACAGTGTAAATACAGCTGGAAAAAATCTGTCATTATTGAGCGACACGTGAAGAGCACCGAGGGTTAAGCAGCGGCTTTACCGTATTAAACATGAAAAACTGTGTCAGCGTCTCTTTCACTTTCAGTGCGTCACATCGCCACCTAGCCGCCTGGAGTGCACACTACATCCAATCTCACACACTTTTGCGTCACCATATGCACGCAGAGTTCCCCCCATAACGCTCGTCTAAACGCAGAATAAAAAGTGAGACGCAACGCCACTTTTGCGTTTTCTCTTCAGATCGTGTCCGTGTAAACACAGCCTATATGTGCGTCTGATAGAGTGGTGTCGGCACACACACAGACCCGGGTGAGGACAGGCTCTTGTAATAGTTTTCCGTGAAAGCAGCAGCACACTGGGAATCTCTCACTTCTCTTCTCCTCTTCCACTGCATTGCTGGCGCTGAGCCGAGGCTTACTAGAGCAAAACTCGTCCAGACCCGATGACACCAGCCATCTCTCAACACACACCCTCATCTGACCCAACACGCCTGATCCCCGAGCGCTCGGCCTAGATCATGTTACTCAGAGAGAATCACATTCTTCTACTCCTTCCAAACCGGTGTGCAGTTGTTCTGTCCAACACGGAAACTCTCATTTCAAAATGCTAAATTCAAACTCTAAATTTGGGGGTTTAAAAGACACTTAAAAAGGACCTATTAAAGGGATAGTTCACTTAGAAATTAAATGTTGGTATGTTTTATCTTACCTGAAGTGCATCAAGATGTAGGTGTCTTTGTTTCCGCAGTAGTTTCAATTTTTATATTTTTAGGTCAAACCGTTCTTGTCTGTCAGTCATATAATGCAGGTCTACGGTCACTGTCTCACAGAGCATGAGTCCAAATTAAATAATTCCCCATCGTAAGTGCACATTGATGGCCTAAGACACGAAACGAGTGGTTTGTGTGAGAAAACCATAGACTGTAAAAAAATATGGACGTAGTGTCCGTGACGTCACCCGTAGGTTTCTGAAGAGCATTTTTGAAGCCTAAAGTGGGCGGAGCCGGCCGTCGCCATCTTGGCCTCGCGTCACCGCTCGTCACTCCCGGATAACAGAATATGGGCAAAGAGGCGGAGCTGAGGAGCCTGGCTATCTGAAACCACGCCCACCTAGCGCGACGTTATGGCGTTAGCTCCAGGTTAGCTCAGGCTTGGGAGCTAATGCTATATGCTACTCACAGTACCAAGTCTGCGACTGCACAGGGCATCGCGCTAAAGTGACAGTTGATGATTAAAATCAGAATGCCAATTAAAAGGTCCTGTTTTTGCCCATTGAAATATTATAATAGTTAAAAGACATAGCTACAAGTGAGACTGTGTATCGTGATTCTGTACAGCTATTCAGCTAGTTGAAAATGTATTATGCAGTAACTTTACAATATTACTCTGAGAGTGTGTGTGTGTGTGTGTGTGACCGTGATTATGTGCATACATGTCAGTCACTCTTTATTACAGTCTATGGTCCGTCAGCGCGGCATCGCTCGTCAAGTGCGTAGAGAGCTTTATTATTCAGTCCATTTTAAAGGGCACCTATTATGGAATTTTGAAATTTACCTTTCATGTAGTGTGTAACATAGATCTAAGTGAACAAAAACATCCTGCAAAGTTTGAAATATGAAAGTGCACCGTATATAAAGTTATTGTCTTTCAAAAGTAAGAGTCGACTCTGAGTCATTTTTATGAATCGTTAGAAGACCGAAGCTTTTTCTCTGACTAGATGACGTCAACTTGTCAAGTTATTTGAATACGATACGCCCACTTATTGCGCTCCAAGGCCAGCAGGGAAAATATCATGGCGACGAGACGCTGTGTTCTGAAGTGCGGCTCAAAAGCAAACTTTTTTCATCTGCCCAAGGAGGAGCATTTGAAGACTAAGTGGCTACAATTCACTATACCACAGAAGTATAGTCCAAGCCGTGTGCTTTGTTCGCGCCATTTTGAAGACGATTGCTTTTTAAATGCAATCAAACTTGGATTCGCGAGCTGGCTGATATTGAAGGAAGGTTCAGTTCCAAGTGTATTTGCATCAGCTTCCTCCTCCGTATCACAACCTGTAAGTGTTATTAATAATTGTTGCTTTTATATTTTATGTAGCATGCTTAATAATTATTTTGTTTGTTGTGTAAGCACCGTTTAGCTTCTAGGTCTTCAATGACAATTGTATTGAGATGTGAAGTGTTTGTCGTTGTTTTCGGAGTTGTCTAAAGAATAGAGTAATAACTGTAATGTAACTGCATTTTTTTTTTTGTAAAAACGTTATGTTTATGCATCGGGCTAATGCAAACAAAGACTGATTGTGCTTTTACAATATAAACTCAGGGCTATGGTCGCTAACATAACATTAAATTATTTATCTTATTTTTCGTTTTTTACTACAAACTATAAAGCAGTGGACTATAATCATTATTATAATAATACAATTTAATTGATAAAAGCATCATTGTACTCCGTGTTAAAAATAAGTATTATCTCTGTAAACACTGCTGGGTCATCTGACCAATCAACGCAGATTAGCGTCGCGCAAAGGAGGGGTTTGAAAAACGAGTCGTTAAACGAATCATTTGGGAGTCGGTGAGCAAATCAGGTAAAAATAAATGCATATTATACGAAAACAAAAGTGTTTTTTGTCATTGCATGCATGTAAAACTGTTGTTGGGGACTCCCTAAACAACATTAGGAACATTTTAAATGTCATAATAGGTGCCCTTTAAATTCTGATTTTGGCCGCATCTCAAATGGGTCAAACCATAGATATATTACCTATGAAGTTCAAGTAAATGCGCGCTCATTCAAGGATGTGCATTTATTGCATGGACGGAGAAACACAGACACCTGCAGGATTTCATCTGACGGTAAGTTACATATTAAGCGTGTTATAATCTGTTCTAGAGCAACGGCACCGCAGAACGAGTGTACCGCAGACGTTTTTAAATCTGAAAACTTCATTAGTGCATGTTCACCGAGGAGAACGACTGGAATACAGCGCTGGTTGTTCTCTCGTACGATACTCGACAACAACGGCGGAATCCAAAGACTTGGGCGAAGTAATGTGTGTATTAAATTATATGAAATAATCCCGGAAAAAAGCACAAACACGGCAGAGATGGCAATTTCAGCGGCTGGAATTTGTCGAGGTGAAGTGACGGCTAACCGGCTAGCATTTACATAATCGGGAATCCGCCTGTCACTCAAAAGTGGACACACCCTTAATTTTGCAGAACTTTAAATATTAATCAACTAAACGGGTGAGTTATAAAAAAATGCACCCCCCTCACAGTTGTTATGAAGGGCGAAATTAGCTGTATAGACCAAAGCCACAGAGAGAACCAGGCTGTAAACATGTTTTGTTCTGCTGTAAAGTTGGGCATTTTAACATGCGGGAGATACAGATTTGACTCACTTCTGCTGCCAGCCTCAAGCGGCCAGTGGATGAATTGCCGTTTAATTCACTTCCGTGTTGGTTTCAAGAGAGAGACAGGGAGGTTGCCGCTTGGAGAAAACGAACAGTATTTATATCGATTTTACCTCTTGTACACAACCACGTCCAAGTGATCTGAGGGCGCGCGCTTCCTGGAAAATTAGCTAGTAAAATTAGCTATATAGACCAAAACCACTTTTTGCACTAGGCTGTAAACATGATGTTTTCTGCTATAAAGTTGGTCATTTTAACATGGGGGTTTATGGGATTGACTCTCTTTTTGCAGCCGGTCTCTAGTGGCCAGTCCATGAACTGCAGTTTAAGTCTCTTCAGTGTTGGATTCACGAGAGAGATCGGAAGATTGCCGCTTGGTTATGGTAGGGGGCGGGACATTTCCCAAACACACAAAGCGCTTGACCAATCACAACACACTGCTCCAGCCGACCAATCAGAGCACAGTGTGCTTTTCAGAAGGAGGGGCTTCATAGAGACAGGAAGTAAACAGAGCGTTGCTGACAGACTGGGAAGAGAGGAGCCGCAACAATGGAGAATATGAGGAAAATAATCATAATTCAAGCAGGAAAACCTGTTGAGCTCAGTAATATAATCGATGCAAACACAAATTGAACTGAATTGAGCTGAATAGTGACTGAATCGAATTAGTTTCATAATTGATGCATTTTGACACTGTTATTAAACTGAACTGACTTGAGCTGAATAATGACAGTTTTGCATTTTTAGTTTCATATTGTTATTTTACGGTTTATTACTGTAAAGCTGCTTTGATACGATCTGTATTGTATAAAGCACTAGTAAAAAAAAAAACTCTATTCAAACAGCAAACCGGTTTAAAATGAATTTTGGGTTATACATTCCTTTAATAATTGTTTCTAGGTTTTCTTTTTTCAAAGTTACGAAACTCTGAAGAAGTGACTCCACCAATTATGCACTTTTGTCCCAGTCAAACCACTGACGAGTTGCATTTCTGGTCCCTGAACCCGTAGCACCGGCGAGGCTGACGCTATTTTGGGTTCTCCTCAGGCTCGTGGTTGTGTAATGCTCTTGAGGCTTCTTTGGAGAGCACACCTGTTAGTGGCATGTGATGACAGAGCTCGACGAGCGCCTATTTCTGCGCTGAAAACTGAGCCGGGTTCACCGGGGGAGGGAGGGCGAACACACAGCCGAACCCCGGAGACCCTGAAGGGAGGAACGCACATGTAACGTCTCTGATATCTTGCTCAGTTGATCCTGGCGGGTTACATAACACAATCCTGGCCAGAAGAGTCGTCTTTGTGCTACATTTCACTCTTTTTATTGTGCCTTTTGATCCTTTTTTTTAAAGCATAACTGCAACTGATCATGTGATTTGAGTAGTGATTATTAAATAATTATATCTCCCCAAAAAAAAAACTACAATTATATTTATTAAAATTATTTAAGTCATATGGATATATTTAAGTTTAGTAAAATTAAAAAGCATATATTTGTAACAAATAAAATGTTATATATATAAAAAAATAATATATATATATAGTGTTAAAAATAAAAATATTAATTATTCTAAATATTTTACTTTAAATATTTTGGAAAAGAATGTGCAGACTGGAGATTTTTATTTATTTATTATTATTATTGGGGTTTTTTTATTGATTTATTTATTGTGTGTGTGTGTGTGTGTATATATATATATATATATATATATATATATATATATATATATATATATTAAAGTTATTTATGTCATATGGATATATTTAATTTTCATAAAATAAAATAAACATTTGTAACAAATACAATTTTATATATATATATATATATATATATATATATATATTATATATATATACAAACACACACAATAAATAAATCAACAAAAACATTTTTTTTTATTTAAAAATCTCGAGTCTGCACATTCTTTTCCAAAATGGTTAAAGTAAAATACAAGAAAAGAAAAAAATAGTAAAATTATATATATATATAATAAGGCAACCCACTTCTTCAGAGTATGTATATATATATATATAGACTAAACATTTAGTCAGTGATCCTATGGGTTACATAATACAATTCTGTTCTACATTTCCTTCTTTTTTGCCTTTTTTAAGCATAACTGCAACTGATAGTGATTTGAGCAACACACTTGTTAAGGAGAGTTGTGCTGTTTTTACACTGACACTGTGTGTCGTAATGAAATAGTTGGCCGGAGGGTTGAATAAAAGTCAGTGTTATATATGATATAATCTCTCCTGTATATTCATACCTCCTCCCGGCTGCAGTGTGTCCCGGGGCTGACGGACAGGAATAGCTCGTCTCAGATCCCAGGCTCCTTCACTGCAGGGTTATCCGACATCAGCAGCCGCTGCACCGAAAGCGTCCCGTTTTAAACACATTCTGAGTGTGTTATTAGTGCTATCTGGTCAAATCCGTCCTAAACTGAGAAGACAGAATTAGTGACATCAATCTTCTGACTTCAGCTTTGGTCTATCAGAAGAGCGAGTGTGTGACAGCCGTCAGATTTCAAGCACTCACACGCAGAATTAAAGAGGCTATTTGCATTATCAGATGTTTTCATTTCTGTTTTTCACTGACAGAAACAGTATTCATATCCAAACACACTCACATCTGCACAGCAGAACTGGAAATCTTGTTCAGTCTATTAAAAAAAATATATATAATAATAATAATAATAATACAAATGTTTAAAAAAAACATCTAAAGTCTGTGCATTCTTTTCCAAAATGGTTAAAGTAAAATAGGCTAGAAAAAAAAAGTAACATTTTAATTAGTCTATTAAAATTATTTTTATTTTTAATAAAAAAATACAATAAAAAACATCTGTAAAAAAACAATATATATATATATATGCAAAATATAAATATTTATATATTCATATATAAACATGAATAAACAAAGAGACATCATATTTAAAATAATAATATTGTAAATGCATTTAATTTATACATTATACTTTTTATATTTTTAATTTGTAACAAATATACACACACACTTTGTATAAACAGATAATATATATATTATATATATATATATATATATATATATGATCTGTTTATACTGTTAAAAAATTTAAATATAAAAAGTATACTGTATAAAGTAAATGCATTTACAATATTATTTTAAATATGATTTATATTTGTTTATTAATGTTTATATATGACTATATAAATATTTATATTTGCATATATATATATATATATATATAAAATGCAAATATAAATATCTTAATATATAAACATTAATAAAAGATAAAAAGAACATTTATAAAAAGATAGAGAGAATGTATTTACTTGATTCTTAATATATACTTTCAATATATATATTTGTATTAATATATACACACACAAATAGATAAATATATACAAATTAAATGTGTATTATTATTATTACATATTTATGTCTACCAAAAATAAGAAAAATACAAAAAAATAAAATAAATCAAGGCTGATAAAAAAATATTTTTCGAAATTGTCTCCATTGAGCTGGTGTTACACCATTTTCTCCGTCTTCCAGTGTTTGTGAAATCCTCATCTGCACTCTTGTAAGTCCAGCAGTGATGCTGATAACGGCTGTTCTGGACGGGACGGGTCGGGTCGGGTCGGTTTCTTCAGTCTGGGATTTGGCAGTACTTCGAGATTTTAAATGGAAACAGTGAAGTGCTTTTGATGTCCACATAAAGAAGTGTGGCGTGTATGGATGGGCTGGAAGACGGAGCTCTAACTGCTATTTTTAAAGGCCTGTGTTTCTACTGTGGTTATAGATGGACTGACACAGCATTACAGGCCAATCCTCATTACAGAAATAGAAAACACAAATGTGGACTTACAGCAGTTACAATAAATGTTTGTAAAACAGTAAAAGCATATCAGGTCGACAAGAATAAACAGATTTCCACTGTTTCGGACTACATAACAGAACTAAAGAACTACAATCCCATGAAGCATTGCAAACAGCGTAATCGAATTAAAAACAATACAAATGTTATGTATTTAAAAACAGTGTATTTTTAGACTGACTTGATAACATCACTTGTGGTGCTTCATTGGTGCCGTGTTTTGCTTGTTTTCTCTCTCTGATTGGTGAAATTCTCTGTAAAGCATTATGGGTAATGTAGTTTTCACCAGGAAGTCCGTTTTTTCTTTGAAGCTAAGTTTCCATCCACTTGTCAATCGAATTATCTGAAGTTCAGTAAAAAAACTCATGCAAATAAATGCTGGTGAAAGTGTGTTTCTATTCAAACGGCTTTAAAGTGAATAAAAACCTGTGTGTAATGACGTCACATGCTGTTTTGCGATCAAATTGGTATATCGAATTGATTTGAGACATTTTAAGGCGTTTCCATAATTCATTTTCGCACTGAATCTCACAACATTCAAGCCAACATTTGCGAACAAAGTTTTGCTAGACAAAATGCAATTCATTATTTATTCGGCAAATAACGTTTCCATCAGCGTTTATCGCATAAGCCGTATATCGATCAAGATAAAATCCGATGAGACCGAACGCATTTGATTTGAGTCGATATTCATGAAATTCAATCGAATTTTACTGTTTCCATAAGGCATTTTTCATTCGATATCACTTAATTCAGGTAAAAACGTGTGGATGGAAACATAGCTATTGACATTTTCAGTGCATGTGTGTGTGTGTGTGTGAGGTAAAAGAACACGAGCTCTTGAAGCTCCGCCCCCTGTGCCGGGTGCAGCAGCTCATTTGCATTTAAAGAGACAGACACACAAAAACTGTGTGTTTTTGCTCACCCTCGAAAAGTGACAATTTTAACATGATATATACAAATATCTGTGGGGTATTTTGAGCTAAAACTTCACACACACACTCTGGAGACATCAGAGACTTATTTTACATCTTGTGAAAAGGGCATTACTGCTTTAAAAATGTCTGTTATTTCCCATTTCTTTGTGATTATGTGTGAAATTTACTATAACTCCTGAGTGAAATTTAAATTTTTCAATATACTTGGTTATTGAATCATATAAAACCTTTTAAAAACTGTAAAAAAAAAGTTATAAATTAGTAAAAAAATAAAAATCCTGCATGTTTAATTCCATCTTTACGAGCAGTCTCTGCGTGCAGTGTGTGTTCAGGAACGGAGAAGGAAAACCCCCGGCTCCTTTCATCCTAACTCTTCTTTAATGTTTTGCAAAATGACTGATTTGGGGCTTCAGCGATTTCGCCTTATGTGGCAGAGCGGATAAATACCCGGGAAGGACCAACCCAGCTCAATATCCCTGTCCAAGCCTGCCATCAAAGCGGGATTTCTTCCACACGCCCGGATCTCAGCCCACACAACCTAATTGCCAGTTAAACTCCGGGAGGAAAAGACTTCACTCCGGCAGAAGTGGGACGAACTCTAAAGGGATTCCAAGGTGTCCTCGATTCGGGATCGACCTTGTTTTTCCCTTGCAGTCCTAAATGAACCAATGCATCATCTATACTGGGATTTGGTGGATGTGGAGCAGATTTTATTTTCGGCGCAGTTGTTGGATTTATCATACTGTCACATATATGTCCGCTGACTGCTGCTCGACGTGTGCAATAGTTGCGCTCGCTTTTATATAAAAATAACTTTATAATGGCCTAGATTGGACAGAATAGGTGGCCTAGAATTAGCAAAATGGATGGCAACAGTGAAAGTAGGTGAATGAGCGCAGACAGAAAGACATGCATTCACGTGCACTTATGTGCTGATTTTGACAGCGAGGCCTAAGAGTGCACGTTTGCAAATGCACATATGTGACCCTGGACCACAAAACCAGTCACATGGGTCAATTTTATGAAATTGAGATGTATACATCACATGAAAGCTGAATAAATAAGCTTTCCATTGATGTGTGGTTTGTTAGGACAGGACAATATTTGGTCGAGATACAACTATTGTAAATCTGGAATCTGAGGAGCAAAAAAATCTAAAAATTGAGAAAAAAGTTGTGCATTTATGTTCACGACTGTGCTGCACTCACTCACAAAAATACATGTTTTATATATTTACGGTAGGAAATTTACTAAATATCTTCATGGAACATGATCTTTACTTAATATCCTAATGAGTTTTGGCATAAAAGGAAAATGGATAATTTTGACCCATACAATGTATAGTTGCTATTGCCACAGATATACCCGTGCGGCTCCAGACTGGGTTTGGGATCCAGGGTCACACATATTTCCAATATCGGAATGCAATTGAAAACACAATGCAAGTGAGCGTCAGCATCGCCAAAAGGACACTTACAAAACCAAAATGCTATGCTTATCGTAATTTCTTATCGTAATCAAACACATTTTGTATGGCAAATAGTGTTTGGTTACACTTTTAAGGTGTCATTGTTACAGTGTAATGTAATTATACATTTAAGTACTGAGTAATATTAATTAACAAGATGGATGGATGGATTGGATGGATTGGATGGAAGGATGGATGGATGGAAGGATGGATGGATTGGATGGATGGATGGAAGGATGGATGGATGGATGGATGGATGGAAGGATGGATGGAAGGATGGATGGATGGATTGGATGGATGGATGGATGGATTGGATGGAAGGATGGATGGATTGGATGGATGGATGGATGGAAGGATGGAAGGATGGATGGATTGGATGGATGGATGGATGGATGGATGGATGGATGGATGGATGGATGGAAGGATGGATGGGATGGGATGGGATAGGATAGGA
>NC_136889.1:2305146-2560146 GCF_949152265.1 Phoxinus phoxinus | reverse complement strand
TCTAGTCACAATCAATCAATACAATCATACTGTAGATGATTCACAAATAACCACAATAATTTAGAAAATATTATGCGATAAAATTTTAAATTGGAGTCTGTACTCGATTCTAGAACACAACAACACAACAATATGACATTTAATAATAATAATAGTAATTTAAGCTCCTTATTATGTAGTCGAATCTGTGCTGTTTTGTATAGGCCGCCTCCTATTTTACAGCAGAATTTGAATTTCTGAACATCAAACTTCATATTTGATGAAGTTTGCATCATTGATATCACTGCTTTGAAACAATCTGTAGTGTAAAAAGCGCTATAGAAATAAAGCTTGAAATAGCTTGTGTTGTAAAATAAGGCAGATATTGAGCATTTGCATAAACTTTCATCTTCTACCATCAGATTTGTTTTGAATAGAAATGCACTGAGCAATTTAATAAAAGCTGAAGTGTGTAAAACTTTCTTTTGTGCGCTGAACACACGATAAATATGCACAACGGAAACACACACTTGCAACGCCCCTGGCTAAGGATTCACATCTGTGTTTGTGGAGTTTTGCAGTAATTCTTGTAATTATTACCTGAGCAGTTTTAGACAGGACTGAGATCAGATGCGACTGATGTTTCACAGACTTTGTGGGGATTTTCCAGGATCTAAAGTTCAGCGCGTCAGACGCTTCCTGCTGTCTATCGTCTGAAGACACAGATAACCTCAATTTAAAGGTTAATGACAAGCAAACTGTATATCAAAATAATAGTTCATGCAAAAATTTAATTTTGTTGATGCAAAACATTTTTGTTCTTCTGAGGAACACAAACTTCAGTCCATTCCTCACAGAAAGCCTTCATATTGACTACAGTTATGGTAGTTTTATGCATACTTAGAGCTTAAAAGTGACTTTATGGTTTCAATGTAGCGCTGTGCAATGATTAATCGTGATTAATCGCATCCAAAAAAGTTTGTGTTTACATATGTGTGTGTGCTGTGTATAATATTTTTGAATATATAAATAGACACACATGCATGTATATATTTAAAGAAAAATGTGTAATATAAATTATACATACAGCAAATATTTCTCAAATATATACATGCATGCGTGTATTTATATATACAAAATAATTATACACAGTACACACACATGTGACCCTGGACCACAAAACCAGTCACAAGCGTCAATTATTTGATATTGAGATGTATACATCATCTGAAATCTGAATAAATAAGGTTTGTTATGATAGGACAATATTTGGTCGAGACACAACTATTGAAAATCTGGAATCTGAGGATGTAAAAAAATGTAAACATTGAGAAAATCTCCTTTAAAGTTGTGCATTTATATTCACGATTGTGCTGCATTCACTCACAAAAATACATGTTTTATATATTTACGGTAGGAAATTTAATAAATATCTTCATAGAACATGATCTTAATATCCTAATGATTTTTGGCATAAAAGAAAAATGGATAATTTTGACCCATACAATGTATAGTTGGCTATTGCCACAGATATACCCGTGCGGCTCCAGACTGGGTTTGTGATCCAGGGTCAGATATATGAACACAAACTTTTATTTTGGATGCGAAAAAAAATAATTTAGGTTTGGATTTTGGGTGAACTATTCCTCTGTTGGCTTGTAGTCTCAGAAAGGCCAGTGTCACGCAAACTCTGCACAGTAACTCAAGACATTTTAAAGGGTTAGTTCACCCAAAAATATAAACTCTGTCAGTATTCTCCCTCATGTTGTTCAACCCCCAGTCAGACTTTCGTTCATCTTCTGAACACAAATGAACATATTAGTGATTAAATCTGAGCGCTGTCTCACTCCTCCATCGGCTTCTATTGTAATTGAACCTTGCCGGCCCAGAAAGTTAGTGAAGACAATGTTTAAAATAGTCCAAGTGACTACAGCGGCTCAACCTTAAGTTTATCAAGCAATGAGAATACTTTATGTGGGGGAAAAATAAGGACTTTATTCAACTCTTGATGTTCTTCTGTGTGTGTCTCTGAGTGAGTTCACGTAGTGTAACAGCGCAGCGCTTCTGGGTTGTACGTCAGAACGCAGGCTCACTATTGGCCGACACTGGTCATGTGTGTGTGATGCTGGCCAATAGTGAGCCTCCGTTCTCTATGTTTATAGTTGTATCTAAATGCTTGTTATGAGTGGCACTTTTACAAAAGCTTTGGACTGTAGAGCGAATAGAGGGGTTTATTATAATTACATTTGGGAAAAAAAAAAAAATACATATAATTGAACTGCCGCCCATTTGTACAATTTATATTTTTAATTATGCTTTTTTTTGTTTATTAGTTAAAAAAAATACATATAATTATATAAATTATAAATATAAATTGTACAAATTGGCAGTTCAAACTGGAATTATAATGTATATATATACTGTGTGTGTGTAAATCATATCATCATATTATAATGTTTTCTGAAGGATCATGTGACACTGAAGACTGGAGTAAAAATTCAGCTTTAATCACAGGAATAAATTACATTTTACATTATATTCACATAAAAAATAGTGATTTAAGTTTTAATAATATTTCACAATATTACTGTTTTTACTGTATGTTTGATCATATAAATGCAGCCTTGATAAGCAGAAGAGACTTCTTTCAAAAACGTACAGACTTTTTAGACGATATATAAGTATTCAAATAATATAATCAATAAAATATAAAATGTGTGTGTGTGTGTGTGTGTATATAAAAGTACAGTCAGAATGCTGATTGGTCAATATGGAGTTCCATTCATAAATTACATGATATTATAAATGATATAGTGAAAGAATGGAACTTTATACGCTTAATGAAATAATGTTGTAGTGAAAAATTGTGCCCTTAATATTAAAAATTATTGTTTAAAAGCACTACAGGTCGTGCTGTATTGTGAATATAGATCTAGCTTTGACGAAATTCACAATTAGCATGGCCTTTTCTAAATTAATAATAAAGATATATCATGATACACATTATCCAGGCCAATCTCATTGGTTTGCAATTGCATTATACAACAATTTCGACATAAAAAGAATGTATATGCATGCTATTCTTAAATCCAGATGCATTTACTAGATGAGTATGATTACATCAGATATTATGTCCCGTTTTCCAGGACGTTCGCAAAGACACGCTCCCCTTAGTTACTGTCGCTATGGCCGACAAGCCACGCCTCTCTCGCACAGTGAAAACACATCGCGGAGCAGAGAGGAGACTGACAACACACTGACAGACCAGGTTACTTTTCGGTTACTTTTGATATTAAACATATTAAACAAAGTCTCACCTTTCAAATTAAGTCATTTTTTTAAAGAAATATAAACAATAAATACCGTTTTGTGGCTCTTTAATGTGTCGTGACGGATCGCTGTGTCGCCTCAGTTAAAGCTGCTCGTGAACCGATCATCTCTTCCTTCTAGTTCATTTATAGCATCAAATAAACATGAATGAACATCAGTAGGAATTTTGTTTTAACCGCGGAAAGTCGTCAGTACACTCCGCTTCTCAAGTTCAGATCCTATCATGTTAATCTACTAACTCTCCTGACTGCTTTGTCCGACAAAATGGCGGATGGCGAAGTGTGATTGGTCAGATCACCTGTCAATCAAGCTCCCTGCGAAGGGTCAATTAAACAAAATTAAGTGAGTTGATGCTTAAAAAAGCTAAATTATCTGCCAGTGTGGTAAAGAAAAACAATCATAATTCAAACAGAAACAAGATTATTATTCTTACCCCCGCATTGGTAGATAATTTAGCTTTTTTTTTTTAAAGCAAAAACTCACTTTGGCTAATTTTTATTAATTTCCCCAGAAAACAAGACTAAATATCTTATGTCATTTTACTACTTTAGCAAATGCTTCTTTATTTAAGAAATGTTTGATATTTGGACTGGAAACAAGACAAAAAATACTAAATATACACAATTTAATTGCAACAACCTCCCAAACCAGCATCAATACAGGGGTTATTGAAACCATGTTGCACAGACAGATGCATTCTGGGAGTGTCTGACGGGCACAAGGCCAACGAGGAGCGCGTCACTTTTGTGCTGAGTTGCGAAATGTAAATTGGTTTGTAAAACAGTGTGACATAAAAAAACATCGGCTGTTCAGGAAAACAACATTCCTGCATGAAGTGTAAAGTTATTTGCAGCCGTTACGGAAACACAATTTTTAAGCTGTTACGACAAAAATACCCACATACTGTCATCACCTGTTATCGGCCAACAATCAGATCTACCTTAAATCTTTGTGTTAACCAGTTACATCAGGTCACTCACGGTTAACCTTTCCACCGCTTCGAGTGTGTCGAAAATATCAATGATTTATTGCACCTGAGAGGCTTTCTGAGCTGATAAGAGCACAGTATCCGGGTTCAAAGGTCAAGTTTGGTTTAATAGTAGACATGAGTGTGCTTTCCTCGTTACAGCGTGCTTGCGGAAACCGGACACTGATTAACCAACCTTATCTGCCTAATGAACGACCATTAGGAAGCTCAAAGCGCTGCCAAACAGGGTTATTTCGCAGATACACTGTAAAATAAATGTGCTTTTAAGGTTAAAAAAAACTGTAAAAATGCTACGGTGTAAAAATTTCCCTACTATATACGGTGAATAACTGTGATGGATACATTTATTGCAATTTTACAGTAAAATACCATTAAATTTACAGTTTTTGGAAGTGGAAAAGAACAAGAAATTGTATAATTTAAAGTGAGAATACATGACGTGACACTTTTTGTTGAAATAACTGTTTCTTTATAGTTTTTCTAATCATTTATGTACATTAGGGTTTTATGTTTTACATTTAGTGTTGTTAAATTAATGTTTATTGCCTTTTTTCAATTTCATGTGTTACCATGATGGTGTTTAGTGTTTATGTGAATGAAACTGCGCAGCTATGTATTAATATTCACATTTTAATGGAAAAGCTCCTTGTGATGAGCTTTGATTGATCATGTGACTCTCATCTCCGCTGTGATTGGGTGTTGTCAATGTATTACAATGGTACAACACATATATTAGTACTTCAATAGGTTGGTAAATTAATATTATGTCAATTGATTAAAGTTGTTTTAAAGTTGTTTAAATGCAAGTTAAGTCTGTAAAACCTAAAATGTTGTTACCGTATTTTTTTTTACGGTAAATATTTGGCAACCACAGCTCCCGGTTTTTTTTACCGTAAATTTACAGTATTTTTTTTGTTTTGTTTTACAGTGTACATTAGAGCAAGGAAATCTGTGGCTTAGCATTTTGGGTCCTGAATAAAAAAATACAGCAATCCCAGAGCGGCAAGCCGTATTCGTTTGCATGATTGTGTTTGCTTTCTTTGTCAAGAGGCAGTAAAGGCTCAGAGGATTGATGTTCAACTGTATTTGAAAATGCCTCAGAGCACCAAGATACCTTGTGTTTACTAGACGACTGTGAAACCAAGCAACAAGCTCCTGGGTTTCATGCAGGAATCATAAACACGTTCATAAAGGCCGCTGCAAAAACAACAGACTCACAACAGCAGATATTCACGCAAAACAGGTTTTTAAACGAAAATGCATTAGTATGTGCTTGTGCAAAACTCAGCCATCATCATGCTTTTAGCTTTTGCACCATAATGTTTTGTTGCTTTGGAGTTACTAGGGCATTCTGGGTAGTTTACCAACATTTAATAGCATCAGGGGTTTGTTCAAAGCAGTTGTAAAAGCAATGCTTGCCTAAGCAAACGGCAATAACAGCTGGCATGATTCGCTTGTTTTGTTTGTCTTCTTCTATTTAAAAAAAATAACTAGATATGTGTTGCTCGCTGTAAAAAAAAAAATCATTTTAAAAAATTTTTTTTACAAAAAAGTAACATTTGAAAAAAAAAAAAAAAGTAATATTTTGGGAAGTAAGTAAAACTTAAAAAAATCCCAAGCAATAAAGAAACTAAGATTTTCTAACAGTGCACAGACACTTTAAAATATCACTGTAGAAGAACAACCCCAAGATGCTAATTGGATTAAAAGTTGATTAGATTTATGCATGCACTTTCGCCCTGCTCACTTACACAAAGAACAGCTATAATAATGAAGCAACAGCAATAATAATGAAGCAACATCAGTGGAAGGAAACTCAAAGCACGGGCTGATTTTGGGAGGGATAAGGTCAAAGGTCACGTCAACACTCACGCAAGACGCTGATCAAAGGCATAACCAGCTGTTTATCTTTCAAACTTGCAAGCCGTGGAAAATATTTCCGTTGGCCAGACCGCAGCTGAGAGCGCCACAAGTTATTTTGAGACTCTCCCAATGCTTCACGCTCCCGATTTCTCATCTTCCTAATTCGGCATTGTCATGCCTCGACGAGTCAGGGTTGCGTGATCTTCCCTTTCGCCGTTCCAATTACAATATCTGCGGTGGAGACTGTACGGCTTCATCTACGCATTCCTAATAATCCTGCACTAAATAATGAGTGGTTTGTTATTCGAGTGTGCATTTCCAGTAACAGCCCCTGCTAAAACCACTAATGGTGTTGATGCATCTCTGAATGAACCTTAAGGTTTGGTTCGGGTCGAGAGATGTGGGTTTTTTTTGCAACCCTTTTATGCTATGAAGGCTCAGATCAACTGCATGATATCATTAGCATGCTAATCCAAGCAGAAAACACCCTACAGATAACATGCATGACACAAGAGCAAAACTGAGCACAGTGACTCGGCTCTTCCACAGTTGAGCATGTGACCACGTGTTGTTTTACAAGTTACCGCATTCATCGCATTTAGTTTTGAGAGATTTATATTCATGCACTCAAACCCTCTTCATTGCATTGTTGCACTGCTCTTGTTGTGTAACTGTTTGCATTGATGTTGCACGCATGCATTTAAAACCGCAACAAAAGCATGCATGCATTGGTGGATATATCTAACAAGCTAATTCACACATAAATGTGCAAAACTTAAACGATAACATAATTTATTTCGAGGCTGTGCATGTGTACGGAGATTTATATGCATGCACACCAACCCACTTCATTGCAATGCAATGCTCCTGTTATGTAACTGCACTAAAATATGATGCAAAACTGCTATAAATGAATGCATTGGTTGATATTCGAACATGCTAACTCGAACAAAAGCTAAATTTAAACGGATAACATACATGCCATGTTGAAATGCTTTAGTCAAGATAACAAGCAAGACTAGGGAGTGACTCGGGAACACCAGGGTTGAGCATGTGTTTTTATAAGCTACCGCATTCATCGCATTTCTTGAGGCTCTGTGCATGTGTGAGGAGAGATTTATATTCATGAACGTTAATCCCCTTCATTGCATTGTTGTGTAACTGTTTGCATTGATATTGTGCAGCTAAATTAAATGAATGCATGCTTATTGCAATAAATAATTGCATTGGTTGATTTAAAATATATGCAAAACTTAACATGCATGCATAGATAACAATCAAGAGTAAACTATAGACAGTGACTGGGGATTTCCAGTTGAGCATGTGACCGCACGCATTTCTTTTGAGGCTCTGCACGTGTTGGGAGATTGATACTCAAGCCTAGCCATTATTGCACTGCTCTTGTTATGCAACTCTTTGCATTGATATTGCGCAGCAAAATATAATGCATGCATGTAAAACAAGTTTATAAGATTTAAGTGGAAGAGCGAAATGAGGAACTGAGGTGACGTACACATATTATTCGGTATTAGTCACACACACACACACACTTTCATCCAACTCCACCCATGTCTGACGAGGCAATTTCCTGCAACACACAATGCACAAAGCCCTCCTACCCAGCGTACCCAAACACGACCCAGATAACTGGTTACGGTAATGATTTACACGTCAGTGGCCATATTACACATCTCCGGCACAGTGTTATATATTAACTAGGCTGGTTTTTAGTTTACTAAACGCACCGTGAAACGTAACATGAACACTTGGAAGGTAAAGAAGTCAAAAATGAATAATTGATCAACACATAATCGAGAGAGGACGTTTGCCCTTCACGACGTCGTCTCGTCAAATCACAACGCTCAGATCCTCGGGAAGAAGCAAGCAGAGACTCTCCGTTAATACAAGATCAGAAAATGTATTTGGCAATTTTAAACAAGTGCATACAAGTACAGCTAGAAGCGTTTTCCAATGTTTGCCAAGTGCTCGTAGAGTTGCATTAGTCACATTCTACGTTTAACAGGAACTGCCACCATACCTAAAAGTACATCAAGAAATCGTTAAACATCGACAAAGAAGAACGTAGTCCGTTTATAATAATGAGTACATACCTTTTATCTTCAAAAAATATAGAAACACAATGTATTCAAAAAATCAAAAAATGTACAGCAATGTTTACGAAGTATGCATGTCCCTTATGTCCATTATATACAAGTCCATTAGTTTCTGTCTGGATGTATGCATGTGGTATTCATATTTATATATTTATATAGACCAATATTTTTGAATATTTTCAAAAAAGGGAAGGAGAAAAATAACAAAAGAAGGAAATCAAGGGTCCCTCTCCTTTTTTACTTTGACGTCTCCGGCGAGAATGGTGGCTATTTCGCCTTGCATGAAAGCCCAGGGTACGTTGGATCCCACCAGGGGGCATTTCTCTCCGCTCGGACAGTACACTTCTCCGGTAGCGCCCTGCTGTTTGATGCTTTCCCGGGAACACGGGAAGCAGAACTTGTGTGACGGCACCGAAGGGCACTGCACAAAGTGTGTGTCCTCCAGCCTCTCGTGGCAAAGCGTGCAGCACAGCGGGATGCTATTGGGAACCGACGAATCCGGGATGCTTTGGGGATGAACCGGATCCATTCCCGGCACGTGAGGCGTTCCCGAACCCTGCGCCAGCCGCCGTTGGTTGGGCGATAGTGGGCTACTGCTGTTTCTGCGTGTCGTTGAGTGGACTTGGTTGGCGTCTTTAGGCGAGCTGTTTCCGCCGGCGTTGTCGGCCGCCATTATGAGCGCCGCCATTGGAGAATGTCCGTTCTGAGAGGCGGCGGCGGCCGAAACGGGCTCTGGTGGGGTCGTGCGGGGGTGCGGAGATATCGTGGACGGCGGGGACGCGAAGCTAGGCGGTTGCACCGGCGCCATCTTCAACCCACCATCCGTCGGTGCCGGGAGCCACTGTCCTTCTCCGTTAATCTTCCCGGCGCTGCCCTCCCCATCCGGCTCCGGAGAGGCTTTTCTCTTCAGATTCTTGGGATGTTTGCCTCTATCTGCAAAAAAGCATGAGTGTGCATGAATGGGCTGCACTATACTAGCACAAAGCGGCTTTATGCAACGACGCGGTGATGCATTGTAGTGCCAGACATAACAATGAGGCTTGACTGCAAATGCACCACATGCAAATACACGTTGAGCTTTGATCAGCGGAAATTTTCTTGCAGCTGACTCATGCTCTCATTCAAAGCAGGCCATTTATGAGACTATAGTGGCATTCTACTGTATGCATCTAGATATTATACACACACGCGCACACACACACACACACACACAATAAAAAAATGCTGCGTTGTTTCAACGGTCAAATATGGACAAGCCTAACCGTTGGGTTTAAAATTTAAATAAAATAATTTAAACCACCTAACTGTTGGTTTAAGGTTTTGAATTCGATTTTTAAACCCAACGGTTAAGTATGTCAACCGTTGGTTTAATTTTTTTTATTTTTACATTTTAAACCCAACGGTTAGTTTTGTCCATATTTGACTATTGAAACAACACAGCATATTCACACACATTTTCCTATACAATATTGAAAATATGGCATTTCTTGAAAGCATGTAGATATTATATATATATCAATAGTCAAAATGTATATACTCATATATGTTTATAACACATTTATACACACATTTCACTACAAAAAAGATTGAAAATACAGAAAAAATGCATTTTAAACATACCTGATTTGGACGCAGGAGCATTGGTCTCGTACATGACTCTCTGCTGCATGTGCTCCTTCTTAAATCTGCTGTCGTACGGGTTGAGCGCCATTAGGCTGCTCTTGTTCTTGTTGATCCAGTCGTCCGCCCGGGTCTTGTGGTTGTCGCTGATCTCCGGCGTCATGCTGTCCGGTCGGTGCTGGTGTTTGTCCTTGTCGTGCTCCGTGCTGGAGACCGAGGCTGGGCGTTTATTCACACCGAGGTCCGCAGGGCTGAGACCCGCGTGTTGTCCCGGTCTCCCGTTAATCGCGTGCGCCATGCTGCCGTTCACCAAAGGCACTAGATTGGGCGGCACGCCGCTAGTCCTCCGCGGGTTCGGACTCTGGCGGTTGAGCTCCGGTGGATCGTCCGGTTTTGAGAATCCGTTCGGCACCGGGATGCCATTGGCGTGCCGTGCAGACTGATATTCGGGTCCTAGCCTCGGTGGACGCTCGGAGGAGAGCGGGTAACGGTCTAGGGGTTGCGGCGGACGCGAGCCTGGGTCTCCGGGCGTGTGATTCAACCCCTGGATGTCTTTCCCCGACAACTGTTTTCCCGGTCCTGCCGGTCTACCGTCCTGAAATCCATGAGCTCTTTTGAGCTGGCGAGCGGTTTCAATTACAAACTCGATCCTGTCGGCTCCTTCGTAGTTCACACATCCTCTGCAAACGGGTTCGGTAAAATCCCAGATCATAGCCCACGGCATGCGGGGCAAGTCACATAAATAACACGACTGCCTCCTCGAAGCAGCAACCGCCGCGGACGACATCGCTCGTTTAGCTGAAAAAAACCCTCCGAAAATCGAGCACAATCCTCTTTGAAACGTGTGCGGATGCTGTGGAGAGAAAAAATAGGCTCCTCTCGCGCTCACACAAAGTAATAATTAAGTTACAAACAGAACTTCATAGTAGCCGTGCGCTTTACTACGACGTGCGCGCGATCTATCTCACTCACTACTACCGCGGCCAGGCTCGAGCTCAATGTGGAGCAGTGACGTCACCGCCCCGCTCTGCTCTGACTCTCCACTTCTATTTACTTGATTCTTCGATAGAACGGACCCTCCGGCGCATGCGCGCTGACGGCGCTCCCTCGCGCACCCCCTCCCGCCCTTTCTTTCTTTCTTTCTTTCTTTTTTTCTTTCTTTTTTCCTCAATCCTTTATTCAACTATACTTGAGTCGAGAGAGCTAAGACGACGACGACGACGACAAGTAGGAAATGATAATATCATCGACGCGATTCGAAGTCGAAATTTGTGTGTTTACACTCGCTGACGCACGAGGACAATATATGCAAATCAGGCAAATTCTGGTGAGCTGTCTGTCACCCTTTTACATTTTTTTTTTCCAAGTGAATTTGGTTCCCACGATTAATGGAAATATGAGGGATTTGTGATTTACAGGCATGCGAATGTGGAAACTAATTAAAATGTTAAAAAGTCGTTTGTAGCGATATGCATTTTTTGTGTTATCTGCTAGAAACTGCGCTATAATATAGCCATTAAATCACAAACTACTGGGGGGGAAAAAACAATGTAAAAGGTGTGGTTATTTATTTATTATACATTGCCTGATTGGCATGTAATTAAAACGATTTAAAAAAAATTGTCGACTATCAGTTTGAGGATTTATTTTAATTTATAATTACATTTATAAATCAATTTAATTAAATAATTTAAAAATTATATTTTAGATTTATAATTATCGTTATTTAAGTTACTACTATTATAAACCGAGTTTATAAATACAAAGGTTGGATGATGCAACTAAAATGAGAATCTAAGATCAGCTCATGCATTAAAATAGCAATAAAATATGTCCAGTCTTCCTCTTTTTTTCTGGAGATCCCCAACATACCACTTTACTACAGTTGTGCAAACAAGCAATCCATCCACTCACAATATTCAGAATCTATTTTCTCCAATCTTAGTCATATTTGTCAAGCTCATGAAATTACAAATTCAAACTTTCACACAAAACTTGACCTCAAATCCCACTTTTTTCCCTCTAGTCTTGCTGGTTATACACACGTTATCTGATCGTGTCTGAGTACATAATGTCCACAGTGTGTGAAGAACTAACAAATAGCTTTTGCAAGTCCTTCCCTTTTTGTTTTGGACTCGTTCCAAATGAGTGCAGCTCCAGGGCTCTTTGGGTGAAGCAATGCGTCTGAAATCTGCAGACACAAGGCCGGATGTGTTTGTGCAAGCCCTCGTGACGTTGGAAAGAGGAAGTAAGATGTTTAGTCACGTACCCACAGCTCGCCTCGCCCTTCTCAACGAACATCAAATACGCTGGCCTGGAGCCAGGGCGTATGATCAACCCTCCTAAAGGAATTGCAGCATTAGGGCGTGTTTTTGTACCCGAGAAACTGTAAAATATCGGCTTTTCTTTCCGGCCTGACAACTAATTCCTCCCGCTCTAACCTTTGCATTCTGTGCAGGCCGATCAGATTGCACATGAACGTGTCACTCAAGGTCATTTTGTTTTTCTATATCAGTGGGTTGTGACTGGAAAGAGGGACAGCCATGCGTATGAAATCATGCATAGTTGCAAAAACAACTTTTCAAATAAGGATAAATATGGTTTGTGTCGACCACAATGTGTTTTGTGAGGTGATTTTTTCTTAATATACAGCTGAATATTTTTTTTTTTTTTTTTTTTTGTGCTGTATTGGGTCACCACAACCATATAAAATATATACTCAAAAAAATGCTGGGTTGTTTCAACCCAATTTTGGGTAAAATATGGACAAACCCAGCCGTTGGGTTAAATCTATACATTACATTTTTAATCACATGAACGTGTCACTCAAGGTCATTTTGTTTTTCTATATCAGTGGGTTGTGACTGCAAAATGGGACAGCCATGCATATAAAATCATGCATAGTTGCAAAAACCCACAAGACAACTTTTCAAATAGGGATAAATATGGTTTGTGTCGACCACAATGTGTTTTGTGAGGTGAATTTTTCTAAATATACAGCTGAATATTATTATTATTATGCTGTATTGGGTCACCACAACCATACAAAATATACACTCTAAAAAAAGCTGGGTTTTCTCAACCCAATTTTGTGTCAAATATGCACAAACCCAGCCGTTAGGTTAAATTTTTACATTACATTTTTTACCCAACGTTTGGGTTTGTCATTATTTGACCCAAAATTGGGTTGAAACAACCCAGCATTTTTTAGTTTAAACTAATAAACTTTGTATTTTGACCTTGGCTCTTGCTAATGATTTAGCTTCAATCAGACTTTTTGATTCCATCAATAATACAGGTAATATATTAATAAAAATGTTTGGTTCACATTTGTATGAGTTGCAGTTTTGCTCTCCACAAAATGCTGGGTTGTTTCAACCCAATTTTGGGTCAAATATGCACAAACCCAGCCGTTAGGTACAATTTTTCCATTACATTTTTAACCCAACGTTTGGGTTAGTCATTATTTGACCCAAAATTGGGTTGAAACAACCCAGCATTTTTTAGAGTGTACCATTTTAAACTAATAAACTTTGTATTTTGACCTTGGCTCTTGCTAATGATTTAGCTTCAATCAGACTTTTTGATTCCATCAATAATACAGGTAATATATTAATAAAAATGTTTGGTTCACACATTTGTATGAGTTGCAGTTTTGTAGTCAAAATAAAATTCCACGTCCTGAAGCAAAAAGCAGTTGAGACACACTGATCTACATGATCATGACTCAGCACTTCTTAAGCAATGCCTCATTAAAACAACACGTCAGGAGGAAAAAAACATAACATTGCAAGGCTAAAAGAAACAAAGTGAGTTTTATAAGTCAGATTTGATGCAGTGGTTTGTTTGTGTTTAAGATTATTCACCAGTGTCGTGCATTTATACCTCTCGTGTGCTTTTGGGCCATTTTCTCTGTTATATAACTCATCCGCTACAGATGTTCAAGGACGTGGTTCTCTGCATGAAAACAACACAAATGAAATATTGATATTGTTATATAAGGTTGCAAACGCAAATATCACAAGCTCTTATATAAAATGACTGAAGCATCATTAAAACGGCTGCTTGCGCTCATTTTAGGTTCTGGGAAATCGACCCAGACACATTTAAAGAGACGCAGACGGCATAAAACAACACCAGCCTCGGCCATAAAACGAGTGCGTGCTAAAACATGTGCTGTGCTTCGGGTTCACTGAAGTGTGTCAAGCAAACCCACTGACACAATGTCATTCTACCCTGCGTTTCCACGTGCGGGCGGTCTGTAAAAAATCTCCGTTCCTTCTTGTGATTGGCTGTGCGTTTCTCAGGAAATGGTAACCATGGCAACCCACCAGGATAGCCCCACTGACGAGCAACATCCTGTTTACTGTGTTGCTATTTTTTCCCTCCAGCTCAACAAATTCAGCCGAGAATGTTGTTTTTATTGCGAGTCTGTTGTGCAACCGCCTCAGTTTAGTGATTGCTAACCGTGCATGCTGTACATTAAGGGTTTATTGCACACGCTTAGATATAACATTCATTCAGCATTGAGTTCACAAAGAGGAGAATGTATTATGTATGTACAAAACTGCCAGAAATAGCCTGGATTATTTGTGTACTAGACCACTACTGTAGTGTGTATTGTATTTCATGCATTTCATCACAGAGGAACTTTACTCTTTTGAGATATATATATATATTATATATATATATATATACACACACACACATCTTAGTCCTGTCAAATAGATTAATTGTATCTAACGCAAGTTTGTAAATATATAATATATATACAAAATATATGTATATATATACACACAAACTTATATATGTACAAACTTTTATGTGATTACCGGTAATCGATTCGACAGCTCTAATATATATATATATATATATAGACACACATATATACAGTATATATAAATGTACAGTTTATTTACAAACTTTTATGTTAGATGAAAGCACTAATATATTATATATATATACACACACATACATGTGTACATACTAGGGCTGTAAACGTTTAATCGCATCCAAAATGAAAGTGTGTGTTTACATAATATGTGTGTGTATTGTGTATAATTATTTTGTATATATAAATACACACACATGCATGTATATATTTGAGAAATATTTGCATGTATATACTGCATATATATTTTATATAATTTATATGATATATAAATATAACTATTTTATATATAAATAACACATTTTTATATATATATATATGTGTGTGTATTTATATATACAAAATAATTATACACAATACACACACATATATTATGTAAACACAAATTTTTATTTTTGATGCGATTAATCACGATTAATCGTTTACAGCCCTAACACACACACACACACACACACACACACACACAAATAACTTTGTTTTGATAAATTACCAATTAAATACTAATAAATAACTAAATTCTGCACATTCTCAAAACCGTGAGGCATATATTCATCTGGTTGTAATGAACCATGTACGTTATACTGACAAAAAAACACTAGAGCGCTCTCAGTGTGTCGGTGCAAACGGCAAACATTTCGTGACATCGGGGAGGTAGAAGAGCAATTATAAAATGGAGGAATTTAGTCAAAATGGAGGGCCTGAGAGAGGAGCAGAAAAAATGTGCTCGGCGTCTGGAATCCGGGGGCTGGAGGCTGCAGAGGTGATGTCATTGGAGCAGAGGATCTGGGAGAAAAACAAGTCTCTTTCTTTATTCAGATCCTCTTTGCAGTCCCAGCAGGGGTGGGGGGGGGGGTTGGCAGGGGCTGCTGGGAAATGGTAAAGGATGCCAAGCCGGCTCTGCAGCCAACATTAGTGGCTCACATCTTTGTTCTCTGAAACCTGGTGCGCTGCCAAAAGCCTCATTTCAGTTCCCCGCCATGATTACACTGGGTGTAGGCCAATTCCTGAGAGCTCGCAATCCTCTCGCGCTCCTTCAAAGGGCTCGCTGCCAAACATGCAGCAGTTTCCATGGCGACGGCCAGCCCAACATAAAAAAGTAAGTAATGATTCAGGCAGAGCGCCAGATGTGCCACATGTGCAACAGTTATAAAAAAAGAAAAAGAAAGAAAAGAAAAAAGCATGATGAAGTAGAAAAGGCTAGTCTAGTCTAGTCTGGTTAGGAAATACATTTAAATCAAAGCAAACTGGAATACGGAACTAAACTCGATTGCTACATTGTTTAAGGATCAGTTAGAATGTTACAGGCGAACATTCCAAATCTGGATTACTTTGTAACCGCACATCTTTCCTCAAAAAGATACATTTAAATATTTGTGACCCTGGACCACAAAACCAGTCTTATGTGTCATTATTTATTATTATTGAGAGTTATACATCATATGAAAACTGAATAAATAAGCTTTGTTATGATAGGACAATATTTGGTTGAGATACAACTATTGAAAATCTGGAATCTGAGGAAATATTGAGAAAATCTCCTTTAAAGTTGTGCATTTATGTTCACGATTGTGCTGCATTCACTCACAAAAATACATGTTTTATATATTTACGGTAGGAAATTTACTAAATATCTTCATGGAACATGATCTTAATATCCTAATGATTTTTGGCATAAAAGAAAAATGCATAATTTTGACCCATACAATGTATAGTTGGCTATTGCCACAGATATACCCGTGCGACTGGTTTAGTGATCCAGGGTCACATATATTAGTGACGATGCATGCTTTAGCAGACGCCGTTAAAATGAGCTTATGTGGGGAAATATAAAAATGCAAGTGAAATTTTCACTAGCATAATAAATGTTCTCATGTCGTCCTCGCTCATGAAAAGCATGCTGTCATTGACAGATGAGAAGAGATGTGGTTTCCTGTCAAAATCCCCAGTCATTTGCACATAAAGCATGACATACCTTCTGAAAAACTCACATTTGAATAGTAGAATTGACGCAGATTGACGCAGGCCAAGATTTCGGTGGTCAGCTGTTAAACCATAAAACATGCTATTTAAAACATACATTTACATGATAGTAAAGACTCGTGAGTTTTATATTAGGGTATGTTCAGACTGTCAGTCCAAATCTGATTAACGTTATTTGTGTATCCGATTGGAATCTGATCTAAAATTATTGATGTTCACACTGTGACTTCGGTTTCAAAGTGATTTTCGTCCGTTCACACTTGCTAAATCTGATCTGATTTCAATCTGATTCGCACAAAATTCGGATTTGGATTAATAGCCTTAGTGCTGACAAATTAAATAATTGCATCTAACATAAAAGTTTGTAAATATATAATATGTGTGTATGTGTGTGCACGTGTGCGTGTGTGTACATATGCATGTACACACACATATATTTACAAACTTGTATGAAACAATAAAACACATTTTAGAGAAGTGCATCAGATCTAATCATAAACTTTTGTTCTGTATGTCACATGACTCTTACTTGCACATCTAACATCACATCTGAGGTGTGTGTGTGTGTGTGTGTGTGTGTGTGTCTCATCTACAGCTCTATGTAAATGAAGTGTGGGCGCTATCGTCTCTTTTCACACTTTTGGTTTCGCATGCATTAATGGAACAAGCGAATGAATCACTAGAAACCAGTTCAGTGTTTTTTGCCCATTAAATTGCAGGGACATTTTGTAATGTGCACTCGCATAATCATAAATGTCGTCATAATATCAGGGCTTTTTTTATTTTTTTTTAGCTCTCATACTTTCCTAATGTTAATAATTACTCCGCCTCAAATTACTGGATGGATGAATGAGTGCATTTATTTTACAATGATTAACCACACAATGTGTCAGGTCATGCAAACAGGTTTTTGTTCTCATGTCGGGCTTTTCCGTTGACTTTTGATATTTATCAGCGTATATTGTTATGCTTGTGCACTCAATAATGTTCATTTACCTCTACTAAAAAACACTTTCATTATCGGTTATGATATGACCACATATTGGTTTATGCAATAAGTCATGATTTAAGTATGGTAGTTTATCCCGACAATGCAAAAGTGAAAGAATGTGAAGATGAAGAATGTGTTTTTTTACATTAAAATTACTTGTAAAACAAAAAAAACTAAAAAATACCCCCCAAAAAAATGCATAAATATATGTTTATATTTTATCAGAATTAAAGTTGGCTTGTTTTTTCTTCCATATTGTGACGTATATCCGTGTGAAACGGCTTCTGGAACAAGAATAAATGTAGGGCGGGGCTTGATTTTATCTTTGGGTAATTGATTGGATGGTGGATATTCGTGGTTTGCTATTGGTGGATCTAATTTGAGTGACAAGTTGCCCCGCCCTCGTCATCAGAGAAGAAATGTCACTGCAAGAGGGAGGGGAAGTTATTACGATGAAAGATTATGAGGCACATGAACAAATAAAATAATAATGATGTGCACGGATAAATAATTTATAATAAATACTGCAATATTCCATAAAATGTCCATTTTGATTTCATATTGAAAGTGTAATCTTGCCGCTTCGGGTCATTTTTGACCCGTGAAAATTTTTGTTTTTTGTAACTCTGAAATATCAACAACTTTAAACAGGCTAAAAAGTAAACAGACTTTACACCACAGGTCACAAATATCGCTACATGCTACAATATTACACATTATCATCTTCTTTATGACCTATAGCTGATTATCAAAATGTTCTCCAATCATGCATAAAGTGAAAGTGTCTGAGAGGGCATCAGAATGGCATTAATTATCCCTTAATTAACTTTGGATCCTTTCAATTATGTCACTGGCCATGTTGTGTGTAACTCATTAAAAGTAACTTGAGTTACGTAATCCGATTACTTTTTCAAGTAACAAAAGTAACGCATTACTTTTTCAATTTACAACTAAATAGTACTTTTTCAAATAAGTAACACTAGTTACTTTTTCACATTTATTGACTGACAGCTCTTCTGTCCTCATGTTTTGCGAGAAATAAAGTGAGGACGTGTTGTGTGCGCATGATGGTTATTTGGGGAATATTACAATATTTAAAGCGGTGGTATAATGCCCTTTTCACAAGATGTAAAATAAGTCTCTCATGTCCCCAGAGTGTGTGTGTGAAGTTTTAGCTCAAAATACCCCACAGATATTTGTATACATCATGTTAAAATTGTCACTTTTTGAGGGTGAGCAAAAACACACCGTTATTGTGTCTGACCCTTTAAATGCAAATGAGCTGCAGCTCCCGGCACAGGGGACGGAGCTTCAAGAGCTCGTGTTCTTTTACCTCACACACACACACACACACACACACACACACACACACACACACACACACACACACACACACACACACACACACACACACACACACACACACTGAACATTTAAAAAAAATCTGAATGGTTAGTTGATGAATTTATGTAGTTTATGTGTAGTTATCTTCTAGTCATTGATTAGCATATTCTGTCATGTTAATCTACAAATCGTGTTCCGGGGGCGGGGTTTATGTAAATTTTAGGGTCAGTGATGTCACTAACCCGGGAGGAATGTCGTGTAGTCTCTACCAGCCGTGTGTTGTAGTCCTTTTCTGTAAAAGCAAATATCTCCCTTTGCTTTGAACTTTGAGCGTTGTAACTTTGCAGATGTTGTTTATGATCAAACAGCAACATTACACACTAACTAAAGCTAGAAAAGTGAAATCATAATCAACCACCGCTTTAATGCAATATTGTAATGCATTATTTTCTGGAAATCATTGTGGCACCAGCGATCGCTATGACGGACACGTCTCTTGAGAAAGAAGCCGAGATGAAGTCGTGAGAAGCACCGCAGCGCAGCGGATATACGGCTGTTAGCTTCGGCCTGCTTGCATGTAGACTTCAAAGTGTGGATTTTTTCAAACCAGATTTCTCTCAAAAGCGAGTGACAGAATGGAGGCACTTGAAAGGGAATGTTATGGTGTGTACGATACGTGCTCGAGCTCTCTGAATCATGGCTTTCATCTGCAGACATGGCTGTCAGTACCCATGTTAGCGCCGCTAACTAGCGTTAACACACTTTACTTTTGGTAATAAATGTTTAGATTAAAATGCCGAACGTGATCTTATATGGTCAGACTTTGCACCTGCAGCGTAACATCGTCTGATCAACTGTAGATTAAACATCAGACACATGAGAAACTTTGATAATCTGTCATATAAGGAATGCAATAAGTCATAAAGATATATCGCCAGACTTCACAGCTTATTCTGCGGCCAAGAACTGTCATGCACGATTATGATCTACTTGACATGGTTAAAATATGACATGATTTGACGTCACAAAAACACTGCGTATCTGTTTACATGTGCTGCAATACTCAGACTATTGCTACCAATAAAACAATAAACGTAATCGCATACTTTAGCCTGATGAAGACACACTCCTCGTTACGTTGTTAGGGAAATATTACGCTGAATGCTAATTATAAAATACAACTAGTCATATAATAGATAAGATGGCAAAATAAATAGATTTTTTTATGTCTGTTCTGTCATATCTAATGCAACTCTATGGTCTTAAGGTGAACATTAAATTCATTCAACAGAAGTGGATTAATCAAATGTTTCTTAAGCAGCAAATCATCATATTAGAATAATTTCTGAAGGATCATGTGACACTGAAGACTGGATAATGATACTGAAAATTCAGCTTTGATCACAGGAATAAATTGCATTTTAAAATAAATTGAAATGGAAAACTTTCTTTTTTAAACGGTAATAATTTCTCACATTATTCCTGTTTTTATTGTATTTTTGATCAAATAAATGCAAGCTTGGTGAGCAGAAGAGACTAATTTCGAGCAACAATTCAAAGTCTAATGTATGTCCTCCTGTCACATACCTCCTTAAAATTAGGATTGCGCAATGATTAATCACATCCAAAATAAAAGTTTGTGTTTATGTGCGTGTAATGTGCATAATTATTTTGTATATATAAAAACACACATGCATGTATATATTTAATATTTGCATGTACTGTATATATATATTTATATTATATATAAATATAAATAAAAAAATCGGAATATATACATGCATGTGTTTTTTATATATATAAACACATATACTTGCAAATATTTCTTAAATATGTGTTTATATATATATATATATTACAATTATATGTGTTTATATATAAAAACACACATGCATGTATATATTTCAGATTTTTTTTTATAATATAAATATATATACAGTACATGCAAATATTTCTTAAATATGTGTTTATATATATATATATACATTACAAGTATATGTGTGTATACATATATATATATATATTACAAGTATATGTGTTTATATATAAAAACACACATGCATGTATATATTTCAGATTTTTTTATTTAGATTTATATATATAATATAAATATATATACAGTACATGCAAATCTGAAATATATATATATATTTTATATATAAACACATATACTTGTAATGTATATATATATATATAAACACATATTTAAGAAATATTTGCATGTACTGTTTATATATTTATATTATATAAATATAAATAAAAAAATCTGAAATATATACATGCATGTGTGTGCATTTATACATACAAAATAATTATCTTATTATCGTTGCACAGCCCTACTTAAAATAAATAAGTATGCCATTGGAGGAGGTCATGTGACATGACATGTCCCAAAAACTGGTCTCATCAGAGGTCGAAGTCAAAGAACATGCAGCATTAACCGTGTTAAGCATTAACTACAGTCATCTTCTCCCAGGTCTCCGGTCAGCAGCACGTTGGTTTATCTAACCTCATTAGATGTACATGCAAGTCATTTGACCACAAAGGCCACGAGGTTGAACAAAGCAGCTTTTGTGCGAGTGTGTCAGCGGATCGGCACACCCAGATACGACAGACACGCAGAACAGCGGATGAATGAACGGCCACATCAGCACAACCGAGGATGCATGATGGGCGTTTGCAGGTTTGCTGTAGATCTCCATTTGACAAAGCGGGAGTTCAGCGGGAGTTCACGCCGCATATCCATTATTCATGCGACCCACATGCACTCTCTGTGTGGGACGGTGGCTTATCTCGATCTCTACAGGACAGGGAAATGATGTGTGTGGATGTTAGGAAGCACAAACAATAGCATTGCAGTATACAATAGTAAAAATGTCCCAAACACATGTTGGCCATAACAACACTCCAGCTTTCATCACGAGGAAGTTGTTAAAATGCAAAGTGGGTGAAATTTACAGGAAGACACTGACGGAGAGAAGACTCATGATGGAGATAAACGTTACGGGTCATTCAGTGCCGGATTCACACAGCCGTTATTGCATTTGACATTCCTGTGCACTCTAAAAAGTGGTAACATGCAATTACTGTATTAAAAAGCAGGGTTTTTTTTACTTGATTTAACCCTTAACATAATTGTATTGGTATAAATGCATGTATTTAGGTTGATTCAGACATTTTAAATAATATTTCTGACATGAATAAAACCAGAGAATTCACGATGAATGTTTTACACCTGCTGAAAGCATCGTTTATTTGCATGTCTGCGTCATTCTCTCTCTCTCACACACACACACACACACACACACAGTTTGTTTTCCTATCCTTGTGAGGACATTCATAGGCGTAATGGTTTTTATAGTGTACCAACTGTATAGTATATCCCCTTACACTGCCCCTATCCCTAAACCTACCCATCACACACACACACACACCTTACACTGCCCCTATCCCTAAACCTGCCCATCACACACACACACACACACACACACACCTTACACTGCCCCTATCCCTAAACCTGCCCATCACACACACACACACACACACACACACACACACACACACACACACACACACCTTACACTGCCCCTATCCCTAAACCTGCCCATCACACACACACACTGCCCCTATCCCTAAACCTGCCCATCACACACACACACACACACACACACCTTACACTGCCCCTATCCCTAAACCTGCCCATCACACACACACACACACCCTATCCCTAAACCTGCCCATCACACACACACACACCCTATCCCTAAACCTGCCCATCACACACACACACACACACACACCTTACACTGCCCCTATCCCTAAACCTGCCCATCACACACACACACACCCTATCCCTAAACCTGCCCATCACACACACACACACCCTATCCCTAAACCTGTCCAACACACACACACACACACACACACACACACACACACACACCCTATCCCTAAACCTGCCCATCACAGGAAACATTCTGCATTTTTACATTTTTAATAAAACATTGTTTTTTATGTTTTTCAAGCTATTTGAATTATGAGGACTCATGAAATGTCCTTATAAATCACGTTTAAGTTGTAATACGAGTGTAATACATGTAATATGCATGTCATTATACAGATTTGTGTCCTCATATCTCACACACACACGCACACAAAACGGGAAATTTTATTTTTGAGTGAACGATCCCTTTAAGTGTCACAGAGTTTTTGCTGCTATAAATATCTGCTCATCTCTGCGGTTTCATCTCTGATAAAGGAGCAGTTCTGGGTGGCACTCGTCATGTGTCCGCACGGCCCGGGCGCTGGAGCTCAACCACAGCTTTACAGTTGCTGAGAAAGTGAGAGAGCCAGAAAAACTGGGCCAGCACTCGATATATGAGCACATTAAGGGAAGTCCAAGAGAAAAATCCCCACCCAGTAAAACCACAGGCCCTGTCAGCAACACATGACCTCATGGAAGCATTGCTTTTGTTATCGCTCAAACATTCAAAGCATTCCCCTCCCCCTCAAACACACACACACACACACACAAACAAACCGCCGAAGGGTGTCAGTGACTGTTGAAACAGAAAATAAACAAAAGACATACATGGACGCAATAAAGAAACGTTTAAATGGCAGACGCCTTTAACACTTCATCATTGCTCAACTTCAGGTTTCTCGAATGTTTCAACATTGAAATGTTTCTCCTGAACATCATTAGCGCTGCACAATATTGAAGGAAAATGTGCTGACGCGTTAAATCAATATGCGATTGAAGTGTGTAAAATACATTTTAAAACTGAAAATGAACCAACATACATGTTTTTACGTTCTGTTTGTGAGAAGAAAGCATCTCTACAACTTCTGAAAGTGAAGCACGTGTCGCTTTAACCTCAGTGTAAACCAGCGGTGGTTTAGGGTTTCAGGAAGACCCACATTCGGTTTATTTAAAGGATAATTCCGGTATTTAACACCTTGAGTCTATATTGTAGTTTGTTTTGGATGAACAAGAGTGGTGGACAACATTTTTTTGACAATGGTTCCTCTCTCGAGTTTTTGACTATAAAAGAATTGGCCATGGACCCATTTAACATTGGAGTCAATGGGCATGTCCGAAAATGTCATTAAAACAGCCAATAATGTTCGTTTACAAAACTGTTAAACTCACCGAGTGATTAGTGATGTTATTTGATGTTCCAGAAACAAAAAGTGTTGCGAAATATAGTTTCTGTCGTGTTTTATTCGTCATTTTGTAAAATCCCATTGTTGAAAAAATAGTTCCACTATAGCAAAATAAACGGATTGGAATCATATATTGCGACGATATATTGTTTATAATCATCAACGAACACCACTAACCACTCGGTGAGTTTAACAGTTTTGTAAACGAACATTATTGGCTGTTTTAATGACATTTTCGGACATGACCATTGACTCCAATGTTAAATGGGTCCATGGCCAATTCTTTTATAGTCAAAAACTCGAGAGAGGAACCATTGTCAAAAAAATGTTGTCCACCACTCTTGTTCATCCAAAACAAACTACAATATAGACTCAAGGTGTTAAATACGGGAATTATCCTTTAACAACAGCAATGCAATAATCGGGAACACTTTACAATAAAGTTCATTGGTTAACATTAGTTAAATGTATTAAAGGTACAATATGTAATATTTGTGCATTAAAATATTCCAAAATCACAAGGCCAGTGTTATATATTTTGTTAAGTTGATTACTTACAATATCCCGAATGTTTCCAACTATTTTTAAATCGTGTGAAAATTGTGATTTTAACCGAGGAAACGGGGCGTGTGAGCGGGTGAGCTGGAGCTCATATCCGCGTTAGCCTCAGTTTCCGCTCGTACTGCGCGGAGTCCTGGACAAATGCGGAAGTTGTAGTTGTAGCGTCTATCAAGCTACAAACGTTAGCATGTTTCGCGCAGTCGTTATGAACACAATTATTCTTTACCGATAGCAGCCGGTTCTGTTGACAAAGACAAGTCCCATAAACGTACGGGTCAATTTTATATTTTCCAAATGTAGCATTCGGTAATAGTTATGTTTATGTAAGGAAAGTATTATTGCTTTAGGCTTGTGTTTAGTTTATTGACATTGTTTATCACGTCTGGTGTTTATGGCCATGTAAATATATATAGCATGTGTTATACATAAAGATTAATCCGTCTTCTGGCAAAAGATGTGTGTATGTTCGAATGCACTTTTATTGTTTGAAAACACGTAAAACTGCGCAGCGTTATCACAACAATGAATTCGACAAATACAATAACATGATAACCAATTTAGTATTAAACCTTACTTTTCTTGCGGTTAATTCATTTTAATGAAATAAAAGCATGTCATTAAACGCAACATTTATAAAAATAGAACTTTACCTCCACTTTATCCATGAACGTGAGTTTTCGATTCCCGTCTGACTGATTTACATCCACGGTGGAGTTAAAAACAACAGTTCCCAGCATGCCACGCTCCTTCATATCGTCATCAAGCTACGCCGCCGTTGTTGTTGTTTGGAATGCAGCGCCTCTAGCGGCAGAAAATATTACATATTGTACCTTTAACTAACAATGAGAAATACATTTGTTACTGTATTTATTCATTTTTTGTTAATAAAAATACAGCATGTTAAAATTAATATTAACTAAGATTAATAAATCCTGTGGAACTCCATGTTAATAACGAAGGTAGTTAACTAATGAATCTTATTGTAAAGTGTTAGAGAATAATCAAATGTATAAATAAAACACTGCTTAAGTCTTCACTGAATGAATTAAATACTGATTCTTAATAAAGCTACAAAAGTTATTCAGCCAAGAGCAGCAAGTGATTTTCTCTTTGTCTTTTGTTGATTAAAGGTGAACTATGCAGGTTTTTTACTTTAACTGAACAGCTTTGGAGTCATTGGAATGGTTATATTACTTTTTTCGGGTTGAATGTTGGTCGTCTCGCACCCCCTATCGCCTGTGAGCGGAAAAACACACTCGCAACTTTGGGCCGCCGGCCGCCGCATCAGGAAGTATCGCGTGATATGTCTCGCGATGTAACGAATTGCTTTACGGCAAAATAAAATCTGCTAAAATTCGGTCATTATTGCGTTCCCGAATGAAGAAGACGCTGTAAAGATTGTCCCGTCTGCTGTGATGTCGTTGATCTACTAGCCTCTGGTATCTGAGAGTCGCCAACGAGTTTTTCGACAGTGTTGTCAAATATCTACTCCGAAGCTGTAGGGGGCGCTCTATAGAGGAACCTGTGAGCAAAAAGCGAGAAAACAGCGATGAAATTCCCGAAACTGCATAGCCCTGCTTTAACATTAAAGGTACACTGTGTAGGAATTTCTCCCATCTAGCGGTGAAATTGTATTGTGCATTTAAACGAATAGTGCTCGCGTTTTCAAATGCGTGTTGCAACTACGGTAGCCGTTATGTAACAAGAGGCAATGACAACTTGTCTTCCAATCGCACTTCATCGAGTTTTCTTTCGGGTGATGAGGTTCCTTATTTCAAACAAACTGCAACTTGACAACTTGGCTCGGCGCAAGCATGATCCTGCATTATGAAGAACCGTGCAGCCTTTCAAATGTGCCGGGACAGTGCCAGATCTCCTCCTCCGTCTCAGTCATGTGACTCTCTGAACGAAAACGCGTTGAGGTAGGCTAGTGCTTTTTGTCCCTCTCTGCTATTATATTTTACAAAATGGCGGAATGACATGGAAGCCTTCAAGGGGGCAATCCCTAGAAAACAAGAAATAATATCTTATGGCATTTTACTAGTAAATGCATCTTGATTTTAAAAAAAAAAAATCGATATTTGGACTGGAAACAAGACAACAATAGTAAGTAAGAAAAGCTTTTTTTTGCAGTGCAACCATAACATAATATTTCCAAAGTGTAACATGTAAAAATTGTGAAACGGATGCTTGGTCCAAAAATTTATTTTATAGCTTTATATTCTTACTGTAGGATAATCATTGACTCGGTTGTGTCTGTTTTTAATTCACCTGATCTCCATCGCAATATTTTGATTTCGATATATTGTGCAGTTCTGATCAGGTGAATTAAAAACAGACACAACCGAGTCAATGATTATCCTACAGTAAGAATATAAAGCTATAAAATAAATTTTTGGACCAAGCATCCGCACTGTAAAAAAGAAAAAATTAGTTCAACTCAAATTTTCAAGGCAACCGACTGCACAGAATTTTTGAGTTGAAGATATCAACTTAATTTAAGTTTTGAAGAACTACAATTATTAAGTTGCGTCAGCTAAGTTTTTCAAGTTCTGACAACTTAGTTTTTTTAATTCAATGCGTTTCACATTTTTCACATGTTACACTTTGGGAATATTATGTTATGGTAGCACTGCAAAAAAAAAAAAAAACGCTTTTCTTACTTAGTATTGTTGTCTTGTTTCCAGTCCAAATATCAAAAAATTCTTAAATCAAGATGCATTTACTAAAGTAGTAAAATGCTATAAGATGTCAAAAAGTCTTGTTTTCTAGGGAAATTAATCAAAATTAAGTGAGTTTTGCTTAAAAAAAGCAACATTATCTGCTAATGGGGTAAGAAAAATAATCTTGTGTCTTTTTGAATTAAGATTATTTTTCTTACCCCATTAGCAGATAATGTTGCTTTTTCTAAGCAAAACTCACTTAATTTTGATTTATTTCCCTAGAAAACAAGACATAATATCTTATGGCATTTTACTACTTTAGTAAATGCGTCTTGATTTTAGAATTTTTAGATATTTGGACTGGAAACAAGACAAAAATACTAAGTAAGAAAAGCATGTTTTGCAGTGTGTAAGACACTTTGAGAGTCGTTTTGAGTTGAAGAATGTTAATATTTGATGGCGGATAATCTGAGATCTCTTGAAACTTTGGATCTGAGCAGCAACTGAGATGTAGTTTGTGATCAATCATTCCTAAGTGCTGTTCTCTCTCGTCTCTCAAACGGGGATGCAGATTAATATGTCCATCAGCTCATTAGATGCTAGACGGGAATAGAGCGAGTCCAGGAATCCCATAAAAGCAGTAGTAGAAATATGTTGGGAGACGCCCCTCACTCCCAAAGCACAACTGACCTAGAAAACCGGTGCTTATTATTGGTGTAAAAATGTTAACCCTGTGCCTCGATATTAACCCTTTACATACGCTAGTCATCTGTCTATTTCATAAGCTCAGACATGTTAATCAGGATAATGGATTGAACAAACCCTTAAAGCACTAAGTATAGAGTGGACCAGTCTGGTTTCGGAAGTAAAAAAATCCCATTCATTTTCTCCACAGAGGAATTGATTTTGAAGGATAAGCTTTTAAAGCAGAGCTACGAGGCTGTTCATCGATTATATGTACTCTTGTTACAGCCATTGCATTAAATAAACCTGTTTTTTCTAAATAATCATGCTCACAATTCCTGGTGAAAAACGATATCAGTCGTGATTCTGCAGGGAAATATATCCACCAATCATCAGAGAATTAAAACGCGCCAAAAAAAAAAACACTCACTCCCATGATGCACTGCAAATTACATATTCAAATCAGTTTCCTAGCGCAAAAACGTGAAATTTACAGGTCAAACTCGAAAAAATTTAATATCGTGCAAAAGTTCAAAAGCTGAAACTAATATATTAGGCCTATATAGACATATTACATGCAAAGTGAGATATTTCAAGCCTTTATTTGTTATAATTTTGATGATTATGGCTTACAGCCAGGGGCGGAGCTAGACTCTCAGTACAGTGGGGGCGGAGCTTCATCATGGGGCCCTCTGCTACCAAGTCATTTTAAAATTAAAACCGTTAAAAAAACCTAAAATATCTGATGAATGCATATGTAATAATGTGGCACTTGTTGAGCCAAGTAAGCTTATATGTTAAATAAAACACAAAGAAAAGCCACATTTTTTGACAAATTTGTATTGACGAACAAAGAAAACAGTTTGCCAGTCAAGAAAATGCAGCAATTTGTACAAATAGAGAGTGTAGGCCTATATTTGTTGTAGTAGCCATTAAATAAGGGCATTTAGTTTCATATTTGTTCAAATATTATAATGTTATTTTTTCCATCTATGTTGATTATGAAAAGTGAACACCATGATAGGACGCATCGGGAGACATGGAGTCGGTCAGACATGATTTTGTTAATGGGTCAGACAAGATTAAACTTAATTTTCTTCATTAAGTTTTGTAGAAAGCCTTTATTTAAAGTGAATTTCGTTTTGCATAAATTGTATCTTAATTTTAATACATTTTTCATCAACCAATTTCATGTATTTAATAGCCTAAATAAGAATGTGAACAGGAGCGCATCTCATCATTAATGAACCGAAACTCAGACATGAGAAATATCTTAAGAAAGCTTTAAATGTCTTTAAACGAAACAATTCTAAATGAAAAGAAATAGGCTACTCTCTGATTATGTAATCCAAGAAGTGCATTTCTCAGTCTCTAGGCTATATAGGTGCGTTCACTACGGAGATGGCGATCGTCAACTTCATCAGCGACACGGACAGAAAAGACTAGTTTATTAATAAAAATCAATGCACCGGATTTATAATTGCACATCTTGCTTGTTGCACGCACACTCTGCACATAATATATCTATATTTTACTTTGCCAAGGCCCCGTGTAATGTGTCACTTGGCGAGGGCCCATTCCTGTCCAGTGACGCAAGATCGGCGGCGTTTGAGGGGGCCCCTAATTGGCACGGGGCCCTGGGGCGGCCGCACCCATGCACCCACGCTATCTCCGCTACTGCTTACAGCTTATGAAAACCTTTTCATGTTCATTTTGAATTTGTGGTTTTCATAAGCTGTGAGCCATAATCATCACAATTATAACAAATAAAGGCTTGAAATATCTCACTTTGCATGTAATGAGTCTATATAATATATTAGTTTCACATTTTAAGTTGAATTACTGAAATAAATGAACTTTTGCACGATATTCGAATTTTTCGAGTTTCACGTGTAGTTTCTACGTACATAATAAACATCCTTAAATCAATCGTTTTATAAATAATAAACAATTTATGTAATCCGCAATTCTTCATACGGTCGCTCTTTCCCTCACTAAAGCTTTTACAGTAAGTTCACAGTCTTATCTTAATATTTTTGTTTAATTTTCAAATATTTCCATCTAAACAAAGTTTGTAATGCGGTGATGGTTGGTTTGCTTCATGGATTATAACTCTTAAACGAAGACTCTTTAAAATCCCTAAGGGAAATATACTTCCAAAACCAAGGCTGTGGAAAGTGGAACGCCAAATAGGTCATTAGTTTAGAAAACATCAAAAAAATATCTTAATAATAATAATTTTCCAGCTAATAGCCGTAGAGTTTCACTTCTGTAAGTAAGCCAAACATTTTGAAAGTCACAACTTGAAAATGAAAATTAAGTCATCGTTTAGCCAACTCATCCTATTGCAGAATGCGGTTCTTTTTCAGACCACATGAGGAGACATAAAATATATATATAATGACAGTGAATAGCGACCAGCATCAAGATATTTATAAAAAGGATCACAGAATGATCTCATGCAACACGTGCCGTATATATCCCACGTGTTCTGGGGGTTTACGATAAAACAAACCGAAATTTTATGTATTATTTGATGAGAATCCTGCGCTAATGGAGTCTCATGAACACACAGAAGACCGAAGACTTTCGTTTTAAGTCCCCCTGTGGTGAAAATCAAGCTTTTAATGTTGTTTATGTGTCCATGTGGTGTTTTTAAAATGCTTTAAGAGACTAATCATGTGTAGATTCATAAGTGGACAGCATTGCTGAGTATTTTCTGCTTAAAACTGCAGTGAACCAAAGACAGTCTCAAAAACACGGTTTGAAATCGCTGGTGTTTCTGACGTCACACACTACCTTGTAACCAATCAGATCAACGTGTGATCGTCAACCAGTGAGTGAGTGAGTGAGTGAGTGAGTGAGTGAGTGGAGGCGGGGCTCATTTGCATATTCATAGGACCGCGTATACTAAATGAGGTGTCGAGTTACATTCAAAAACTTTTAAATATGTCATTTTGGTGATCAATATGAGTTTTAAGGGATCAAATTATTGACTACAGCAGGACTTTAAGTAATACATTAAATTTTAGTTTGTTTTTAACCAAACCCAGAACACTTGGAATATACACATGGGATCATTCTGTGATACTTTTGCGTCTTTTTAAAAAGCTAATCACTGCCGTTATATGGAGGAGCGCGAACCGGACAATTTTTTTTACAATTATCATTTTGTAGTCCAAAAAAAAAAAAGAAAGAATGGCATACCGCATTAGGGTGAGTAAATTACTTACGGTATACGTGACTCTGGAGCACAAACCCAGTCTGAAGCCGCACGGGTATATCTGTGGCGATAGCAACTATACACTGTATGGGTCAAAATTATACATTTTTCTTTTATGCCAAAAATCATTAGGATATTAAGATCATGTTCCATGAAGATATTTAGTAAATTTCCTACCGTAAATATATAAAACATGTATTTTTGTGAGTGAATGCAGCACAATCGTGAACATAAATGCACAACTTTAAAGGAGATTTTCTCAATGTTTCGATTTTTTTGCTCCTCAGATTCCAGATTTTCAATAGTTGTGTCTCGACCAAATATTGTCCTATCCTAACAAACCACACATCAATGGAAAGCATATGTATTCAGCTTTCATATGATGTATAAATCTCAATGTCAAAAAATTTACCCATGTGACTGGTTGTGTGGTCCAGTGTCACATTTTTAATTTTAGGGTGGAATAACCCCTTTAAAGGTTTGGAAACCACGGCAACCACAGAATTCCAATAAAATTTTTGAAAACAAGATTCTCATCGTTAGACACGGAATATAGAGATGATTAAAAAATATGAGTTTTATGTGCAACCTATGCAAAATGCAACACTTTCCAATAAGGTTCATTAGTTAATGTATTAACTAGCAATGATCAATACATGTGTTACAGTGTCTATTAATCTGTGTTAATGTTAGATACAAAAAATACAGCTGATCATTGTTTGTTCATGTTAGTTCACAGCGCATTAACTAATGTTAAGGGACTACCGATGAAAATTAGCACGTTTGAGCTAACTCGGGTACATTTACATTGTTTTAATGTTCATTATTGTACGCTGTCCCCTTTCAAATAAAGAAAGAAAAAAAAAGTTACAAATGCAACCTTTGATTTTAATAATATATTAGTAAATGTTATACAAGTAAATGGTAATAGATGCTGTTACTAAGATGAATAAATGCTGTTACAGTATTTTTCACTCTTAGTTCATGTTAATGGACCTTATTGTAAAGATAAACATGCAAATAAAAACACATTATAAGAGGAACAGCACTTCTACCACCGGTTTCACAGACAAGGCTTAAGTCTCTTAAATGAAAGCAACATATCTTAAAATATATCAGTGTTATATTGTTTTTCACAGCACAGCATGTTTATAAAAGCTACAGTACTGAGGCCTAATCCTGGCTTAATCTAAGCCCTGTCTGTGAAACCAGTCTATATTTACATGCGGATCGGAAAGGTTGACGTGTTTTCCACTGAATTTCATTGAGCCTTTCTGAGCATGCTCAGTGCCGACCGCTGGCAACACGTCAGGCTTCTCCCTTCTGCTGATGCCCACTCACACACACACACACACACACACACACACTTCCCCCTCAGGGCTCATTTCCATTCAGTCTAGTGAGCAGCCCAATCGATTCACAGTGTGGCCAGAAAACCCCCAGCATGCACAGCAGCCACACCTCCCTGCAGACTCATATAGACCAGGACGGTATAGCAAGCATGCACTTGTTTACTTTACCCGAGCGCATTAGTCAAGCGCGCATGCATGCGTCACACACACACACACACACACACACAGGATGGCTGGTGACTCAGAGCGTGAACACCTTCTCTCCTGACCTCATAACCCCACGGCTGGCCTCTTAAAGGGGAAGTCTCTCCTTTCCACTGTGGGTCTGAAGCCTCAGAATGGAAACACGGCTGTAGGTGTTGCATCTGTAGTCATGAGGTGACATTAGCCAGAGATCGGTCCTCCTCCACAGCGACACCGGTTCCCCTCCAGCATCAGTTATCATGAGGCCTGCATGATTCATCGAAATAAAAATGAAATTGCAATATGGCGATAGTGTGATTATCACATCAGTTTTTGTTTTGTTTGTTTTTACAATGAAATATTGCAATGTTTAGTAATATTTATTTTGTTTACTGTTTTATTTAATAATAATAATAATAATATTGCAATAGTAATTTATCTTTTTTGTTTACTATTTTATTAAATAATCATATTTATTATTAGTAGTAGTAGTAGTAGCATGTTTATTGTTATATTCATATTGATATATAATTGTTGGCTTAGTAATCAAATCACATTTTTTATTTAATAATAATAATATTGCAATAGTATTTATTCATATTTCGTTTTATATTTTATTTAATAGTAATAATAATAATAATAATTAGTAGTAGCAGCATTTTGTTGTTGTTATTCATATTGAAATATAATTGTTGGCTTAGTAATCAAACCACATTTTTTATTTAATAATAATAATAGTAAAATTGCAATAGTATTTATTCGCATTTCGTTTAATATTTTATTTAATAATAATAATAATTAGTAGTAGTAGTAGAAGTAGCATTTTGTTGTTGTTGTTTTATTCATATTGAAATATAATTGTTGGTAACCGCAAAGGCTAGAAGTGTAATTTTAATTTATTTAGTCCTTTATTTTACAGTAAAATATTGTATAAGTAGGCTAATATTTTCTTATTTTTATTTATTAATATTATTATTATAGTCATATTGATACATAATCACAACAATTTTGGCCACATTTTTCTTATAAAAATTGCATTTTAAATCACAACCGAAAAAAGTTTTTGAAATGTTCAGTGTGTGTGTGTGTGTGTGTGTGTGTGTGTGTGGGTGTGTGTGGGTGTGTGTGTGTTAAAGCTCCGCCCCCTGTGCTGGGAGCAGCAGCTCATTTGCATTTAAAGGGACAGACACAAAAACTGTGTTTTTGCTCACCCTCAAAAAGTGACAACTTTAACATGATATATAAAAATATCTGTGGGGTATTGTGAGCTAAAACTTCACACACACACTCTGGGGACATCAGAGACTTATTTTACATCTTGTGAAAAGGGCATTACACCACCGCTTTAAAGCCTCTTGTATTTCCACGCTCAATGCTTTGCTCTTTAATATGGAAATGACGCCCGTCTGAATATTGAGCGCTGTTTTAGATTATCAGTCCCAGACTAATTATCCTGTGTCATGAGGACAGTGTGTTCAGAAGCATAAGCAACAATCTGTGAACATCTCACACAAACCGTAGTGATAAATAACCGCACCTTTCCTCAACAAAGCCGCTTCACGTCAGTAATGTCGGTTCAGCATTTCCAGCTGTACAATAACTACATGTCAACAAGAGGCCGGATCAGCTGACAGCATGAGGAAGAGATGTGAGATGAATAAGCCTAAAGAGAGACATTCATCTGCTCTGTGCCAGTCACACACACACACACACACACACTAAAGCAAGAGCACGTCAAATATTTACCTCAAACAATCACATTTGTGTCCTAAAAGCAGAGGGTTGCATACAGGACAGAACTGGATTTGTGTTTAAACAGTAGAAGTAGTCATTGAGTTCAATCTTACAAGTCATCCTGACGTTCAATTCTGTTGTTTTCCTTGCAAAAAAAAAAAAAGGAAAAAAAAAGAAATACTTCCTGGAGAATGATGATGTCATGAGGAAACTGGATTTAACAGAACAAGGACACTAGAAAAACCTATAAAATTATCATAAACTACAGTAATGATCCAAAGAAAACATTTAGTTTGAGAAATTCTGGGCTGAATTTTAAAAAAGGGAAACATTTATTTCACAATATTACTGTTCTTCCTGTAGTTTTAATCATTACATGCATTAAAAAGAGATGAATTTCAAAAACAGTAAAAATCTCTATTCCAAACTTTTTGTGTTGTAAAAACATTTTTCTTTTCAGTTTTTCATGTTAGAATTATCACGCCCAGCATGACAAAAATGACAATATCTGCTACTGCTATTAAAAAAAAGTGAAAAAAATAAAAATAAATACCTTTAAAATTTTCACTTAACTAATATCATAATAATAAAAAAACGAATTAAAAATAGTATTTTATTAGTTTATCTGCATGTTATGTGATAATTTTAGTTTTAGTTTAAATTTTAGTTAAAATGTTAGTATTTTGTTGTGTTTTTTAAAATACCGGTATGTCCATACAGTAATGTCTATCTAATAATGATATTATTTCGGTTTTAGTTATTTTAGCACAAACCAACTAACTGAAATAAAATATTTAGATATACATTTAATTTAATTTCAGATTAAGTTAAAAAATGTTATGCTTTAAGTTTTAGTTAACTATGATAAATATTTAATATTAAGTTAGTATTTCAATACCTTAACATGTTCTCGGTTCTCTGATACAAAGGAATAAATATTAATAATCTCTTTCTCTCTCTCTCTCTCTCTCTCTCTCTCTCTCTCTCTGGCAGGAATAAACTCTGCTGATGCTTCACGGTGATAAAGAGGAAACGGGAAGTGAAAGTAAATAACGGCCTCAGTATCCGCAGACGTCGACACGCAGTCGGTGGGATTTCATGCAGTCGGTGGATTCACGTCCGGGGGGGGGGGGGGCAAATACAATGGAAATACAAATACAAAAACTTCCTAACGTCATTTGGGCTTGATTTTGGAAAAGTGTAAGTAAGGACACGAGCAAGTATACTTGATCATATATAAAGCCACTGATGCACAATATATATATCGGCCATTATCGGTATCGGCCGATATATGATCATTTTTAATGTTATCGTTATCGGTCCAATAAGAAAATTTGTCCAAAGCTGATAAATAATGGATTATTTCCTTGAGCTGAGACACTTCAGACGCACACCGTTCATCATGATGGGTTTAAACTGCTTAAAATATGATTCAAAAAGGAAAATATGGTTGAATGCAACATGTGCTGTAATATCGGCAAGATAAAATAATAATTAGAACATTATAAGTGTGTGTTTTGGGACATGGATTTTAAACGGTGAGACTTTTGTTTTTGTAATCAGGCTCTCAAAAATTATATACAAATTTGGATTTAGATTTATCGGCCAATATATCGGTTATCGGCTTTCAAATATAAAGAATTATCAGTTATCGGTATCGGCCAATTTTTTTTACAAACGGTGCATCCCTAAAAGCCACAATATCAAATTTGACATCACAGTGTTTAATTATTATAATTCCCCCCACCCACCAACCACCACCCCCCACCCCCACACACACACTTCCTCTAAACGTAGCAGTTTTGGTCATACGGTGCCCAAAACTAGCGTTAGCCTCAGTCACAACATGAGGTAAATGAAGCCGTGAGCGACGCACTAACAGGAACAGAAAGCTCCCAGTTTAAGCAGATAAAAGTGAGGAGACTGGAGTCAGCTGATGCCTGCAGCTGTGCTGGGAACATCAATCTGAGGCTTGTTCTCTCCCTCCCTCTCTCTCTCTCTCTCTCTCTCTCTCTCTCTCTCTCTCTCTCTCTCTCTCTCCCTCTCTCTCTCTCTCCCTCTCTCTCTCCCTCTCTCTCTCTCTCCCTCTCTCTCTCCCACACGCCGCTGGTTTATGAAAGTAGGCCATCTGCATCACAGCTCATGTCTGAGTCTCCTGGATCATGATCTGCTGTGTTTACATCAGCGCCGCATTGCTCAATCGCCAGTGGCAGCGCTGCTTATATAAAGCCCACGCACATTTACATGCTTTCTTCAGTGTTGTTGTTGTTGTGTCTCTGAAGAGATGAAACTCTCCCTGATCCCGACGCAGGACCAACTCCACTTCTCTGAGAAACACGGACTGAGGAAGCTGCCTTTAAAGCTATTCATTCCTGAGATTGAGCTGATCAACTACTAAACTAATAATATAGACTTGCTATGAAAACCTAATTTTGAATTTGGGGTTTTCATAAGCTGTAAGCCATAATCATCAAAATTATAACAAATAAAGGCTTGAAATATCTCACTTTGCATGTAATGAGTCTATATAATATATTAGTTTCACCTTTTAAGTTGAATTACTGAAATAAATAAATAAATGTATTTATATAACATTTATTTATTTGTTTCACCTGTATGTGTGTGTGTGTGTGTGTGTGTGTGTGTGTGTGTGTGTGTGTGTGTGTGTGTGTGTGTGTGTGTGTGTGTGTGTGTGTGTGTGTGTGTGTGAGTGTGTGTGTGTGTGAGTGTGTGTGTGTGTGTGTGTAAACTTTATCAGCAATTTTTAGCTGAATACCAAATTAAATGAAAAAGGCAAATAATCAAATTAAATGAAGTTCTTCTAATTTGTTAATACTTATTAAAATGTTAAATATAATTTGGTCATGCAATAATCAGCGTAATATTTTTTTATTTTTACAATAAACAATTCACCCATTTTTATTCACCGGATTATATAAAAAATAAGCTTTAGAAACAATAAAAATTCTATGACAAAAAAAAAAAAAAAAAAAAAAAGCTTTAGCACATTTATTAAAATATATACAATAATCAGCATAATATGTGCTAGTGCTCATTCCTTAAATTATCCAGTCATATAAATACGTATTTCCTCTTCTAATGTGGAATTTGGACACAAATTAGATCAAATAAACATGAATTATGGCATCATTGAAAATACAGCTTCGGTCGGACCAATTAAAAGAGGAAAATTAATATTATAAACAGATAAATGAGCGTGTTAGAAGCCAAGTCACGTGCGGCGGTGGGTTTCAGTGATTGCACCAAAGTTATGCTCTTTACGCGTGGTAAAATCACTGTAACACACTGTGGCTCACTGCTTTATTGAGAGTTGTAGTTCATTCCTGCTTTATCGAGCTCGGCTACAACACACACTCCGCTTTGGAGACCTTGAATCAGTGTGTTGGTTTAGGTGGAAAGGCTCATGAATGCTGATATTGTTTGGTTCTGTTATCCAGGGTTGGCCGGTTGTGCGGGATGAACGGGGTCATTGTGAAAGGCATTATTCAGCCGTTCTCTGGGCTCAAATGTGCATATTTTCACGTTTACAGTCTGGGATTTAAAACTGCTGTTGTCAGCGTTGGGCAACCGTTAGTCGTGAGATTTTTACTGAACGTTTAAAGGGGTGGTTGATTATGATTTGACTTTTCTAACTGTAGTTAGTGTGTAATGTTGCTGTTTGATCATAAACAACATCTGCAAAGTTACAACGCTCAAAGTTCAAAGCAAAGGGAGATATTTACTACAACAAACGAGATATATCCAGCTGCAGACCCACAGCACCACCAGCGCCAGAACCCCAGCGCCAGAACCGGAAGTGAGGGAGTTAATGAGACAAGCAATACAATACAATAACTACAAATTAATTTAATATATATTCCTTCTGGAGATGCCCACATTTTTTGTTCAAATATTTGACTTGCTGTATCCACATTATAATATAGGATCTACAGATGTACACTACTCTGCATTGTGAAAAGCCAGTGTCAAGGTCCAGCACACTTCTGAATGATTGGTGACAGTTTTCATAATTACTTTAACAATGGTATGTGTCACTTTACAATAGTTTGTGGCATTTTCTCTCATGCTAGTTTACAATTATTTGAAATACCTGATTGGTAAGTGTCAATTTGTGGTGCACAAACAACATACTCCTGCTTGTAGTACCACTTTAATAAGAACATTTGACTAACATAGCTAAATAGTTTCTATATTCTTGTATAGTTACAAATGACAGCTTAACTGTCCTATATACAAATAGAAATAAATGTGTTATCATGATAACTGTATTTACAATATGTAGGTAAATACATTGTCAAAATTATTATAAAAAAAAAAGAACCATAGTAAATATAAATGCATACAACGGACCACGATATTAAAAATATGGTGAAGCCCAATGTTTCTGTACCTTAATGTATCATTATAACATACATAAAGTATGACGTTTCGTGTGTAATAAAAGCATACCGTTTCGTGTCTAAGCAAATTACGCTCTAAAACGTTAGGTGGCGTTACTCGGTTTAGAACGTAAGCTCCGCCCCTTACTTCCGGTTCTGGCGCTGGGGTTCTGAAACTGGTGGTGCTGCGGGTCTGCAGCTGGATACTATAGCAACAAACGGCTGGAAGGAACTACATGACATTCCTCCCGGGTTTAGTGACATCACCAACCCGAAAATGTACATAAGCCCCGCCCCCGGAACACGCAGTCCATGTTGAGAGGAGGAAGAGTTGTTGTATTAGGGCCTGTTCACATATCGCGCCTAAAAACGCTAGGCTTGCCGCGTTCTCCTTTTTCCAAAGCACTAGGGCGGTTGCGCTCCGGAGGCGTCTGACGTTGCTAAGCAACCATCAGCTGCGCTCTCCGTTACAGCGAGAATAAATCTGAGTTTGACAAATCATAAAGTTCAGGAAATCCCTGGACCGCATTGATGAGCTGCTCCTCCATTTTTCTGCTGAGGTTGCAACGTAAACAGAAAAGGTGAGGAAGCTGATTGGTTGGTTCTTGTCACGTGACCTACGGTGCGCTTGCGGCATTCTGAAAAGTTGAGATGTTTTTATCTCGATGCGGCTTCCAATATGAGCGTGCATACCGCGCGCCTACATTTGAAATAACGAACTTGAGCGCGCAAAAGACGCGATATGTGAACAGGCCCTAAGAGTACATTTGTGAGTCAGCTCAAACTTTAGCGTTCGTCTTTTCACATGCAATAGAAAGTCACTCTGTGTGCATCTCACAACAGTTCCTATACGAGCGATTTATAGATTACCATGACAGAATATGCTAATTGAAGATCGTTAACTCCACATCAGCAACATAAACTCATCAACTAACCAATCAGAGACGTCCTGTTGCTTCTACATGTTGTCACTTCTTCTGGAGTCTCTCCATCTTTGTCTGACTCCGTTTTAACATTAAAGGCAGAACAGTTTCTGTCATTTTAGTGTGTGTGTGTGAGGTAATCGGAGCCGCTAACACACACCAGCTCTTGAAGCTCCGCCCCCTGTGCCGGGAGCAGCAGCTCATTTGCATTTAAAGGGACAGGCACAAAACGGTGTGTTTTTGCTCACCCTCAAAAAGTGACAATTTTAACATGATATATAAAAATATCTGTGGGGGTATTTTGAGCTAAAACTTCACACACACACTCTGGGGACATCAGAGATTTATTTTACATCTTGTGAAAATGGCATTTTACCTCCGCTTTAATAATAAAAACAACACAGAAAATCCTAGCAACACCCTAGAAACTATTCAATGTTGCTAAATGGGTTGGGATTTGTCAGGCTGAGAGCAACATCACGCTGAGAGTCTCACATTTGCTTCAGAAAATATAAAATCTATAGTTTTTGCACATCAGTTTTTGCCTCAAACTCAATTGCAGACGTTTAAAACACGGACATTCCCCCGTTCACTGGCGAGATGTGAAGTGAATTTCTCTAAAACTCTTCAAAGCAGACAAACGGTCACAGCGAAATGAGTCAGCTATGAATTTCTGGGCAGCTCGCCTCTCATGAGGTCACACACACACACACACACACACACACACACACACACACGCGCAGTGAGAGAGATTATGAAACCAAGCGCCGCCCCATGTGCATTTCATCATCTGACTCAAGTCTCGCAGGTGTTTTCCCAAAAGCTAAAACTATTTTTGCAATAACACAATGCAAAGGGTGTTTGAAATTCCCCTCGAAGCGAACGGATGTTCTCCTAGCTTCCACTCTCGGATCAAACACACACACACACACACACACACACAACACAACACGTCTGAAAGAGAAAGAAAACACGCAAACGTCTCCATTGCTTCACGGTGCATTCACTCGTTCACTTCTGCTTTTGTTTGCAAACATCACTTCTGGTTTTCACTTCTACATTCCCATGAAAGTGATGACATACTGGAGATAACGTACATTTCTAAATATGAAAAATCAGATTAGTTTAATGTCCAGAGGATATTTGTACTTGCTTTCAATCCTGTAAGTGTTTTGGCAAATCCAAATTAAACCCAAATGACATCATCCTCCAGGGAGTGACATCATTTTGGTGGGAAAACAAAAGCCGATTTCAACATAATATTGAAGATTTGTAACTTTTGAAAACTAAAAACTGTTACATACAATATGTTATTGGCAGTATATCATTATTAACTAAAACTAGAAATTAAAACAACATTAGAAATGTTGGTAACTAACTGAAATAAAATAAGTCTAAGCACTAAAATTGCTAAAGCTGGTAAAAATAAATTAGAAATAAATACTAAAAAAATATTGCGACGGCTCTCGCTGGCCGCATCAGTACGCTTTTTGTTTTCATTTTTTAATCCCTTTATTTGCATTTTCTTATAGACAACACACACACACACACATGCTCAATGCCACCAAAACAGTAACTATACATGAAAATACCGAATCAAACTTTCTAAGCAGGACGTTGCATAAGCTCCTGCATGCTTTGTTTTCATCCGCAGTGAATAAAGACACCCGGGGAATCGTGCGCTTCACAAACATTGCACAGAAATAAAAGACATTCCCGTTGCCAGTGCGATATCTTACGCTTCTTCTCACGCCAAGGAACGTTTTTTTACTGAACACACACACCTCTCATAACTCAGCTGTTACTTGGCAACATGGTGCCAGTGGCCACATTTAGCCCGGTTGCCATGACAACGGAATTACCAAACATGGGATGGAGGAATGCGCCTTTGTGCCGGTTCCCTTGGAGAGATCAGCGCACGCTCACCGCAAGCATCATCAACAATATCATAGTAAAATATGATACAATTTAATTCAAGGTGGAAGTGAGTAAACAGACACGCTGTACTATAAGTGTGTCTGACTCCTATATATGCACACCATATATATATATATATATATATATATATATATATATATATATATATATATATATATATATATATATATATGTGTGACCCTGGACGCCTGGAGCACAAACCCAGTCTGGAGTCGCACGGGTATATCTGTGGCAATAGCCAACTATACATTGTATGGGTCAAAATTATCCATTTTTCTTTTATGCCAAAAATCATTAGGATATTAAGATCATGTTCCATGAAGATATTTAGTAAATTTCCTCCCGTAAATATATACATTTTTTATAAATATATATCAAAACAATTTTTGTGAGTGAATGCAGCACAATCGTGAACATAAATGCACAACTTTAAAGGAGATTTTCTCAATGTTTAGATTTTTTGCTCCCTCAGATTCCAGATTTTCAATAGTTGTATCTCGACCAAATATTGTCCTATCATAACAAAGCTTATTTATTCAGTTTTCATATGATGTATAACTCTCAATTAAAAAAAATATATAATGACACACTGGTTTTGTGGTCCAGGGTCACAAATATTTAAATGTATCTTTTGGAGGAAAGATGTGCGGTTACAAAGTATCCAGATTTGGAATGTTCGCCTGTAACATTCTAACTGATCCTTAAACAATGTAGCAATCGAGTTTAGTTCCGTATTCCAGTTTGCTTTGATTTAAATGCATTTCCTAACAAGCACAATTACCAGACTAGACTAGACCAGCCTTTTCTACTTCATCATGCTTTTTTCTTTTCTCAATGTTTCGATTTTTTGGCACCCTCAGATTCCAGATTTTAAAATAGTCCTATCCTCAAACCATACATCAATGGAAAGCTTATTTATTCAGCTGTCATGTGTTGCATAAATCTCAATTTAAAAAAATTGACCCATGTGATGGTTTTGTGGTCCAGGGTCACATGGAATTCTTTCATTCCGTTTAACATTGTACTTGCGCATATATATATATATATATATATATATATATATATATATATATATATATATATATATATATATATATATATATAACTAGTGCCGTTCAAAAGTTTGGAGTCGGTATGATTTTTTAAATGTTTTTGAAAGAAGCCTCTTCTGCTCGCCAAGGCTGCATTTATTTGATCAAAACTACAGTAAAAAAGATTTTTATGTGAATATATGTTAAAATGTAATTTATTCCTGTGATCAAAGCTGTATTTTCAGCATCATTACTCCAGTCTTCAGTGTCACATGATCCTTCAGACATCAGTATAATATGATGATTTGCTGCTCAAGAAACATTTATGATTATTATTAATTTTGAAAACAGTCGTGCTGCTTCATATTTTCGTGGAAACTGATGCATTTTATCTTTCAGGATTATTTGATGAAGAGAAAGCATTTATTTGAAATATAATATTTTGTTACATTATAAATGTCTATGTTTGATCAATTTAATGCATCCTTGCTGAATAAAAGCATTAATATCTTAAAGAAAAAATAAACTTTTGAATAGTAGTTTTAGAGTATATACACAAAAACATTTAAAAAGTGCCTTTAAACAAGGTATAATTCAACAAAATACATAAATAAATGTGCATAATTTATTTGAACTGAAATTTTCATAACCTGAAAAGAAAGATAAAACACGAGACATGAAAATAGGACACCGGTCAATTATACATTTTATCGCTCATTATTCTACGGCGAGTATGAAAACTAATTTGTATTATTTTGTGAAGTATGTTTCTGGCCTAAAAGCAAGCTATAAATAATGTTTATTAAAATGAATAGGTGATTATCTATAGACTCCCTCAGTGATAAACACTTAATGTTGGGGAAACAATAGTTATTTCACATATAAGACACTCTCAGTCTTCCCAACGGATCACGCCGTCAGTGTGTGTTCAGGAGTCGGGTAAAGTGCTCTGCTTTCAGCCCACGTCTTTCTGCTTCTACTTCAACACATCAATTATTCACATCTCGAAGCCTACCTTCACTCAGGGACTCGCTCAGTCTGTCAGACTCCTCTAAATGAAATCATTACAGGCCCAGAGCCCGAGAGAGACCAGCACTGATTCCCCACAAGCATGAACAAATGAAGCATTTCAGAGTACAGTGTGTCGAGTACTTGACCGAGACATGATCAGAACGAGTCACGGATGTGCGGAGGATCCTCATGAGATCCGAGCGTTGCCTGTGTGATCTTACATTTAGAGAATCAACACATTAAACACCAGAGGTTATTGGGTAAATCTCACTAAACCGGTCAATTACAAGTCTGGCTCATATTTCATCTGAAAATTAGTGCTGTCAAATCGATTAATTGCGATTAATCGCATCTAAGATCAAAGTTTCTTTATATATACATATATATAAATTGTGTGTGTGTGTGTGTGTAGGCTATTGATGCGCGCGCACACACACACACACAATTTATATTTACAATTTACACATTATATATTTGCTAATTTTTATGTTAGATGCGATTAATCACGATTAATCGTTTTGACAGCTCTGATATTCAGTTGAAATACGAGTCAGACTTGTAAGCTATAGATGCACCAACACACACACACACACTATATATATATTTGCAACGTTTTATTTTAGATGCGATTAATCACGATTAATCGTTTTGACAGCACTACTAAAAATCAAATGAAACAAGAATCCTCTAATAAATAAAGCGTATTTTAGGTTGTTTGCACATTATTCTCATAACTGCAATGCTCATACTGTATATGCATATGTATATGTTGTGTTGCCTTTAATTAATACCTTTAATTAATACCTGGTTTTGGACTTACATAGCAACTTTTAAAGTAATACTTATTGTAATACAGTAAAAAAATAAATGTTGCATTACAGTAAACATTTGGTCCAATCAGAATCATAGTTGAGTTTTCATTTATTTAAAATAAGCTGACATAAAATACAATATAAATATTAGATGAAAAACTTAAACTTCAAAAACTTAAAAACAGAATTATTTAAAAAGAACCAAAAAACTAATAAAAATGAAAAATCATACAACAAATAACAAAAACTTAAATTCTAAATTAAAATACTAACTTAAACAATGAAAAAAAAAAAAAAATTTAAACCATAAATATAAATAAAAGCTAATTAAAATATTATACCATAATACTACAATTACACTGATGAGAATCAACCCCCAAAAATAAAAAAATAAAAAATTAGACATGCATTATGGTAATGACCTTTCGAGGAGAAAATGTGCTTAATTTTCATTAAAAAAAATATTTCAATTCAAAAACCCAATGGCTTTCTTTTGATTCAAGGGTGAAAATGACCTGGCATGTTTTCTTAAGTTCACGTTTTATAAAATATCCTCATAAGTAAACTTGGATCAGTGCAAATGTAAAGGAACAGTCAGAAAGTGACTATGCATGAAATGCCATGTGAATATTGCCAAATTCTTGTCAGCAATTTCTTTCCAATATCAATGACATTGGCAAAATATGAATTCTAACAATCTTTCTAAATAATTTAAATCAGATTTACTCTGGTTATTCAGACATATTTAATGTTTAAAAATGGCCACAAGATGAAGTTAACAGACTGTAAATGTGCTCATTTTCATCGCACATAAGAGAAAACCCCAGCCATTACCATCAGACGAGGAGGCCTCATCTCAGAGGAAATGACATCACTGCATCTCCGACTAACAAGACACGCTGATGGACGAAAAATACTTCAGAACGCAGTTTAAAAATCAATATCAATCGAGTTTTGCCTCCCTGCAAAGTTCAGGCACTTCCTTCACGAAACTAAAGTCGTCTCCTCTGGCTTAATGTACTTGCTCATAAGAGGACCGCAGGGTTTTAAGACGGGAAGTTGAGGAGTGCATGACGGAAAATTGCCAGGTCTACATGTATCCGGTTACAACAGCGGGAGATCTGCGAACAGGCCCGGTTTAACTGAGTTTGGGCAGGTCATTTTCTGTACATTAGATTAGTGCAGATCAGCAGCTCAGATGTACTTCCTCCATATTATAACTGCATGCATGCAATCATTGAGATGGTGATAATAATAATGCCATACATTTAGATTGCACTGATATGCAGAACAGAAGTACTGAATAAGCAGGTGCATTTGTTGCAAATGCATTTTTTATTTGATTTCAGTAAAGGATTGGGTAGTGCATGCATACTGTAAATGTCTCTGTCCCAAAGCATTTTAACCCCTTATTTAACCCACAGCCATTGTATATTTAAAACAGTAATAATATCCTATAACTAATCTTGACAAACTATATATCATTTGAAAGCTTACAATCTCTAGTTTACATATTTGGTGACTGATTTTCAACAGAGGAGCCGTAATTTATTCATTTGCAACAAGAATATGTTCATACTCCTAAGGCGTGTTCAGACCTTTATTTTGAAATAGTGATGAACATGAAAAATCATGAAAGAATGGTAGAAACCTCAGTTTGTTTTCATGCCAAGAGTTCAAAAGATAGCATCCATTCAATTATTTTAGAAAAAAAGCTCTGAAAATGTTTTAAATATAAAGAAAATAATAATAGATTCAGCATTAGTGATGTGGCAGCGAGCTATAATGCACATACGTGATCTTTTGTGTTTCTTAGAGGTTGAGTTCATTTCAAAATCTGCCAAACTTCCAACACTACTTCTGAATAGGATGTCCACTTCATAAATTGTATGAAAATTGTAAAAATAATGGTTCAGATGAGATCACTCAAACAACATATGGAAATTGTGCCGCCCTTATATGGGCAGTAATGTCCACTAGTGGAGAAGTGTGGTACTGCGCCCCAAACTAAATCTCACTGAACGCTTATTTTTTGAGATATCAAGCTAAAATTTGAAACACAACTTGTTCATATTTTTGCATTTTTAGAGTCCTCCAGGTTTTTAAAATATATATTTTATATAAAATATGAATAATTACATTTTGAACATTGTACATTTTCATAAACTCAAACTTCTATAACTTGTTTTCTGTTTAACTTTCTTAATTTATTTCACTTCTACAAAAATCTGCTAAATGTCTTCTTTAAAACAAGACCAATCTTACATATATTTTCCAAAGCATTCTTGAATTACAACCATTTAAGTTCGAAATGTGCATTTTCATGTCTATTAAAAAACACTTGCTGTGACAAAGCAATCCCACAATGCACTGCAATGAGCTCTGTGCAAGAAGAAGAAGAAAAATCACTAAAGATGGTGAACAAAGTGGGAAAATATAGGCCTATATATAAAAATAGCTTGATGCAATTAAAAAGTTTTCCACTTAATATTTTGGGGCTTTTTTTTTTCCGATAATTTTTTCCAATAATCTAATGAGCTTTAAAATGTGAGGTTTAAAGAGTCCAACAGACACATACAGACCAGAATTGCACTTTAATTTAAAATGTTCGTGCTGAAAACAAGTTTATGACCTCAAAATAAAGTCAGCGCTCCAACTGCAACTGAGTTTATGTGCTTATTTTTGCATGTTTTTGGACCACAAATAAAGATAAGCTGTTTGGAGGGTTGCCTGCTGTCCTCAGCCTAAAAACACAATTATATATCAAAGCTTTCTCATATATGAAGAACCTTCGGGTAAAATGTTTTAAAACATTTATGTACCGCCACTGAAAAGCATGGTAAATTGGTTTTGTAATGCAACGGTTTGAGACACTGTTATAGACTGCAAGTAAATGATGAAATATACTAGAAATGACAAGCTAACCAAACATGCGATACATTGTGTATGATTAATCATTGCTGGAACGTGTTTGGGCAAGCCATGCATTGTTAACATGAAATCAAAACTAATACATTTCCTAATACATGTTCCTGGTCTTAAAGGTACAATATGTAAGATTTTTGCATTAAAATATCCCAAAATCATAAAGCCAGTGTTATATATATCCCAAATATTTTTAAATCGGGAGAAAATTGTGATTTTAACCGAGAAAACGGGGCGTGTGTCAATGGCGTCATATCCGCGTTAGCCTCGGTTTCCGCCCGCACTGCGCGGAGTCCTGGACAAATGCGGAAGTTGTAGTTGTAGCGTCTATCAAGCAACTTAGCTTGTTTCGTTCAGTCGTTATGGCACACAATTATTCTTTACCGATTGCAGCTGGTTGTGTCGACAAAGACAAGTCCCATAAACCATCGGTTCCCAACAAGGGGGTCGCGGCCCACAAGGGGGCCTCGGCGAGCTCTGTCGGGGGTCGCGTAATATTTTGAAAAGTTTTGAGCAATGAGCATTAAATAAAAGTCCTTAACTTTTTTCAGTTCAAAATTTACAACATTTATATAATGAGCGAGTTCATCATGAATCCATTTCCCAATCCGTGTTTTTGTCTTATCCTGAACCACTGGTACTCCTATAATAAGTGTTTACACTGGGACTATTTTAAACCGGTTCGGATCGAGTAGCCCAGTGCCCGCGTGACTCGTCATAGACGTACACAGAGAGAAGTAGTTCCGGCTACAATGTTCTTCCGAAAGACGCATTATTCTGTTAATAAACACAATTATTATCGCTCGCTATAACGCCAAATGCGTCAAAAATAAAGCCTCACATTGATAAATCCTCACAAACAACATGCAAGTATTGAGGCCCCAGACAGCAGTCATTTAGTGATAGCATATTCTTTCTTTTTTTACCTACACACCAGTGTGAATAATGTTATTACATTTCAAATAGGGCCAGTTTATAGGCTACTCCTAGGCTTACGTTTTTAAATTACAAAAGGCCTACTGATGTTTTTGTTATTTTATTTTCAATATTATAGGCTATTATTTGTGCATAAACATCTGGTTATAGTAAACATACCGTTTGTTTGAAAACAACATATTTTGTCATCCTTGCTGCAAGCTTACAAGAGCGATAATATCATTAAATGTGAAGGGGGCCCTAAAATATTTTCTTGGGAAAAAGGGGGTCTCAGACAAAAATAAACGTAAACGTCAACGTACGGCATTTCCTAAATGGAGAGGACTTCGTGACAAACTTTTAGATAGTTATGTGGAGTGCATAATCCTAAATTACATAGAAGTTGCAATTCAACATGCTTAATTTTATATATTCCAAATGTAGCATTCGGTAATAGTTGTTTATGTAAGGAAAGTATTATTGCTTTAGGCTTGTGTTTAGTTTATTGATATTGTTTATCACGTCTGGTGTTTATGGCCATGTAAATAAATATAGCATGTGTTATACATAAAGATTAATCAGTCTTCTGGCAAAAGATGTGTGTATGTTTGAATGTACTTTTATTGTTTAGAAGACGTAAAACTGCGCAGCGTTATCACAACAATGAATTCGACAAATACAGAAACATCTATATAACCAATTTCGTATTAAACCTTACTTTTCTTGCGGTTAATTCATTTTAATGAAATAAAAGCATGTAATTTAACGCAACATTTATAAAAATTGAACTTTACCTCCACTTTATCCATGAACATAATTTTTTCGATTCCCGTCTAACTGATTAGACCGTTCGATTCCCGTCTAACATCCACGGTGGAGTTAAAAACGACAGTTCCCATCAGTTCCCTCTAGCGGCAGAAAATCTTGCATATTGTACCTTTAATGTGAATGATTCATCAGTGCATTATTCAAAATAACAAAATGCTAGCCTTATCGAACTGCAATTACCTTTATGCAATTCCCTCTATTTTGAAATCATGCAATATGCTGCATAACTGAAGAAAAATGAGTTGCAAACGGCGTTTGCTGTTCATCAACTTCAACATTCATGACTCTGAATGAAGGACACACAGTTAGAGAAGCATCAATGCTGTGATGTTGAAGTAGCCGCAGCTGTTGAAAGGTCAAACGCACACAAGACAATCTCAGATGTGCTCAAGTGACCTCGAGGTCAAAGAGTGGGCACCGCGGATCCATCCCTTGATCTCGCTGAATAATGTGTGGAGTAAAGCATGAGCTTTAGAAGTGTGTGTGAGAGAGGAACAGATCTGTGCATCTCTGTGGCTTGGCTTTCTCTATACTTATAAGGCCATGACCCTTCGGTATGGATTCAATCGCTCAAAAAATGCATCAAAGATGATGAAATCCCTTGTGAAAAAGAGGTAGCATACTTGTAGAAAAAGCACTTATGGAAAAAATATAGTGCAAAATTAATTTAATATTCTCGGAGACTTAACTGCATGCTATTTGCACAGTGAAAATGCATTGTAGTTTATATTAAATGCAATTAGTTGAACTTAAGAGCGCTTTTTGACCCACTTAAGTAGGACTTAAGTAATCTTTGAAACATGGTTAAACTTTACTTAAATTTATATTTGTAAAGTTGATTTTTTTTAGTATATCTAAAATACATTAACATTAATAGATCACGGCCCGGTTTCACAGACAGGGCTTAGATTAAGCCAGGATTAGGTCTTCGTTCATATGGGACATTTAAGTAGCTTTTTTAAGCATGCCTCAGAAAAAAAAAAAGTTGTTTTATCAATTATACTGATATATTTTAAGATATTATATGAAGTTGCTTTCAGTTAAAACATGCATTTTAATCTGAGACTAGATAAATTGTACACAAGAGTACATTAAAAAGTACTTAATACAGAAATAATGTATTTAAATTCAGTTTGCGCTTAAGTATATTTTTTTATGTTCTCAGACACTTAAATGCATGTTATTTCCAATTTAATGAAAATGTGTTGTATGATAATAATTGTTTTTTAATTTATATTAGACATTTTAATTTCTTATCCCACTTAAGTATGACTTAAGTGCATCTTTATTTGTAATTTCATAATTTTCCTTTAAATGTACAATACACATGCAATGATGAAGCTGAAATTTTGTAAATGTAAAATATATTAACAGATAAATTATATTCAAGTGCTTTATTATGTTAGTCAACACATCAAAATAAGTGTACCTCAAAGCACTACAAAAGATGATTAAAACAATGATTTACAATCTACTTTAAAGTGAAACATACATGTTACATGTACTTACAGTAATACCTGATGCATAATTATTAATTACATGCTAAACCAAACCTTTTCCTAATCCTATAAGTATATGTTGTTAATTAATATCACTCAACATCTAAAATGTATTGTAACAAGGACACCTTAAAATAAAGCATTACCCTTACACACTTAAGCGGCACCCCCCTTTTTTTTATAGACATGAAAATGCACATTACGAACTTAAGATTGGTCTTGTTTTAAAGAAGACATTTGGCAGATTTTTGTAGAAGTGAAATAAATTAAGAAAGTTAACAGAAAAAAAGTTATAGAAGTTTGAGTTTATGAAAATGTACAATGTTAAAACTTTATTTATATTTTATATATATTTTCAAAACCTGGTGGACTCTAAAAATGCTAAAAAAAAAATCAAAGCCAAAAATCTGAATTTTAGGTTGATATCTCAAAAAATGAGCGTTCAGTGAGATTTAGTTTGGGCGCAGTACCACACTTCTCCACTAGTGGACATTACTGCCTATATAAGGGCGGCACAATTTCCATATGATGTTTGAGTCTGAACCATTATTTTTACAATTTTCATACAATTTATGAAGTAGACATCCTATTCAGAAGTAGTGTTGGTAGTTTGGCAGATTTTTAAATGAATTCAACCTCTAAGAAACACAAAAGATCACGTATGTGCATTATAGCTCGCTGCCACATCACTAATGCTGAATCTATTATTGTTTTCTTTATATTTAAAACATTTTCAGACCTTTTTTTCTAGAAGAATTGAATGGATGCTATCTTTTGAACTCTTGGCATGAAAACACACTGAGGTTTCTACCATTCTTTCATGATTTTTAATGTTCATCACTATTTCAAAATAAAGGTCTGAACATGCATTAGCAGTATGAAAATATTCTTGTTGCAAATTGATAAATTACGGCTCTGTAATATATCACCAAATATGTAAACTAGAGATTGTAAGCTTTCAACTGATACATAGTTTGTCAAGATTAGTATAGGATATTACTGTTTTAAATATGTAATGGCTGTAGTATGTTAAGAAACAAGTGTAGTACATTAAAGTGGCATTTTATTTAATATTATCTGCAAGTACAGTTTTAAACAAATGTACTTTTAAGATTTGAAGTAGCGCACTTCTTTTTCACAAGGAGTACATTCCTATTTCAAAGCAAAAACATACGGAAAGTTAAGTAGAGCCGCACACAAAAGCATGAGATTGTAAAGGTAAAACACGAGGGTGGAATCCATTTCCAGGCTTAGTCTGAACAGCGAAAGGCTTTTCATGCTAGACACCTGAGATCGGCTTCAGTGCTTTTAAAAGCCGGCATTTTATCCTTCCTTTGGGAACAGCTTTCATGTCTTTTGTTTGTCTTAAAAAGCTGTCTTGAATAGAATCCGGTTTTAAGTATATTCTGCTATCTTGAATCAGAGGCCGAATACGCACGAAATACAGCTGTTTTTTCCGAAAGCATTGCATAAAGGGTTAACGTGTATGTGCGCATCGATCAGCAGCCCAACAATGGCCAGATCCTCCACACAGCGCCGCATTCATGCGCTAACAGATCCTCCATTCATGCATTCAGCAGTGTTGTGTGTCTCTGATCGCTCAGGCCCAACAGCAGCGATGGAGAGCTGCAATCCGACACTAGACAGTGGCGATCACATGCTCCCGTCCCTTTAAGAGACAGAGAGACCTCATTGTGGATGCCAACTTTATCCTTCTGCTGCTTTGAGAGGGGGAAAAAAACACTCAAATCATCTTCCCAGAAACAAATCTAGAGTTTTTTCCTTTCTGTCATCTCACATTCCCAGACCAGCTCATGGAAAGTTCAAACAAACATTAGGAACAGATTCTGAAACTAGATTTTTTTTTTTTACTGTTTTTGTTTCTGAAGAAAATGTCAAAACTGGGTTGTGGTGGGTGATTGCTATTATTATTATTATTATTATTTTATGTTCTCAGACACTTAAATGCATGTTATTTCCAATTTAATGAAAATGTGTTGTATGATAATAGTTGTTTTTAAATTTATATTATACATTTTTATTTCTTATCCCACTTAAGTAGGACTTAAGTGCATCTTTATTTGTAATTTCATAATTTTCCTTTAAATGTACAATACACATGCAATGATGAAGCTGAAATTTTGTAAATGTAAAATATATTAACAGTAAATGTAACACTGCAGATCAATTATATTCAAGTGCTTTATTATGTTAGTCAACACATCAAAATAAGTGTACCTCAAAGCACTACAAAAGATGATTAATAAAACAATGATTTACAATCTACTTTAAAGTGAAACATACATGTTACATGTACTTACAGTAATACCTGATGCATAATTACATGCTAAACCAAACCTTTTCCTAATCCTATAAGTATATGTTTTTAATTAATATCACTCAACATCTAAGTATTGTAACAAGGACACCTTAAAATAAAGCATTACCCTTACACACTTAAGCGGCACCCCCCTTTTTTTTAATAGACATGAAAATGCACATTACGAACTTAAATGGTTGTAATCTTTGGAATGTAAGATTGGTCTTGTTTTAAAGAAGACATTTGGCAGATTTTTGTAGAAGTTAAATAAATTAAGAAAGTTAAACATTTTTCATTAATTATTATTAATATTATAATTATTATCTCCTTTATTTTAACCAGGAGAATCACATTGAGATATTATCTCTTCTTCCAGAGAGACCTGGTCAAGACGGCAGCACATAAAGTTTCACACAAGAGAATCACAATATCACAATTTACACATTCAAGAACTAAATATATACTAGCAAATCAAGTTCAAGTTCAAGTTACTTTATTTATACCCGAAGGTAGATTTTGTTTGCAGTAGAGTCACACACCATCACCTTTCACACATCATCACATTTCCACACACCATCAAAAAGTTCTTATCGGTCAAACTAAAATAATACATAAACATACGTAAAAATTTGTATGTAAGATACAAGTAAAAAGGATTTAAATACATAGGTACGATTTGTTTATAAATAGACGCGTATAAAACTAGAGGAGAATAAGTACATACATATTGTATATTACAAAAACAGATTGAACAATTGTGCAAAATATAGCTATAACTTATTCCTCAGTGTAATGGCTGCAGGAACAAAACTATTCTTGTACCTTTTTGTTTTACACCTGGGGATCATAAACCTACGCCCAGAGGGTAGAAGCTGGAACTCTGTGTGCAGTGAATGAGAATTGTCGCATAGAATTGAAGTAGTTATGCGCTGTACCTGTTTTGTGTATAAGGTCTCCACGTTAGGCTGTTGCTCACCAATCAGCCTGCTAGACCACTTTACTATTTGGTTGAGTGAGTTTTTATTTTTCAAAGTGAGATTCCCAAACCAGGCTGCTAGTGCAAACGATAGAACTGACTCAATAAAAGCGTGATAAAATAGGGTCATGATAGATTTATCAACCTGGAATTTACTCAATTTCCTCAAACAAGACAGGCGCTGATGCCCTCTTTTACATACCACTTCACAGTTAGTTCCAAATGTGAGTTTGGAGTCTATTATCATCCCCAGGTATTTATATGAAGCGACACATTCAACAGTTTGACCATTGATTGATGTAATTTCTTGTGTATAGTTTTTCTTTTTCCTAAAATCAATGAGTTAAACAATTACATGTGTCCATTTAAACATTGTGCAAGAGACGTTTAAAAGTGCTCAGGGTTGGAAGCCAAGTTATTTTAAAAAGTTTTACCATGTTTTTAATGCAGTTTCTAGTGTTGTGAGTGGTTGCCAGGGTGTTGCTATGTGGTTGCTAACGTATTCTGAGTAGTTACAGTGTGTTTCTATGTAGCTCCTAGACTGTGGTTGCCAAGGCATTGCTAATGCAGTTGCAAAGGTGTTCTGAGATTTTAGCATGCTATGTACTGTAGTTTTGTGAGTGGTTGCCAAGGTGTTGCTATGTGGTGCTAATATGTTCTGAGGGGGTTTAGCATGTTTCTATGTAGTTTTTAAAATGTTGTGAGTTGTTGCCATGGTGTTGCTATGAGGTTGCTAATGTATTCTGAGGGGGGTTTACCATATTTCTATGTAGTTTATAGGCCGGGTGTTGTATGTGGTTGCCAAGGCATTGCTATGCAGTTGCTAAGGTGTCCTGAGGGGTTTTAGCATGTTTCTATGTACTTAAGTTCCAGGGCTGTGGTGGGTGGTTGCCAAGGTGTTGCTATGCAGTTGCTAAGATGTTCTGATGGGTTGTAGCATGTTTCTTTGCAGTTTCTAAAGTGTTGTGAGTTGTTGCCAGGGTGTTGCTATGTGATTGCTAGTGTATTCTGAGGGGTTTTACTATGTTTCTATGTAGTTTCTACACTGTAAAAAGTTATTGTTGGTTTAACGTAAAAAAATAAAATAAAATAAAAAACGTACCTAATTGCCTTAAAATTTAGTTTTCATTGAAATATGTTTTAGTTAAAGGTAGGGTAGGTAGGATTTATATAAAAACTTTTTACCAAATTTGATTAAACTTTCTATATATATCAATGCATAATTAAAATTTAAGTACTCTGATAAAAAGAGTATAAAAATCGAGTGACTCTAGACCGTTTAATCTTCATTAAACACAGCTCATTATTTCCATTCGGGACGAATCACAGGATTGGCTTGCGCGACTGTCACTCTCCGTCGCCATGACTACCGCCGTTATTACTGGCTCTGCCCACGTGCGCGCAGTCGCGCACCCGTTTTTAGGTGGGAGTGAATGGAATTAATGAGCTGTGTTTAATGAAGATTAAACGGTCTAGAGTCACTCGATTTTTATACTCTTTTTATCAGAGTACTTACATTTTAATTATGCATTGGTATATAAAGACAGTTTAAACAAATTTGAATAAAAGTTTTTTTTAGACAATTCTGACCTACCCTACCTTTAATACATTGGAACTTGGTTTCATAAATAGAAACTCAAAATATTTTGTTATCTGAACCATAATATTGGTCCATGTCGCAGTTCTAGTTAAAGTGATTTGTCCTCTGCACTGTAAAAAGTTATTGTTGGTTTAACGTAAAAAAAAGTAGGTTACCAAATGTTGAGTTCATTGAAATAAAAAATTTGAGTTAATACAAATGCAGATTGGTTTCATACATAGAAACTCAAAATATTATGTTATCCAAACCACATTAATTATCTTAAGCCCTTTCGCAGGGGATTAGTATTACCTGGTGTGACCTCTAGTCATTTGTAATAATTGTGGAGGTTATCTATGATCTTAATCCCGTGCGAATCGGCCATGTCTGTAATTTGTAAAGTAAAAATTCCCCCGGAAATGATCAACCATATTTCACCGAACACCGAAGTCCTGTGATAATATTAGTCCCGTGCGAATCGGCATCTCTGTGATTTGGCGGTGTTGCATATCATTTTTTCAAGCTTTTTGTTTCCTGTGCACTTTTTTATCCATCTTTCGCAAAGAACATTTTTAAACAAAGGCAGCATTTCTAAATCACATGAGGCCCCCAGATAATACTAATCCAGTGCGAATAGGTGCTTAAAGGGTTAGTTCACCCAAAAATGAAAATCCTATCAGTAATTACTCGCCCTCATGTTGTTCCAACTCCGTAAGACTTTCAGAACACAAATTAAGCGCGCATCACACACACATGACCAGCGTCGGCCAATAGTGAGCCTCCGTTCTGACGTACAACCCAGAAGCGCTGCGCTGTTAAACTACGTAAACTCACTCAGAGGAACACACTGAAGAACATCAAGAGTTGAATAAAGTCCTTATTTGTGTATTTGTGTGTGTGTGTGTGTGTGTGTGTGATTTTTTTGCACACAAAAAGTATTCTCGTCGCTTGATAAACTTAAGGTTGAGCCGCTGTAGTCACTTGGACTATTTTAAACATTATATTTACTAACTTTCTGCGCCGGCAAGTTTCAATTACAATATGGAGGAGTGCGGCAGCTCTCAGATTTAATCACAAATATTTTGTGTTCAGAAGATGAACGAAACTCTTACGGGGGAACAACATGAGGGAGAATACTGACAGAATATAATTTTTGGGTGAACTAACCCTTTAAGTTGATTTGACAAAAGATAAAAAGTGTATTTTTCTATGAAGTAGCTCTACTAATAATAGTGACTTGCTCTTCCTGTCTGGAGTGTTTTCTAAGCGCCTCGTAATGGCCGCCGCAGTCGCTGCAGGCTTCAGTTCCTGATATATTATTTACATTCCCCCCCCCCCCCGAAGAATCAGGGCATGAGGAAACAGGAGCTTAGCTTGGACCCTCAGCTCCTCTGGGATAAAAATACAGTACGACTATGACAAAGGGGGGGGGGAAAACAGGGAGTCCCGCCCTCGCCATTAATCCCTTCTGAGTGACACTCTCCCGAGGCCAGGGTTTATTACAATACAACTCAACGCAACAGTATGCAAAACAACACGACCTGTCTCGGGATTTCAAAAGCCGGTGAGACAGGAAAGGCGGTTAGTAAAGAAAAAGAAAAAGAGAAAGGAGGGAGACAAAGACGAGTGTTTATTTAACACATTGTTTACCTCGTCTCTTCCAAAAGCGTAACGGCAGAAAGGAAGAGGAAAAAGAAAAACGGGAGTTCCTGCCAAGATGTGTCCGATAAACCTGACAAGCGTTGACAGAGAACAGCGCTCGAGTTTTATATAATCTCCTTCACTTTGAGGAGGAAGAAAAACATCTATGTCTTTAATGTTTTCGCTCGAGGGCTCGTCCCCGTGTGGAGAAGTCATTTAATCTGCCGCTGAACTTTGAGACTCGGATATGTAATGATCTGTCGGGGTGGATAAGCGTCAACAATGCAGTGAGTCGAAGAAGGGGGGGAATGGTTTTAGGAGACGATTTAAAGCCGTGAATGGCATTCCTGCAGAGCGAACCCAGGCGGGACACGTCGTGTGTGTGTGTGTGTGTGTGTGTGTGTTTACCTCAGATACTCTTTCAGCCAATCAGCATGTCATGAAGGTTTCTGAAACGCGACTCTGACCTTCAAAGCATGTGGCTCCTATTTGACCTGAGCCGTGCTTTTTAAAGGAGTAGTTCACTTCAGAATTAAAATTTCCTGACAATTTACTCTCCCCCTCGTTCATGTCTTTCTTTCTTCAGTCAAAAATAAATTATTAAGGGTTTTGAGGTAAACAAAACGTAATGACGTAGGCGGAAGTACTGATGTTTACACAAGGCCGTGCGTCAAACGCCATTTACAAAAAATAATATTATTTTTTCTCTTAAAAAGGTAAAACGACAATATAAGAGGATTTAGAAGTTGGGGGAGAAAATGAGATGGAGTTTTTCGCCCTTTTAAAACCGGAACAAGCGTGACCTTTCAACGGGATTACGTAATGTGTGGTGCATCGCAGAGCATTTGTGGTTAAACGTAACTTTTAGGCCTATATACATTTGTTTTTTTTTGTTTTTTTTTAATGACATGGTTTGTCTAGATAAGACTCTTATTCCTTTGCTTGGTTAACAGGGGTTTTCAATGCTGTATTTTCAGACGGGTAAATCTATTTCCGGAATATTTTCTGAACAAATCCAGTTATAACACAAGAGCACAAAGCAGTGAAATTCAAAGGCATTCGATCCCGACAGTGAGTTCCCGTGTCGGATCAGATGGCACAGCTGTTAGCACTCCAAGCACGTACACCTCTCTTTATTTTTAGGAAGTGCCAAGGATTTTTCCCCCTCCCCGCCCTGTATTTTCTGCAACGCATGACACAGGGCTTAAGACTGCTTTGGTAATTAAACCCCCTGCAACACGCCGCCATTATTATTAGCACGACTGTGACTCGGTTTACATTTCCTCAGCGCCTGCTGGCATGACAGAGCTCAGCTTTTCTCCTCGGTTGCACCATGATCCATTTCAGGCTGAATGCACACACACACACACACACACACACACACACACAGTTGGCAGCGAGGGCTGAACGACAACACATAGCAATGAGTTTCTGATTATCTGTGCTTTGAAATGTGTGCATTGTGCAAATATAGCTTATATGCACATGCATGCAAAACTAAAATACATGCTTTTTTTACCCAATCATTCACATGCAGAGTTTAACCGTCACTCTTCAATTATTCAGTGCATGTTCCTGCAATGCAAACACACAACGGGTTTTTATCAATCCGAGTTGCTTCACTTGTAAAGTAATGACACCTCGAAGGTCATTTGGCAGACATCACCTGTAATCACGTCAGACGACATGTTTTGTTGGTGAACGGCATCAGGACTGGAGAGACTGGGAGGGTAACTGGGAGGCTGGAGCAACAGTGCCCCCTGTTGAAGACATTACACACTCGCAATCCCACAGCACACTAATGTTCTGCAGCTGGTACAGACACCAGCTGGGGTTTTGTGTGTGTGAAGAGTGTCAAAATAAAATATGTTACAGCTGAAACTGATTCAACTTAATTGCACATATTTCTCTGTCAGTCGCTTTAACAAATGTGCTAGGGATATAGTATTGATTATTACCCATTTATATAAATAAATATATAAACACACACACACACACACGTAGGGCTGTAAACGATTAATCGTGATTTATCGAATCCAAAATAAAAGTTTGTGTTTACATAATATATGTGTGTGTATTGTGTATACTTATTTTGTATTAATACACACACATGCATGTAAATATTTAAGAAAAATGTGTTATTAGAAAAATATATATGCAGTATATAAATGCAAATATTTCTCAAATATATACATGCATGTGTGTGTATTTATACATACAAAATAATTATACACAATACACACATATATTATGTAAACACAAACTTTTATTTTGGATTCGATTGATCGCAATTAATCGTTTACAGCCCTACAACACATAGAAAAAAAAGTATAATATATATATATATAACATTTCTAATGAATATATTATATTAATATATTTATTACTTGTATATTTATGAATTATAATGTGTAATTTATAAATATATTCTAAATAATAATATACATAATAAATAATATATATAAAAAGTATATAAATATTAAAATTAGTTTATTAAAGCATGCTTCATACGTACAAATTATCATCATTAAAAAATATGCATGTACTGTAGACCTATATTTGTACACTGATAAACGATTAATCAAATCCAAAATAAAAGTTTGTGTTTACATAATATATGTGTCTGTATTGTGTATAATTATTTTGTATATATAAATACACACATGCATGTATATATTTGATAAATATTTGCATTTATATACTGCATTTATATTTTTAAATGATTTATATTATATATAAATAACACATTTTTCTTAAATATATACATGCATGTGTGTGTATTTATATACAAAATAATTATACACAATACACACACATATATCATGTAAACACAAACTTTCATTTTGGATTCGATTAATCACGATTAATCGTTTACAGCCCTAAAAAAAATAATAATAATAATAATACACAAATATAGCATAAATATAAAACAAAAGTATTCAAAGAACATATGGTTCGTCAAAACGCCATGATACTATGATAGTTTTCGGTATTTGTTGTTAGAGGAACTGTGTTGTTCATATAAATGTGTTGCTCGGTTGTTTATTTACAGGGAAAAGGCCGTCACACACTTCAGCTTAATTTTAATAAGGTAAATCTGATGATCTCACATCACGTTTCAATCTCATTACACGGACTTATAAACTTCAATGCATAGTTCAACCAAGAATAAACATTGCCATAATTTACACACTAGGTCAAAAAGCCACAGAACACGACAAATACTGAAGCAGTTAGTAGATACTAGCTGAAAAAAACCACATGTAAAATCTAAAAATACTTGATTTATTCATGACACCGATGACTTTGTGAATCGAAAACATTTTGTCTTTGCATTTAGTATTTTTTCTAAGAAATCTACTTGAAGAAAGACAATTTACACAACCTCATGTCAGTCAGGCTCATAGAAAAAAAGTTATTTTGCAAAGTGTTCACATCAAAATGTATGCAAAACTTTAACTTATAACCTAGACAGAACTTTATTTAGGACGCACTATCCCTTTAAGTCCGAAATCAAATCAGCAGCTTCCCTCTTAACACACTTTCCCCGTCTTATAAAAGCAAGGGAGGGGAGCAGCTTTGCTGTGAGTGCATGAGTTCATGGAAAATACACTGTCTGTCATTATATTTTTATTCGACGGTTCTTGGCTCCGGTTACGTTTTCATATTGTATTTTCTCTCTAAGAGAAGTATTTTCCAGTTCCTGTCTCTTGGCAGCTCCGAGCTCCAGACTACACCTTCCAAACACAGTAAAAAAGAAAGAAAGAAAGAAAGAAAGAAACCAGCTGCAGACTTGGATAAAAATAATTAGGCCTGTGTTTGTCTTCCAGCAGGGACGCTTCCAAACGACCAAACCCTTTCCTCCGCCGTGGTCATTAAAGCTCTCTGGAGCTGGACCGCGTTCAACTGAGATCATAGGCTCGAGTATTCAGGAATAACAGAAAGTCTGGTACGCTTTACACTGGCTAAGAAATGCGCATGCAAATGAAACGTGATCTGCAATACAGTAGATCAGCTGTATGGGTCTCAATGTGATTAACGCTATTCTCTAATGAGTTTAACACCTCATGACATTATCACATGATGGTACAGTAAACGTATAGTACCAGAAGAGATTTTCAAAGACAAACTCACACATGAAAACCAAAACAACAGCAAACTTTTTTTTTTTTAACCCCTTAAGCGGCACCCCCTTTTTTTTATTAGACATGAAAATGCACATTTCGAACATAAATGGTTGTAATTCGAGAATGCTTTGGAATATAGATGTAAGATTGGTCTTTGTTTTAAAGAAGACATTTAGCAGATTTTTGTAGAAGTGAAATAAATTAAGAAAGTTAAACAGAAAACAAGTTATAGAAGTTTGAGTTTATGAAAATATACAATGTTAAAAATGTAATTATTGATATTTTATATAAAATATATATTTCAAAACCTGGTGGACTCTCAAAAAGGCAACAAAAAACAAAATCAAAGCCAAAAATCTGAACAAGTTGTGTTTCAAATTTTAGGTTGATATCTCAAAAAATGGGCTTTCAGTGAGATTTAGTTTGGGCGCAGTACCACACTTCTCCACTAGTGGACATTACTGCCCATATAAGGGCGCCGCCATTTCCATATGTGGTTTGAGTCTGAACCATTATTTTTACAATTTTCATACAATTTATGAAGTAGACATCCTATTCAGAAGTAGTATTGGAAGTTTTGCAGATTTTGAAATTAATTCAACCTCTAAGAAACACAAAAGATCACGTCTGTGCATTATAGCTCGCTGCCACATCACTAATGCTGAAACTATTATTGTTTTCTTTATATTTAAAACATTTTCAGACCTTTTTTTCTAAAATAATTGAATGGATGCTCTCTTTTGAACTCTTGGCATGAAAACAAACTGAGGTTTCTACCATTCTTTCATGATTTTTCATGTTCATCACTATTTCAAAATAAAGGTCTGAACACGCCTTAGGAGTATGAACATATTCTTGTTGCAAATTGATAAATTACGGCTCCTCTGTACTTTATTTTGAAAATCAAATATGAAAACTAGAGATTGTAAGCTTACAAATGATATATAGTTTGTCAAGATTAGTTTAGGTTTAGTATAGGATATTACTGTTTTAAATATGTAATGGCTGTGGCCTGTGGGCCAATATAAGGGGTTCATTGATTACTGTGAGCTGTGAGGCCAGCAGCCGCATTTTTTTCAACTTATTTTTTTAAATAATCATGTTCAACAACCAATTCAGAATTCTTGTTGAAAAAAAACAAAAAACAATACCTATAATTCTGCAAAGAAATATCCACCAATCAGAGAACGTGACAAGCAAAGCGCGCCAAAAGAGCTCCGCCCACTACCATGAAGCACTGAGAATGACATAATCAACTCACTATACTCAAACTATTTTTTAAAAATTGTATGCACAATATGCATATTTTGCAATAGATATATATATATATATTTTGTCTCTATAATCAAAAATCGAAAAGTTTTTTTTAATAAATAATAAAATTCTCGCGCATATACAAAATCAGGAGCAGAAAGGGATCAAAACAACATAGGCTAAAGAAAGAATAAAGAAACTATCATATATCATTACAACCCAAAAAGGAAAAACAAGGAGTTAATTTACCTTTATGGAATTTTTACAAAATGGTGTAAAATTGTGCAGAAATATGCAAATCCTAATTTCAGTCAACTACAACTTGCATTAGCATAGCCTACTCAAAATAAATGAAAATAATACAGTTCTGAATGTGCATTTCTAGTTCGTTTACATTCACAACAACAGGCTTTAAAACACTTTCAAAGATCTGATGCCACTAACCTGGTAAACTTCGGCAAATCCAGTATTATATCCTTCATACGCGCTTATTGTGTCATCCGGGTGAACATGACTTTGTTGCTTGATAATACAACATCTGCTGATCAAATCCTACCATGTGCAGATTCATTAGTTTACTATTTGCGCAACTACTTCCGCGTTTTACATGCGCTCGCGCTTTTCCGGTAACCGCGTTCACGTGAACGTGTTTTTGCTCCACTGCTGCTTTTCCATTGGTTTTCTACGTTAGCGCGAGCTAGACGCACGAGTTCGTTTTTTTGCGCTGGGTTTTAAAAACACGTCGCTAAAGTCCAAATAAGTTCATTAAAAAAAAGTGTAATAATAAGAATCGCATTGAACAACAAAACTTTTTAATTTAGCAATGTTAAACACCGTCAGCACCGATTTCATGATATGGCAAAGCAAATGTGGCAGGATGGACTGTGATTGAATCCAGTCCCTCCTCCCCATTTGATTACATTGGCTGCGATTGGCTCGTGGTGTTTTTGGTGGCCAATCATGTCAGGAGGAGGATGTTATAGCTCGAACGTAACCCCTGGCTGAGTGTGACGCTGGAGGCTTGTGTTGTTTGGGTTCACCCAGTTTTTGGTGGTGTCGCAGGTATGTAGAGGTCAATTACAAATGTTGTACTGTTGCTAGTTTGCTTGTCGTTTATGTGGGATTCCGATTGTTCATAGAATTCCTTGCTGTGTTGCGGCTACCCCATTTCCCATCGGATTGATTTTTTTCATCGTTCCGTTTGTTGACTCGTGCACTGCGCATTGCCTGTGAGATTTGTGTGTCAGCGCGCTGTTGCTCAGGTAAGTTTTCCCCATTTTCGGCTGGGCTTATTTGGGTGGTAGCTTAACATAACTATTATTGTGTGTTTTAGGGGATAGCTATCATAGCAAGGAAGCGTTGTGGCCTGCTTTGGGTCAACTGCTGCTTTGCTTTGTGCTGTGAATGCACGATGTGCTGAACCTGTTGTCTCCGAGTCCAAGCTAGTGGACTGAGCCCATTTGTTTTCAAGACTGCATCATAGGCCACTTGTGTGGCCGACCGAGTATCTGCCCTCAGATTGGTGCTATTCACGGATGAATGTGTTTGTTATGTGATTCATTGTGATCGTTCGAGTGTACGTTTTTGCTTTCGAACTGTTATTTCATGTCTTTGTTTATTTGATTCATAGTATTATTGTCGTTTTTGCAACGTTAGTTCATTTGCCTTTTTGTTTATTTCATTTATTAGTATTATTGTCCTTTTTTTCTACGCAATTTCATTTTGTCCTTTTGCAACGTTATCTCCTTTATCCTTTTGTTTATTTCATTTACCAGCATGATTGTTTGGTAACATTTCATTTTCATTTTGTTTATTTAATTTCAGTACTGCTGTTGCTGGTAAAGTTATTTTATTTTTGTCATTGTGTGTCATTCTGATTTATGGTGTGAAATCACGACCTGTTGTTAATTTTGTTTATTCTGTCTTTGTTATGTGTTGAGGAGCTGAAGCTGGTGGTGGGGACGGCGTGCTCGAGGTGGTGGGCCCTCTTTGGTGTGTAGTGTGGGTACCTTCACAGTGTGATCGTTGCCGTGCTGGTTGTGTGGCTGTGCACGTGCGTTGGGGTGAATTATTTTGGATACTCATGCCCGAGTCGCTGGACGCCCACCAGTAAGCATCAAGCCTGGTCTTGTGAGTGTGTGTGTGTGAAATAGACTCCATGTCAGCATACTGAGGCACATATTCTTGTGTTATTCATTATTGTGTTTTATTGCGGACGATGCATCCTTTTATCTTCATTCGATTGCTGTGAATTTGATTAATAAAATTTGTATTTTTGTATGGAACCATTTCTCTGTTTGTTCAGTGCCCGAACCTGATTGCCTAACTTTATAGAAGTCTTGTTACTTACAGTTCCCCGGGTTAGATCTCGGGGTGGCGTAGTCGAATTATAATACTGCCACTGCTACACAAAGTACAATTTCAAAATAGTTCTAACGTTTATGCTTTCTAAAATCTAATGATACCTAATTTATGATGACTAAATTGTAATAGAAAAAAAAAAAGAAAAAAATCAGACACTATTTTATGGTTTTAAAAAGCGATAAAATATATGTAATGTAGCCTACCGGTATGTCTGTCCAGTTACAAATATCACTTGTGGCTTATGCTTGCATTACATCCCTCAAGGGCAGCATTTAGGACAGAGCCAATGAGTCGTTCATTATTACACATTTTTTGTATGCCAATTATGCAAGCGAACAACCACAGTGATAATACAATTAAGTTTAAGAAAGCATGCATCGGTCTGAATGTTCATTCCCTTGACTCGGCCTCGCCGTCTTCCTGCATGTTTGGAGATCTCAGTCGTTCCCACAAGCACTTCTCTCCATGCTTGGTTCCCTGTATTGCTGTAGTCCAGCTCAGAGCTTTTAAAGGAACACTCCACCGTTTTAAAATAGGGCTTATTCACCGTCTTTCCTACATTTAGATAGGTGGGCAAATGCATTTTTGTCTCAGTGCAAGCATTGTTTTTGTTTGGCAGGGTCGCCGCTAGCTTAGCTTAGCATAATGAATGGAATCCTTTGTTGCCAGCTAGCATGTCCTGAGTAAAAGTGAAAAAAAAAAAAAAAAAAAAAACTAATTACTTCTTGTGGCCTGTGACTGCGTATTCAAAACGAGTACAAATAGCGATGCAGATTAAGACTAGGCAATTTAGGCAGATATTGACTTGGGACTATATTAGGACTGCAGGATGGATCAATGCCGAGAAATCCTCGGTAGTTGTGACACAACTGCGGGCACGCTCATCTTGATCTGACATGTTAAGCCTGACACGTTTTACTCAGGACATGCTAGCTGGCAACAAAGGATTCCATTCATTATGCTAAGCTAAGCTAGCGACCCTGACAAAATAAAACAATGCATGCACTGAGACAAAAATGCATTTGCACACCTATCTAAATGTAGGAAAGATGGTGAATAAGCCCTATTTCAAAAAACGGTGTTCATTAAGATAGCCAATTTTCAGAGAGGCTATATTAGCGAGCTAGCATTACACATGAAATACACATAAAATAGGCCTACATGAAAGCGTACAGCAGGAGAGACTGCGTTAAACTACCTAATGTCTCAAAGCACATAATATTACAATAATAATGAACAAACAACTTAAAGAGCTCTGTACCACCTGACTGCTGCAGATTCATTTCTCCGTTGATAGTGCTGCCATTGAAACGCATAAACTCGAGTCATGAGTATAACGTCACGGGTTTCCATCTCTTCTTTATTGGATTAATGGTTCCATGAAGAACCTTTAACATCCATGGAATATTTCCATTACACAAAAGCTTCTTTATAGTGGAAAAATATTATTATTTGTGAAGAGTGTAGGTCCAAAAATCAAAGCAAAACTAAAAAAAAGCTAATTCAAAATATTAATAAAGGCTGTAATAGTGTATAAATAATACTGGACCATACATTATGGCAATGCATGTAATTGCATATTTACATGTGAAATTAATATTTATCACGTTCAAACCCCCCAGCATTACGTTGCCGTGTTCATCTGCGAAACATTTGAGGCTTATAGAGTAAAATGAGGTGTCAGTGTGGTGACATTAGCAGTGATTTTACGTTTGACTTTGTGTGATAAATGAGTGTCTTCTTCCAGCAGAGCTGAAGCCACTGGCAGTCTCCGCTTATAAACCCGACGACCACGTTATTCCTGGAACATCTGAGCGGAGTTGGACGGGAAGGGCAGGAGCGGGATTTATTTCCCTTCTGCCGTTTCTTCCAGTGAACAGTTCAGTGATCCACGAGTGCCAGATTCCAGGTTATAATGACGGGTTCAGGCCCAAAGCGCACAGATCAGCCTAACACCGGCAGAGAGAAGACTCAAACTCCAGCCCATCATAACTTCCACCGGCGCTCCGCTTCTCATCACAGACTCGGCGTCAGATTTATGTGCAGTATTCCAGCAGGGAATTGTCATGTCCAACCATCTGTGCTTTTACACCAAACCACACAAGACGTTTCATTAATTTTAAGATAATAGTTCACAGCGAGAGAATGCAGATTCTACCACATCTCTATTGTATCATTTTTAAAGCAACTGCATGCATTTAAAATCTTTGTGCGTTTACACATTTAATTGCTATAATGCATTTTTTTTTCACTGCACTTTTAATCCAAACTGGTTTAAAGGGGTGGTATAATGTCCTTTTCACAAGATGTAAAATAAGTCTCTGATGTCCCCAGAGTGTGTGTGTGAAGTTTAAGCTCAACATACCCCACAGATATTTTTATATATCATGTTAAAATTGTCACTTTTTGAGGGTGAGCAAAAACACACCGTTTTGTGTCTGTCCCTTTAAATGCAAATGAGCTGCTGCTCCCGGCACAGGGGGCGGAGCTTCAAGAGCTCGTGTTCTTTTACCTCACACACACACACACACACTCACACAGTCAGACAATGATGGAGAGACTCGAGAAGAAGTGACAACATGTAGAAGCAACAGGACATTTCTGAATGGTTAGTTGATGAATTTATGTAGTTTATGTGTAGTTATCTTCTAGTCATTGATTAGCATATTCTGTCTAAATCTATAAATCGTGTTCCGGGGTTACTTCGGTTAATTCGTCTCAAACTTAAATAGGAGTGTAGTGCATTGTGGGATAATGAATGGTTTCATACCCCACATTTTGGATAATGTAGTAGTTATGGGTACTAATCATACATAAAAATTGTAAACTATGCACATGTAGACATTGTAAGAGAAGTATTATAGTATACCGTGACAAACAACAGGTGTTGACCAATGTGTTAAAGGTACACTATGTAACTTTTGGCCCTCTAGCGGTTTAAAAACAAAACTGCATTTGGCGGAAGAACATTTTGGTTGCACTTGCGTGACTGCGGGTGAGAGTTCACAGATAATGCATTACAGTGAACTCTGTTAGAGAGCTACATGGGGCAGTTTCTGTTCAATAAAACAAACTAACCTCACACACACACACACACACACACACACACACACACACACGTGTAGTTTCCCACAAAAACCATCCCGACAGGTTTAAAATATGAACACTTTAAATAGGCAACATCAACACTGTAATAGGCTTACCTTAAGGGGATAGTTCACTTTGAAATGAAATGTTGGTATGTTTTATCTTACCTGAAGTGCATCCAAGATGTAGGTGTCTTTGTCTCCGCAGTAGTTTCAATTTTTATATTTTTAGGTCAAACCGTTCTTGTCTGTCAGTCATATAATGCAGGTCTATAGGCACTGTCTCCAAAAGCATGCAGAGAAAAGTCCAAATTAAATTCCCCATCGTAAGTGCACATTGATGACCTAAGCTCGCGCGAACTCATCCGGGAGTGTTGAGTTTTCACTTATTCCCAATTTGTAAGCCTTCTATCTTGACACACGACTCGCTTCATTGTTCAGGCCAATCAAAGGCATACGTTGAGCCGTACAGCCAATCACACGCGTTTCTGCTGAGTTTAAAAATGCAACGTCCAATCGAAGGCGGTTATATTAGTTTCCGGGGAAGAAATCCGGTGTAAACAGATCAGATGGACGTGGTTGTGTAAAAGAGATAAAAACTATATAAATACTGTTCGTTTTATCACACAAACCGCTTGTTTCGTGTCTTAGGCCATCAATGTGCACTTACGATGGGGAATTGTGTAATGTGGACTTTTCTCTGCATGCTTTTGGAGACAGTGCCTATAGACCTGCATTATATGACTGACAGACAAGAACGGTTTGACCTAAAAATATCAAAATTGAAACTACTGCGGAGACAAAGACACCGACATCTTGGATGCACTTCAGGTAAGATAAAACATACCAACATTTCATTTCAAAGTGAACTATCCCTTTAATGAATCAGGGTAAGACAAAAACACATTTTGGAAGATAGATTTTACTCATTTAAATGTTAATTTTGAACAAAACAGTTGTAGTGTACCTTCACATAAACCAGGAGAGATGCTTTAACATTAAAAAAAACTCCCCAATTCCCCTCAACTGAAGTTCAGTTCATATTAGTGTGTGTGCACTGCCTCCTAGAGGAAGACAACGGCAATCTCCAATGATCCGCAGCATTGCAGTGAAACGTGCATCAGAAATACAAAAAAAGCAGAAATAACGAGTAAAAAGACATTCTTGATTAAATTATTTAATGAATACAAAGAATAATCTATTATTTAAAGTTCAGAGCATACAAAAACAAGATTCATAAACAAAAACATCTGATTAATATTGCAAATAGATCCATCCTTGATATACGACCAACCACTAAACGTGAGAAATATCCAGAAATTACATTAAAAGGAACCGAGTGCTTATGAACTGATGACCTTTATAATTCGCTTGTCATTGAAATATTATATTCTTAATTTGACGCTTTTTAATTGCATTCGTCTACGTTAGATCATGTTTAGAATAAAAAAACATCCATTTTATACGAACAATGTCAATGCAAAACACCAGGAACAGAAAGTGGTCGGGATTGATGTGCAACCAAATAAACATGATAAATAAAAAATTCGAAGGTCCGTCACTCGACATCGTCTTCCTCCAGACTCTGAGAACTCACGATCCGCTGTGAACAGTGAACACAAGTCAGCGCGAGAACAGCATGCGGCGCTTAATGCCAATGACAGATCCCGGACCACAAAACCAGTCACATGGGTCAATTTAGATGTATAAATCACATGAAAGCTGAATAAATAATCTTCCCATTGATGTGTGGTTTGTTAGGATAGGACAATATTTGGTCGAGACACAACTATTGAAAATCTGGAATCTGAGGATGTAAAAAAACAAAACATTGAGAAAATCTCCTTTAAAGTTGTGCATTTATGTTCACGATTGTGCTGCATTCACTCACAAAAATACATGTTTATATATTTACGGTAGGACATTTACTAAATATCTTCATGGAACATGATCTTAATATCCTAATGATTTTTGGCATAAAAGAAAAATGGATAATTTTGACCCATACAGTGTAGAGTTGCTATTGCCACAGATATACCCGTGCGACTCCAGACTGGGTGTGTGGTGCAGGGTCACATGTTTCAATGTTCAAGAGGTGAAATAGCTAAAAGTCACTGCAAAGACATTTAACTTTGGTTATTCTTGGTTTTCTCTAGCATTCTTTCTTGTCCCAGAAGCGACACACGGCTCGTGGGGGGTTTTAAAGAATGCACAGGTGTACGGCTGGGTATCGTTTACATTTTAATTGATTCCTAATATCAATTCCAATATGGTAAAAAAACAACAACTTAGATATTCACATTAAGTCTTATTGCAAAACATTTAATTGACACAATTAGGGCTGTAAATGATTAATCGTGATTAATCACATCCAAAATAAAAGTTTGTGTTTACATAATAAGTGTGTGTACTGTGTATAATTATTTTGTATATATAAATACACACGCTTGAATATATTTAAGAAATATTGGCATGTATATAGATATATATAATTTCTATTATATATAAATAACACATTTTTCTTAAATACATGCACGTGTGTATTTATATATACAAAATAATTATACACAGTACACACACATTTATTATGTAAACACAAACTTTTATTTTGGATGTGATTAATCACGATTAATCGTTTACAGCCCTAGACACGATTAAAATAAAGTGTTTTAAGATTTTCAGGTACATAAACTAATCAAATGTAAAATAACACTGCACTTTATAAACAATATATACATTATAAATATAGTTACAGAAGTTATTCAGTCAAGAACGAGTGAATTATATTTGTCTTGTTTGATTAGTGTTATAATAGAGACGGCAGCAGGAATATTAGGCTACTGTCACTTTAAGAGCTGCCCAATATAGTTAAGGTCCTTGAGTCCGAAATTCACGTCCGATATTTTCGCACGTTAAAAAATAAATACGACCTCACGTTCTGTCAATCACGCTTGCACACTGCCTTCCAAAACTTTCGTCCGTCATAATTTTTTTTTGGATCGGGTTCGATTTTCAGCGTTTTTCGCGTCCGTAGCAAAAAGTTTAAGTGGTGTTTTGACAATTCAGAGCCGCCGAATCACAAATACGAAAAAACGCATACGAAAATTTCGGACTCAGTGTGCAAGGACCTTAACTCACGCCTGCAGCACAGAGAACAGCGCGTCGTCTCGTGCTCGAATGGTTTAAAATCATATTTTCTGTGAGCGAGCTTTGGATGTGTGTGTGCAGCACACGAGTCGTCTCGCGGTGGAATGGTTTAAATATTGAAATCCTCACAAAGGAATCGATACATTTTTATTTTATAACAAGTACCGTATTTTCCAGACTATAAGTCGCACCTTTTTTGACTGATGCGACTTATACTCCAGATCGACTTATAGTCCGGAATATACGGTATTGTATTCACGAATTGGGTTGCCTCTCGACCCGCTCAGGTGTGCATGAGTGCGGCTCACCTGACTGATGGAGGGCAGTTTGGTGAGCAGCATCTGGAAGACCGGCGCGGGCAGCGTCTGCTGGAGCACCTGCAGGAGCTGCTGTGGTTGGCCACACACGGCGATCGCATTGGTCAGGTGATCCACACCCTTCTCGTAGTCTCCTGAGGAAGACATGTGGGCGTTTAGCACTTCAGTGTGTGTGTGTGTGTGTGTGTGTGAACCCAGATGATCGTGAGGTGGACGCCTCACCCTGAGCCAGAAGCTCCTCGCCCAGCTGGATCTCGTCCAGGAAGAACTTCTGCACGGCTCCGGCATCTTTAAGATCCGGCAGCTGGAATATACATATAGACGACGGTCAAACCTTCGCCTTCAGAAAGAGCTTTCAAGTGAGAGTATAAGGGGTCCACGGAAACATTTATTGAAAACATAAAATAAAAGCTAACTAACAAAAAAAAAATGTTTTATTGTTTTTTAAAAAAATAAAAGTGAAAATTATTACAAATAAAATAATCTAACTGAATAGTTAATTTGATTACAATTATTTAAATTAATTTTAAAATGATTTGAAAGAACAATTTAGAGAAAAAATAAATACATAATAGAATAAGACCTAACAATTTTTTTATATATAAATAGAATATATTAATAGACAAATAAATTATAAAAAGTATTAAAATAAATAGAAAACTATTAAAATAAATGAATATGTAAAAAAGAAGATCTAACCAAATAGTTAAATTGATTAAAATAAACTTAATAACAATAAATGAGAAATGCATGGAAAAAAAGTAGAGAAAAATAATAAAGATCTAAATAAAAAATGTATATAAAATTGATAAAATAAATGAATAAAAATTTAAATAAAAAAAATTAAATACATTAATAAAAAAGGGGTCCATGGAAGAATGTAGTTTTAAAAAATAAAGACCCAACTAAAAATGAAAATAAATCAAAAAATATTATTAAATGAAAATAAATAATTAACTAAAGAACTTAATTGATTAAAATAAACAACGATTAACATACATTAAATGTTTTCAAGTTTTTAAAACAAGACCTAACTTAATTGGGATTACAATAAACATGGTTTAAGTAAACTAAAATAATAAAAATGATGTCAATAATAAATAAAATGCATACATTACAGTTTCATTGTCATTGAAACAAATATTGTTATATATTATAACAAAATAAAAATAATATTTTAAATAATATTTTACACATTTATAATATTTTGTTCTTTGGGGTATTTAAACACAAAAATATCCTTTGAATGTAGAATGGTGTCCCTCGCACGAGGAGGATCACACGAGGGAAAACTGCTTTAGAAGAACAAAAGGATTCGCTTTTAAACATCTAAATGTGATCAGATGCTCGAGCTACCTGAGCAAGTCCAGATTTATCTTGAGCAGCTCTTTGCGTCTTCCTCCCTAAAAAGAATAATAAGCACATTAAACAACATACTTTTATATAGAATTAAGATGTACATATTAATGAATAAATATCTCGAATCAAACACACAAAACCAATGTCACCAGACTAAGCGGATTGTGATTCAGTTCAGCCAATTCGATTCTTCTTCCTCTATACACTTACACAGGTGAGGCGTTCATATGAGTCGTTCAAAGGAACCGATTCAATGAATCAATAGTACGTGCATCACATCCTGGGTCAAAATAAGCCTATAATCTGAAACTGACTGAACGTGACTATGTGTTATAAAGACACGGTACTGTAATATAAACACCAGTTCACTGCATGGACAGTAAAACGAACCAGTCTTACGTAAACAGCGATCTAGATTTGTGTTAACTAACGTTAGTCTGGTCGATCTCGTGACTCACGTTCACGCAGTCTGGTTTTGAAGTTCGGATCGCTGCGTCGTTTTCTGTCGAAATAGATACAGTACCCGATGAGGAGCGCGCCACAGACGCCCGCGGCGATCGCGCTCGGTTTGCCGCCGATCATCGCGGCGCGTTAACGGAGATCTGCTGCTGCCGCACGTGCTCGTGCGCACGGACTCACGGAGAGAGCGGCGGAAGGACCCCTCGGAGTGACGACAGCACTGTGAAGGTGTTCGCTGCAGACGCCTGAAAGAATAACAACAGCGTCATATGCTCTTATATACTGTCTATGGTCATTTAATATTCTGAAAATCATTTATTTTTACTATAATATCACATTCATGAATGCAAGTGTACTAATAAAGATATTTTATTCCCGATTTTACAGTTTAATCAATGTATAATATTTGTTTTTGAACGAACGTCCATGTATAATGTTTGAATAGTAATAATAATATTATTAAAACATATACCAGTGACTTTCTAAACATTTATTTAAAAATATATATTTACTTATATAACTCTTTTGACTAAAATAGACTGGTATTGCTGACATAAAAGCATTTCGTCAGTAACCTTTAACATTTTTTTCTACTAGCGCCAATAATGACAATCCTACATTGTTTAATGCTTCTTATTAGTGTAATAATGTCTTCATAAGAATCTACTGGCTTTAAAATTTTTTATATATATATTCTAAACAAGCTCTAAAACCAGGGAAGAACGCGTGTGTGTGTGTGTGTGTGTGTGTGTGTGTGTGTGTGTGTGTGTGTGTGTGTGTGTGTGAAAAATACATATATACCCATTTAAATGAATAATTAGTCAGGTTCTGCTATTCTTCAGAAGATATTTTACATCTCCACAAATAGGCAAAATACAACAGAAAAAATATACAAATAAAATATCAATTTAGCCTATACTAATACAGAATTTGAATAAAGTAATCAAATGTAAACATCTGTTTAGTCTTCACCTTATTAATTAAATATACATAGATTCTTATTAAAGTTATTCAGTGAAGAGCAGTGAGTGATTCTCCTGTTGTTTGATTAACATTAAAAGACAGAAGCAGATTTATTAGGCGCTGTCGCTTTAAGAGCAAATGCACAGATCTACTGACAAGCATCCGATTGCTTTCCCAACTGTTTATGTTCACTTAAGAAATCACCAACTGTATTTAAGTCCCACTGTGGTGAAAATCAAGCTTTTAAATGTTGTTTATGTGTCTATGTGGTGTTTTTAATCTGCTTTAAGAGACACATCATGTGTAAGTTCATAAGTCGACAGCATTGCTGAGTATTTTCTGCTTAAAACTGCAGTGAACCAAAGACAGTCTCAAACACACGGTTTGAAATCGCTGGTGTTTCTGACGTCACACACTACCTTGTAACCAATCAGATCAACGTGTGATCGTCAACCAGTGGATCTCTGAGTGAGTGAGTGAGTGGAGGCGGGGCTCATTTGCATATTCATAGAATCGCGTATACTAAATGAGGTGTCGAGTTACATTCAAGCTATTTTAAGGCATGCCTTAACTTTCAAAACGTTTAAATATGTAATTTTTAGGGCTGTAATCTCCCAGTCGATTAGTCGATTGTTGGTCGATACGTTCTGGCTCGACCAAAATTCTGATTGGTCGATTTTTTGGCGCGTTCATTTCATTAGGTTTGCTGCGTTCATTTCATCAGTTTTCCCGCGTTCGTTTCATCAGTTTTGCCGCGTTCGTTTCATCAGGTGGAAAGCACTAATTGCTAATGGGGGTGTTTTCAGAGCACCCCTGTTTCACAGGTAACAGTCTGTCTTCAGAACACCCCCCTTGTTTTCACTTCGTTTGGATTAGCCCAACCACCGGAGAAGAGAGACAGATTGAAGAAAGTAGGCTACTAGAAGGTTTGCTGAATATTGTTTATTTAATTGTGAGAGCGTTTAATTCATAGCCTGTCAACAAAGACATCGGCAGTGTGGCAGCATTTTATTTTATTTTATAGAAAACGGGAAAAAATGATTGTAGTCTAATGCGCAATGCGCTGTGCCACTGTTTGTATTAGTTTTGAGCCTATGCTTTATTTTCAGTTATGCACTTTATTTCGTGTTTGCTCTTGATCTGGTTTGTTTAATAAATATAATTTTTTTATTAAAATGGACGTGCCTTTTGTGTTTAAGAGTAAAGCTTTAAGTTAATAGTCTCTTCGTGTCTCAGCCGCGAAGCTGCGCTCCTGTGTTCAGCCTCACTCTGCGAGCTGCTGCGAGCTGTCAGTTATTATAATACATATGATAAAAACAATTGTATAAATTATGTTGCATATTCCTCAAAAGTTCTTGTGATGATATCACTAGTTGACAACAGTACTATTTTCGGAAATCATAGGCTATGAATGATATTGCGCGGGTGCACGTGATGCAACGCTGTCAGAGCCGACAGACTCGTGTGTCAGACTCATTTCAGTGCAAAATAATTAGGTAAAAAACGATTTAATATACTGCAAATAGCCTAGCATTTTTTTATGTTTATTTATAATTCATTTAGGCGGACAACAAGGCTACCAAGTACTGCGCAGTGCGCACAGTGCACAGCTAATTAATTTAACGCTTTTTTTCCTAACGTCATTTTTAGTCGAAAATTTCAGGACTTCAGTCGACCAAGATTTCCTTTGGTTGATTACAGCCCTAGTAATTTTGGTGATCAAAGATGAGTTTTAAGGGATACAATAAATGACTACAGGGGGACTTTAAGCCATTTTTACATATTTCTGTGTGTATTTGCCCAAAGTATCCCTATATTTGCCCGTGTTTTGCTCCGTCTTGGATCGTGCACACAGAAAGCACTTCTGAAACCGCTTCTTCTGTTTTTTTGTTTTGTTTTGATTTTAGCACATCAGGAGACTGTGTATTATGACAGTCGTGTCACATGATCTGACTGATTTGGATGTTACGCAGGAAGGGCAACGCTTCAAAGGGAAGGAACAGAATGCATCATGATTTCATAATCGTTGGAAATTCTAATAATCGTATCCAATAAATCCTCTGAGCGCAAGGGGGCCCCCTGGTGGTTCGGGGACGCATCTTGTGTATTTTGCATATTTGAAGGACCGGCACTAGGTATAAAATACAATAGAGTGTGTGCGCGTGATGTCACCGTTGCAGTTACACACACTGAGCGACAGCATTGGTTTTCAGCGTGAATGCCTGGAAAAACACACAAAACACATCTAAACCGGGAGAGAGCTTTGAGATATTAATAGATTTGACAAGAAATCTGAGGTATATTTTTACAGCCTGCTGAAAGCTACAGAACAGAGAAGTGAATGATCGCTGTAAATCACAGAAACAACTGGACCCAGAAAGGGGGATTTGCAGTTATTATTCAGTGTCAATATGATGAATTTAGGGGTAAAATCATATCCTATATATTGTAATTCAATTAAATATACCATCATATATTCTGCATAATTTGATGTTTTTAAATAAACATTGACAAAAAAACTATACAAGTTTTAGGGCTGGACGATATGATGATATATAACATTGATATAAGTGATCACCCATTTAGACCTAGATTATATTTATATAAAGCGTTCATAATTGGCTTTATGTATTTCCCCGGCGTTTGAATCCGGCTCATATAAATGTCAGGAAACATGATTTCTGCTGCATGTTAATATCCACGGATCACTGGATCTTTGGTAAGTTGTAAGAATCACTATATCGAGTCCAAGCTTTAGTTTAAACTGATAATCGTTTGTTTTACTGGCGTTTTCAGTTTCCTCTATTAAATCCAGTCACACCGCAGCTCTTCTGCCGCTCAGTCCGGCTGATGGGGTGTTCCTGCGGGAAAGTGGCGTCAATGCATTCCCTCAATAGAGAGCCTAAGCCCCTCCCCTTCCAGTGCACCATGGGACCTTTTTTCGGAAAAATATTGTATGGTAGTCAATGGCGAGAGACAACAAATATTTTGATCTCGTTTGAATTGTGCCCCTGAATTACACATATGATGTTTGTCAATTTAAAATATACATTTTAAAGTCAAGAAAGTCTCAGTTTGATGTAAAACTGTTGAGGTGTAGGACTGTGAACATACGTAATTACAAAGACAACAAACCCAAAAGGCGCACATGTGACGTCATACCGTTTCTCTCAATGAATGAAGCTAACTTTACTGAAGCTAACTTTATTGAAGCTGACTTTACTGACGCTAATTTTACTGAAGCTAACTTTACTGAAGCTAACTTTACTGGAGCTAACTCTACTGAAGCTAACTCTACTGAAGCTAACTCTACTGAAGCTAACTCTACTGAAAGCTAACTCTACTGAAGCTAACTCTACTGAAGCTAACTCTACTGAAGCTAACTCTACTGAAGCTAACTCTACTGAAGCTAACTCTACTGAAGCTAACTCTACTGTAGCTAACTCTACTGAAGCTAACTTTACTGACGCTAACTCTACTGAAGCTAACTCTACTGAAAGCGAACTCTACTGAAGCTAACTCTACTGAAGCTAACTCTACTGAAGCTAACTCTACTGAAGCTAACTTTACTGAAGCTAACTTTACTGAAGCTAACTTTACTGAAGCTGACTTTACTGAAGCTGACTTTACTGAAGCTGACTTTACTGAAGCTGACTTTACTGAGGCTAACTTTACTGATGCTAACTTTACTGAAGCTGACTTTACTGAAGCTAACTCTACTGAAGCTAACTTTACTGAAGCTAACTCTACTGAAGCTAACTCTACTGAAGCTAACTTTACTGAAGCTAACTTTACTGAAGCTAACTTTACTGAAGCTAACTTTACTGAAGCTAACTTTACTGAAGCTAACTTTACTGAAGCTAACTTTACTGAAGCTAACTTTACTGAAGCTAACTCTACTGAAGCTAACTTTACTGAAGCTAACTTTACTGAAGCTAACTTTACTGAAGCTAACTTTACTGAAGCTAACTTTACTGAAGCTAACTTTACTGAAGCTAACTTTACTGAAGCTAACTCTACTGAAGCTAACTTTACTGAAGCTAACTCTACTGAAGCTAACTCTACTGAAGCTAACTCTACTGAAGCTAACTCTACTGAAGCTAACTTTACTGAAGCTAACTTTACTGAAGCTAACTTTACTGAAGCTGACTTTACTGAAGCTGACTTTACTGAAGCTAACTCTACTGAAGCTAACTTTACTGAAGCTAACTCTACTGAAGCTAACTCTACTGAAGCTGACTTTACTGAAGCTAACTCTACTGAAGCTGACTTTACTGAAGCTAACTTTACTGAAGCTGACTTTACTGAAGCTAACTCTACTGAAGCTAACTCTACTGAAGCTAACTCTACTGAAGTTAACTCTACTGAAGCTAACTCTACTGAAGCTAACTCTACTGAAGCTAACTCTACTGAAGCTAACTCTACTGAAGCTAACTCTACTGAAGCTAACTCTACTGAAGCTAACTCTACTGAAGCTAACTCTACTGAAGCTAACTCTACTGAAGCTAACTCTACTGAAGCTAACTCTACTGAAGCTAACTCTACTGAAGCTAACTTTACTGAAGCTAACTTTACTGAAGCTAACTCTACTGAAGCTAACTTTACTGAAGCTAACTTTACTGAAGCTAACTTTACTGAAGCTAACGTCTGTCATGTTTTCTATAGTCTTACGTTATAATCGTAACGTGATGCCGGAGTGTGTTGTACCAGACTACACACACACACACACACACGAGCAACGGTGACGTAGTGCGAGACGAGAGATGAAGTTCATTGAGCGATTTTCACATTAAACTAAACGTTACTCTTCTGTTTTATGACAAACTGCGACTTTCTTTACTTTCATAATTATCTTTTAAATCATCAAACATCATATGTGTAATTCAGGGCACAGTTCGGACGGAATAAAAAGATAAGTTGTCTCTCGCCATTGACTAGCATACAGATTTTTTTCCCCCGAAATAAGGTCCCATGATCCGGAGGCGGAGGGGCGGGGCTTAGGCTCTCTACAGACGTGTGTTTACACCCCAGAATAATAAACAGAAAATAGTGACTTTTTGAGCTATAAACTCGCAATTCTGCCTATTGCTCGCAAACCCGAGTTTATAACTCGCAATTACCGAACTGTACTTTCATCTCTCAGAATTGTGAGATATAAATATAGAGGTATTTATACCTCTTTATACCCATTTATACCTCCGGGTATAAATATAGAGGTGTGTGAGGTTACTGAATGTATGCAAATATGTGATGCCATCCAGGTATATTTAAGTATAAATGTGTTTGAATAGGTAATGTATACGGGCGGGGTGTGTAAATGTGGTTATGCTCACTGATGTATAATATATATGTATATCTTATTTTATATATGTGTGTATATATGTACAATATGTATATATATTAGTACTTACTTTGCATTAACAAAGTAATTTTATTCATTTTTGTTTATTTACTTTTCCTCATGCTTATATGTTCATATATTTACTTTATTTGAGCAGTCTGTCACATTGTAGGACTTGTGCTTGTAGAATTTATCTATGTTTGAGGGCTGGGGGGAGGACACCTATTGTAGAACATATGGTGATGGCTTTTTAATGTTCCCTGTTCATGAAAAGATAAAAAAAAAAAAAAAAAAATCCAAAAGCTAAAAAAAATCATCCAAAAGCTAAAAAAAAAAAAAATCATCCAAAAGCTAAAAATAATAACAATAATTCAACCAAAAGCTAAAAAAAAAAAAAAGCCAAAAGCTAAAAAAAAAAAAAGCTAAAAAAAAACAAACAAAAAAACACACCAGATCAAATCAATAATACTGTGGCATCATCAATAATCTCGGATATACAGGGACGTGGACATTAGAGTCACAAACTATGGCATTTATTTCAAAGGCTTTTCTGCTTACATTTGTACAATAAATTACACACTGTCCATCTTCTGATGAGCTTAATAAATATGATAGAACTTTCCGTTAATCTCTCTCTCTCTCTCTCTCTCTCTCTCTCTCTCTCTCTCTCACACACACACACAAACGGTCTCTGAACATCTTTGCAAAGATCCATAAAACTTTACACTTCATGTACAGATTGGAAAATACCACATTATAAAAACAAAAGAAAAGAGCCTAGTACAAGCACAGATTAACGGAAATACACAGACGAGAAGGAAACGTAAAAGTGAGGAACTGAATCGAAACAAACGCTAGAGCGAAACGCAAAAGAACGAATAAGAAAATGGACATGCGCTACCTTCCGAATGCACAGACGCTACGGTTAAAACAGTAAAACTGTACAGAAACGTACATGGTATTAACAGTGCAAGATATTAAATAGCTCGACTCAAAACACACTTCTCAATATACAAATGTATAACAAAGGCATACAATTACATACAAGTGCCAAACGGGACCGTCCTTCAGGTTATGATACAACAGGAGTCTATACAGAGGAAAGATGTCTTCACACACACATCTTCTCCTTATAAATGCACCTTTTCTCCATCGTAAGTAATGAGGGGAAGTGATGATGTACTTCTAAAGGAATAATTCACCCAAAATTGAACGTTCACTCGTTGCAAACCATGCCGTTATTTCTCCGTGAAGCCATTGCTAAGGAATACTCATGCATGTTCAGTCAAGCATCCGGTTGTGCTTCTGAAAGCGTGTCGATTTGACTGAAATTAGCTATTGGTAACTAACGGTTACTGGTAATGTGTGTTGCACGGGGGAAAATAACATTGGAACGACTTTCATTCTCGGCTGAACGAACACTCTCCACTCTTCACTGCTAGCATACGCGTGTTTCCCGTTTCCCACGGTGCTTTATGACGCCGCGTCCTGCGTGTGTGGCATTGCAGGAGGAGGTGGGGAATGGAGGAAAGGAAGACACAAACACACAAAGGCTACGCACAGAACAGATCGGCATCTGCCATTGCACTTCTGAATACTGCCACATTAACCATTAACACCCCACCCACAGGGTCTGGGTCCATCTCAGTAGTAAAATACACTTAGAATCCTGGCTGCCAGAAAAAAAGTCTTCAATTCTCAAATTGTCAACAATCAGAATACGTTTCACCTCCAGAGAAGCTGAACGCGGGTTCCCCGTCGCGAGCGCGCGGCTCGATAGCCCTTGACTCGCTCCCGGCCGGACCGGCGCACTGAGCGGATGAGGAGGATCGAGCGCTGGAGATGAAGCGATGATCAATGTAGCTTTCATAAGCAGTTCTGAGATCATAAAAAAAAAAAAAAAAAAACTGGACAAATTGGGGGTTTAACATTCATAAGGTGTCTGAACACACACGCTAATCAAGTCGCATTTCACCCTAAAACTATATAAACAGTGTATATATGTACAGGAGAAACTGGAAAGATGAGAATATGGTGCAAAAGTTCATTTATTTCAGTAATTCAACTTAAAAGATGAAACTAATATATTATATAGACTCATTACATGCAAAGTGAGATATTTCAAACCTTTATTTGTTATAATTTTGATGATTGTGGCTTACAGCTTATGAAAACCCCAAATTCAAAATTAGAATATTGTGAAAAGGTTTTCATAAACTGTAAGCCATAATCATCAAAATTATAACAAATAAAGGCTTGAAATATCTCACTTTGCATGTAATGAGTCTATATAATATATTAGTTTCACCTTTTAAGTTGAATTACTGAAATAAATGAACTTTTGCACCATATTCTAATTTTTCGAGTTTCACGTGTATTAATATATATATATATATATAAGTATGTATATAAATACATATACATTTAGATTGAAATAGATTGATATGTAATTATGATAATTCTCAATGCTGATTCTCATAACTGTAATACAGTAGTTTTAATGACACATTTAATAAAAACTCTCCTAAGGATAGGTTTCATCATGCAAGATTTATTTTTACTGTGAAATGTTTCATTGTTATATAATATAAAACATCTCAAAACTGATTTTTTTGACCCAATTGTTAAATTAATTAATTAAAATAATATAAAATTCTCATTATTATCAATTGTCATTACTACAATACATTTTTAAAATGATATATCTAATTGAAAAACGACAAAAAATAGGTTTCAAAATATTATATATATATATAATTCAAAATATCTTGCATAATTTTGCTAGATTTAGTTTGTATTACTTATATACAGTATAAAATTCTCATTACATACTGAAATACAGTGCTTTTTATAATATATTTAATACATAATTATATATAAAACACCTTTTTATAGGGTCATTGAGATTTTTTTCATTGTGAAATTATTAATAGAGAATTATTTATTAAATAAATGATTCTCACTATTCTCAATAATGATTCTCATTGATGTAATATAGTTAATTACATATTTGATACATATTAAAAAACCACTTGCCTAATGAAACCTACATTTAGGACCATTAAGTATTTTCTTTCATTAATTAACTTTAAATTAATTTAATTAATTGTCATCATTGTCAATGGTGATTCTCAGCACTGTAATACAGTTAATACACACACACACACACACACACACTGTATATACACACACATATACATATATATATATATAGAATTTCCAACTGGGGAAAAATACATTACTTTTTTATGGCTTTATTTTCTTTGAGCTATATATATATATATATATACACACACACACACACTTTTGATTTTAGGGTGAAATATGACCTGGACTGATCTGACGCTCTTGTCATGTTATGATTAAAAATAACCGAGACATTCTCTTTCCTGTGAGCGAGTGAGAATCTCACAGCTGAACTCTTCTGGAGGCGTGATGACACACACACACACACACACACACACCGACCCAGCGCTGACCGTTTCCCAGCATTCCTCACGCGTGCCTCGAGCTGTAAGGCACTGAGCGTCACCAGCGTCAGTGTCTCGAACGCCTCCGCTGATTTACTATGGGTGACACTGAACGTGTTGGGATTCATATTCAGGATCAAATATTCATGGACATTGTGGGGATGGTTTGTAAAACAAACAAACAGAAATAGTCTTATCGTCAAACTCGACCCAACTTTCAGGGAAAAGTGCACTTGAGTGCAATTAGCTTGCCAAGGAAACAGTTGTCGATATAAAATAGTGCTTGTTGCTGTATCTGGTGGCTATAGTTTCGTCATACTTGTGCCCCGTTTGTCAGTGTGTGTCCGTCCACTAGTGCAGGGGTCAGAGGTCGAGCCGGGTGCTGGTTAAGTGCTCTGTGCTGCTCGGCAGCGTCTCATTCCTGTCACCTGCACTCCACAGACACCCCAGAGGTTTGAGACGCGCCGGAGACCGTCGGCTCGGCTAGCGTTAGCATGACGGCGGCCGTCAGAGAGCTGGAGGACGGGGAGGATGAGGACGAGGATGAAGAGGCCACCGCTGCGCCTGCTGGGACACAAGAGGTCATGGGTTACTTCATGACACGTGAGGGAATGTGACGACTTTTTAAACTAGTAAACTAGCCTCAAAACCTGCTAACTTCGGACTGGCAAAAAAAGGCGATTCCAAGAAAAAAATCCACTTTTTTTTTTTTTTTTTTAAGGACTACAATCAGAGATCTCATTTTATCAAAGAATATCTTCCTTTATTATTTTTTAAATTCTAAAAAAGGACAAAGATATCGCTTTCCTTATTCAAACTGATTTTTTTCCTCCCAATTAATTTAGATAGATTGTTTTATTTAATGCCATGTCAGCATCTAAGGCTATTTTCATGGCAAATATCATTTTCAACCAAGCAAAAAAAACATAAGCCATATTGCCATATATTTAAAAAACAAACTGAACTTAAAAAATCAAACTGAAGTTTTGTTATAAATATGTTAAAGTACTTAAATTACTAAAACTGTATTTTGCGGTTACTCTTGTATTTGTAATTCACTATAATTATCTCAAATAAAAACTAGAATTATTTTTTTAACTAAAAAATAGAAAGAAAAAAAGAAAAAAGAAAAACAAACTCATAGCAACATTACTAAAACTTAAAATATTTTCAGCAGTTAAATTAAAGATAAAATATAAATGAATTAAAATGTTTCATATATTATTTTATTACATATTATATTACATATATTATATTAAAAAAATAACTGAAATCATTTTAAGTTGAAGTTCTGAAATTATTAAAACTAACACTAAAATTAATAATAAATAAAATGCCAAAAGCACATAACAAAATGACGAAAAATAATTATTATAGAAAATAAAGAGTTAAGCAAAAATATGAATAAATACTATAAAAGTATATTGAGCTCTTACTCTCTCTCTCCTTCTTCTTCATGCGCTTGCGTCTGCGGTCGATGGACGCCACCTCGGACTTGAGCGAGAGGTAGTGGTTCCTGATGTCCTGCAGCTTCTCCTGAAGGAACGCGATCCGCTCGAGACTGCTCATCTTCTCCAGGTCCGCTGGATACACAGGAGCGAAAGGGAACCGATGTCACACACTCGAGTCTCATCAAACGGGGTAAGAGTATCAGGAGTCCGGGCACTTACACATCTGGAAGGTCCACCTGGTCCTGGCGTGATGATCCCGGGAGTGGGAATGATCCGGCTCTCCGTGCTTCGGGTACCGGTGGCCTGAGGGGGGGGTCCGGCTCGAGCTCTTGCTCTCGCTGATACACTGGTCCTCGCTGTCACTGCTGTGGGCTGCACACACACACACACACACACACACACACACACACACACACACACACACACACACACACACACACACACACACACACACACACACAGTTGCATTTATAATGACACTCAATAAAATAAAAAAATAAATGTATGCTTGAGTTTGATTTAAATAATCAATAATCAAGTCTGTGTGAAAGCAGAGCACTCAAGCTAATTTCCCAAACTTGGATTTGAGCTAATCATTAAGTAATTAAAATGAATAATAATAAATAAATAAATAAATTTTTTAAATGAAGTTAATCATTTTAAAATAATAACTGTAAAAATATTATTAATATTCTATTTGTTGTTAAATTATTGAAATACTAAGTTAAAACCTTAATCGGACCTTCTACCCGTACAAATAAATAAATTTAATGATTTCATAAAAAAAATTTTATTAAATAAAAAGCCATTGAAAATAAACTAAAAACAAGATTAAACATTTTATTTGTAGTAAAATTATTGGAATATTACTTTAAATGTGTAAATATTTAGGTCAAACTGAAAGTTCTTCCTTCAGTTTACACCCAACCAGACCTTTATATATATATAACACACCTAAAAAAAATATTTTTAATTTTATTTGTTGTTAAATTATAGAAATATGAACTTGATATGGTACTTCAAGTCAACAGTACATGGAGGTCAATCTCAAAAGTCTTCAGTTTTCAGTCAACCAGACTTTCTATCAATGCAGTGAAAGTGAAAAAACAAACAAAAAAACCCAGCAGAAATATATTACTATTATATAAAAATCTTCAAACTAATAAAAAAATGTATATTATATTACAATAATCTAACCAAGACAAATGTTTAGAATTCATTTGAGGTTCAGGGACAGTGTGAATGCACAGACCTAGACTCTTTTAACTAGCACTTTATATCAATGGTTCATTCTCTACTGATTATAAGTAACTTTGCAACTATATGTCAACTTATTCCACTAACCCGAACACAACACCTAACCATAACCTAACGGTCGACTACAAATCACTCATCGTCAGCAGAACGTCTAAAGTGCACTATTGAAATGAAGTGTTTGAGTTTGGGTCTTTTAAAGAGGACTTGAGCAGGATCTGTTTTTATTGGCAGAATAGTGTTAGCAAACCATAACTTCATTTGGAGACAAAGTCATCTCTCAAAGTGAGTTACTGAAGACACCGAACTCCTGGAGCTTTTCATTACCAGACGATGCCACGGCGTCTCAATGATAAACACTCGGAACACTCGAGAAACGAGAAGCAGAGACACTCGAGCACGTTCACATCCCTGCAGGAATAAAGGACTGGCAATCTGAGTTACACAGGAAAGCTAAAGCTAAAGCTCTTGGATAAGCTTAGCATCGCTCCGCTGATCTTTCTAACACTGTGTCCTAACCTAAGATTCCAGCGACAAATAATTTGTCTGTCCACACTAGACGGTGCGACTGTGAGATCCGTCAAAATCAATCAAAATCCACAGGCAATCAGAACAGCGTGTGGGTGGAGTCTCGCGGCGAGTGCACAGCCAATCAGAACAGCGTGTGGGCGGAGTCTCGCGGCGAGTGCACAGCCAATCAGAACAGCGTGTGGGTGGAGTCTCGCGGCGAGTGCACAGCCAATCAGAACAGCGTGTGGGCGGAGTCTCGCGGCGAGTGCACAGCCAATCAGAACAGCGTGTGGGTGGAGTCTCGCGGCGAGTGCACAGCCAATCAGAACAGCGTGTGGGTGGAGTCTCGCGGCGAGTGCACAGCCAATCAGAACAGCGTGTGGGTGGAGTCTCGCGGCGAGTGCACAGCCAATCAGAACAGCGTGTGGGCGGAGTCTCGCGGCAAGTGCACAGCCAATCAGAACAGCGTGTGGGCGGAGTCTCGCGGCGAGTGCACAGCCAATCAGAACAGTGTGTGGGCGGAGTCTCGCGGCGAGTGCACAGCCAATCAGAACAGTGTGTGGGCGGAGTCTCGCGGCGAGTGCACAGCCAATCAGAACAGCGTGTGGGCGGAGTCTCGCGGCGAGTGCACAGCCAATCAGAACAGCGTGTGGGTGGAGTCTCGCATAATACATAATCAATTTCACAAATATTACACTATTTAAACATTATTAAAAATACATAGGCTACTGAGTTACTAAAACAATCTTAGTCAAATAATACACTCGTTTGTTCACAGTTTGCACGTTCTTGTTTCCATTTGTTTCATTTCAAGATCTGAGGTGAATTATCCAGTGTTGTTTTTACAGCTTCAAAGCTGGAGCACTAAATGATATTCAAAGTCACATGACACGCTTTTAACACTAAATAAAGCACATAAACAGTACCTGAGATTATCATTGCCGCACTTTGTGTGTGTTGTTCCAGCGCGACGTCGCATAAAAATAGAAACAGTTTCTAAAATAGAATCGTCGTGTGTCGCCGTCGCGGCTGGTTAGGAGAAAAACTCTGATTAACATGGAAAAGACGCATGTATCGCGCGTCACGTGTAGATAGGACACGGTGTAAAACACACGAGCTCTTCGAGCAGATGCTGATTCCTCTTACCTGGTTTGCGGTTCTTCTTGGGATGTAAGCTCAGGTTTTTATGACTCCGCTTGTGTTTCTTTGACGCTCCGCCGCCTTGAGACTCTTTGTGCCGCTTCTGACTGGATGAGGCTGTGAGACGGGAGAGAAAGATTTATAAATGCGTTTCTTGGAATGACTTTGTACTTACTTCTTAATGTGCACTAACAAGTAGTCAAGATTTAAATAATATTCACAGCATTTTAACAAAGAACAGGGTTTGCGTTTAAAAACACGAGATGCAAGGGCAGTGGAATGAGAAAAAAACAAAACTATTAAAAAAAAACTATTATTTTTCTTCACACAGCATTCATATGCGAGATGTAAAATGTGTGAACATCTGCTAACTTTGCTCCAAATACTAGTGATCTTCCTCACTGTCTAACCAAACAAGATGTGTTTGTCGCAAAGCATTATTGCAGGGGTTGACGAATTAATCACATTTTAGAAATATATTTTTAAATCATATTGAAGTATTGGTAACACTTTTAAATAAGGTTCATTAGTTAAAGGGGTGGTTGATTATGATTTCACTTTTCTAACTTTAGTTAGTGTGTAATGTTGCTGTATGATCATAAACAACATCTGATGCTCAAAGTTCAAAGCAAAGGGAGATATTTGCTTTTAAAGAAATCGCTTTTTAAGGACTACAACAAACGGCTGGTGGGAACTACACGACGGGTTAGTGACATCACCAACCCTAAAATTGACATAAACCCCGCCCCCGAAACACAATTTATAGACTATCAAGACAGAATATGCTAATCAAGAAGATAATTGATTCTGGGTTGTACATCAGAACGGAGGCTCACTATTGGCCAGCATCACACACACATGACCAGTGTCGGCCAATAGCGAGCCTCCGTTCTGACGTACAACCCAGAAGCGCTGCGCTGTTACACTACGACATGAACTCACTCAGAGGAACACACAGAAGAACATCAAGAGTTGAATAAAGTCGTTATTTTTGCGCACAAAAAGTATTCTGGTCGCTTGATAAACTTCAGGTTGAGCCGCTGTAGTCACTTGCACTATTTTAAACATTGTCTTTACTAACTTTCTGAGCCGGCAAGTTTAAATTACAACAGAAGCCTATGGAGGAGTGAGCCCACGCTCAGATTTAATCACTAATATCTTCATCAATATCAATATCAATATCTTCAGTATCAATCATGTGTACAGTTTCTCCACGTACCTTTGGCTTTCTGCTCGCTCTCCAGCTGGCTGCTGTTGCTGAGCGTCAGACTGCAGTTGCTGTTACTGTTGCAGGACAGGTTTCCGTCGAAGGCCTTGGAAGGGGATCCCGCCTCCTCTTCCCGATGGATCTCCGGGATCTCTCCTCCTAAACTCTCCACCTCCACTGTGCTGCTGTCGGACTCGCTGCGTCCCCCGGCCCGCTCCTCCATCAGGGGTCCTTCGGGTAAAGAGGCGTGTTGAGGACTGGCGGGCGGCGAAGGCACGCGGACCTCGGGCAGAACCTCGGCGGGACCTTCGGCTACGGCGGGAGACTCGGGAGTCGTCGGAGGCGTGTTGAGGACCGAGTTGGTGCCACTGCTGGGATTCTCCTGCAGCTTCTCCTCTGCGATCTCCTCTTCGTCGTTGTCCCGGGCCGGTTCGGTGCTCGGCTCGTCTGACACGGTTCCTGCAGGAGGAGGAGGAGAGTTCGCCGCCTCAGTGTCAGAGTCTGAAAACAGATCTTTTAAAATCTTCTTGGGCCATTGAACTTGAATGCTGGACCAAACGTCCTTCTGGCCTTTGGTACGAGAGCTGGGCGACCGGTCATCGATCCCTGTGGATATTTTGGCTCTTTTCTCTGGGATTTCCCAGAATCCTGAACACCCGCTTTTATTCTTCTCCTTGACGCCGTTGTATTTCTTCGAAGGCGAGCTCTTGGTTTTCGGATGCCCTTTTGGTATTTCCTTGGGTTGAAGTTCAGTTGCTTCGTCTTCAGAACTGCTTACGCCTCGATCCTCCAACGGACCTCGTTCTTCCAACTTTTTCGGCGAACTACTTGGTAGCCAATCGCTCCCTCTACTGCTTCTAGTTTTGCCTTTAGCCGGGCTTTTCGAATCTGCTTTTTTTCTTCTTCCGCCGGATCCTTCCACGTCGACCTCAAACGGGCTCTTCCTCTTGCCCGATTCTGGGCTTTCCTGGACGGTGGGTTCCTCGTCGATAACCGTGGGAGCTTTGAAGCCTTCAGACGGGCTTCCGGTTTCCCAGTGCTGTGGTGTAAGCGAGCGCTCTGGAGGACCTCCTTTCCGAAGACTCACTCGTCCTCCCGGATGATCCTCTTCCTCGTGATCAGCGTCATCGTCTTCTTCTCGTTCACTGTCATCTGTGGAGCTTTCCGAGCCTATGGGAAACAGATGTCATAGAGGGCCATACTCGAAAAAAACTTTCAGAATCCTGAAGGATTGTAATTGGCATGGAAAGACTCCATCATAAGTCATTTTTTTTTTACTTTGGCCATGTTTAGCATGAAAATCCATAAGTCAGAATGCATGAAGTCGCATTAGACATCCCCTTTATGCTGCGTTCACACCAAACGCGAATATAGCGTCAAATTTGCGTCTAGTTTGACGCTTGAACATTTTGAATGCATTAGCGTTTGAAGCGAAATTGACGCGCGTCAGAGGCGAAATCAGCTTCTTCTGGGAGAGGCAAGTGCTAAGCGGTGGTGTGTTTGCAAGAAAGGGCCACGAAATTTTAAAATACTACTGTTATTGTGTCACGAAATGTAGTTTTAAGAGTTGTTCAGTCGAGAATGTAGTTGTTTAAAGCTCAAATCTGTGGTTTATTTATAAAGATATCGCCTATTTAAAACATTTGATCTGACGTTTCGGAGTTGTGAGATCCAGGCGATCACCGGGCGCTCAGCGCTCATGTAACCCGCCTGGAGCAGCCTGACCTCGGCTAGTCCTCCTGACGTTTGCCGCTGGTAAACGAGAAATGTTTAAATTCACAATCTATAGCTTCGGTTCAATTATATGAAACATGTAAGATTAAACATGTACATTAATGACTCGTTATGACGTGGTCAAACGACTTCTTTAATTATGTGAGTTTTTCTTCATAATGTATGACTGCAAGTGTTCAGTGTCACATTCATAGTTAACATCTGAACATATCATTCCTTCTTTTACGCAGGCATTTAGTCATATTACAAAATAATGTATTGAGGCAAAACATATAAAATAAGTTATAGAGGCCAAACATTCAAAATTATAAACTGAAAAGCGGGCCTGCCCCCGTTTATCACGTCACTTCACCACGTGACAGCAGCAAGCAGGCTCCTGATTGGTTAACGCGGCGCGAATTGTGGCCAAAGTAAAAAAATTTCAACTCGGGCTTCAGACGTGAATTCGCGTCAAACGCGTGAATGCACAAAGCACCACTCGCGCGTATCGCGCCAGACGCTCAATTCGCCTCATTCGCGCAAACTGCTTGTAAATTTTTACATTGACTTTACATTGAAATCACTCGTGCCAGACACTCTATTCACGTTTGGTGTGAACGCAGCATTACAGGTGAAGTGTGCTATTTCTCAGACACTAGTTGCACAAAATGGAACAATTACTTTTTCCAAAGATGTTTCCCAGACGCTCCACACTACTATACCTTCTGCCATTGTCTGTACACACAGATGTCAGGCTGCTAAATTCAATGTTTTTGAAGGTCACACCAAATCACTGTGTCACCCATCAGGACCAATGGTTCACTTACAGTGAGTTTTTAGAACAGAAAAATTGCACAATTTACCTTTAAAAAAATATACGACTCATAATTACTGTGAATGTAAAGGTACCTGGGAGGCCGTTGAGAATAGATGTGATCTCGATGGGCTTGACGGGCGGCGTCTGCTGGTTTAGTTCATCACCACAATCCTCCATCTTGGAGAAGACATCACTGCCAGAGTTCGATTTGGACAACCGATTGATGCGATTTCTAGGTAAAGGAAAGTCCTCTCTGTCCGTCAGTCTCTCTATTCGGTCTCTTTCTCGCTCTGCTTTATTCTGTCATTAAACAAAGAGAGCAAATTAAGATTGCAGCCCCTATAAATATGAATATACATGAGGAACACACTGCCGTTCACAATTCTGAGGTCAGTACCATTTTTTTAAAGTAAGAAATTCATACTTTTTTTCAGCAAGGATGCTATAAATTTATCAAAAGTGACAGAAAATACATTTATAATGTTACAAAAGTCTATTTCAAAATAAATGCTGTTCTTTTGAACTTTCTATTCATCAGAAAATAATCACGGTTTCCACAAAAATATGATGCAACACAACTGTTTTCAACATTGATTATAATCATAAATGTTTCTTGAGCATCAGATCATCATATTATACTGATTTCTGAAGGATCATGTGACACTGAAGACTGGAGTAATGATGCTGAAAATTCAGCTTTGATTACAGGAATAAATTACATTTTACTGTATATTCACTAGTCTTAGGAATCACACACACACACATGCACACGTTATTATGAATTGTAATATTTCACAATATTACTGTATTTATTTTTTATTATATTTAATGACCCACAACGGTAGTGTGTTCAACCCGCATGACTTGATTTCATAAGAAAAAAAGCAGAAAATCTTCTTGACTGTACCTTTATTTTTTTGCGGTGCTTTATTTTAGGGACGTTCTTATTGGCTGGTCTGACAATCTTATCGGCTTTGACCCACTCGTCATACCTGTTAAGAGAAACAGTTGGTCAACATTTACTAATTAATACGCCTCCAAAACTGCGTCTTGTTGCAATAATGAAATGCAATGTCCAAATAATGAGAAATTACATTGTACAAGTCACACAATTCCAACATATAAAGTCACTATTAAGAGAACAAACACACTGTATACATAAAATATTAGCTGCATTTACATGGACCCCAATAATCTGTTTGTAATCGGACTGGTAGCACAGTCAAAAAAATTAAATAAATAAAAAATAAATAAAATCACATGAAGCCACGTCAGACAGAACAAATTTAAATTTCATTCGGATCGCAAGTGGTGGTTTAAACCATTTCTAATCCGATGGAGAGGACATATAAACACTTGATCGGATTGAAAACCGAACCTGGAAAGTTTCATTCCGATTGAAACAAAAAGTGTCCATGTAAATGGGCATAATGTTCAGAAGGTCCTGCTCTATTTTTGTCAGCAGCAAGAAATTAGCTTCAAGTCTCAGTGCTTGTACAAATCAGAAATATCCACACGACACAAATAAACCGGACACAAATCTGAGAAGTAGAACTTGATAATTGGTCTCTGTCCTAGTCTGAAGGGTTATTCACACCGACAACAATCTGCAAAAGCAAAACACCCTAGAAATCATTCACTTTCAATGAGAGCTCGAAGAAAAAACCTCCAGAACTGAGCAAAGATGGCAACATGGAGATTGCGTAGTTGGGTTTCATGTGGCGGATGAAGAACTGCCATTGAGATGAATGGGAACGCTAACGGGTAACCTTCACACTCCATTAGTCTCTGATCAATCTCAGGCATAGAAAAGAAGCCAAAAAGTCAAGTGTAAAGTGGCAAATATTAAAATCAACCAACATTCTTCCACTGCCTCAAAGGCAATAGTAACACCGTGTCCTAACTACACGTGACACACGATAAATGCCTCTTTTCCATGTCAATCAGAGTTTTTCTCCTAACCAGCCGCGACGGCGACGATTCTATTTTAGAAACGGTTTCTATGTTTCTGCGACGTCGCGCTGGAACAACAAACACAAAGTGTGGCAATGATAATCTCAAGCACTGTTTATGTGCTTTATTTAATGTTAAAAGCGTGTCATGTGACTTTAAATATCATTTAGTGCTCCAGCTTTGTAGCACTGGATAATTTACCTCAGATCTTGAGATTAAACAAATGGAAACAAGAACGTTCAAACTGTGAACAAACAAGTGTATTCTTTGACAAAGATTGTTTTAGTAACTCAGTAGCCTATGTATTTTTAATAATGTTTAAATGGTGTAATATTTGTGAATTTGATTATGTACTTATCCATTTTCTTGCGAGATTACTCTCTGGTGCCGTGCACTCACCGCGAGACTCCGCCCACACGCTGTTCTGATTGGCTGTGCACTCGCCATGAGACTCCGCCCACACACTGTTCTGATTGGCTGTGCACTCGCCGTGAGACTCCGCCCACACGCTGTTCTGATTGGCTGGGCACTCGCCACGAGACTCCGCCCACACGCTGTTCTAATTGGCTGTGCACTCGCCGTGAGACTCCTCCCACACGCTGTTCTGATTGGCTGTGCACTCGCCGTGAGACTCCGCCCACACACTGTTCTGATTGGCTGTGCACTCGCCACGAGACTCCGCCCACACGCTGTTCTGATTGGCTGTGCCCTCGCCACGAGACTCCGCCCACACGCTGTTCTGACTGACTGTGCACTCGCCACGAGACTCCGCCCACACACTGTTCTGATTGGCTGTGCCCTCGCCACGAGACTCCGCCCACACGCTGTTCTGACTGACTGTGCACTCGCCGTGAGACTACGCCCACACACTGTTCTGACTGGCTGTGCACTCGCCGTGAGACTACGCCCACACACTGTTCTGATTGGCTGTGCACTCGCTGTGACACTCCGCCCACACACTGTTCTGATTGGCTGTGCACTCGCCGTGAGACTACGCCCACACACTGTTCTGATTGGCTGTGCACTCGCCGTGACACTCCGCCCACACACTTTTTTTTTTGATTGGCTGTGCACTCGTGTAGGACTACGCCCACACACTGTTCTGATTGGCTGTGCACTCGCCGTGAGACTCCGCCCACACACTGTTCTGATTGGCTGTGCACTCGCCGTGAGACTCCGCCCACACACTGTTCTGATTGGCTGTGCACTCGCAGTGAGACTCTGCCCGCACACTGTTCTGATTGGCTGTGCACTCGCCGTGAGACTCCACCCACATGCTGCTCTGATTGGCTGTGCACTCCCCGCGAGACTCCGCCCACACGCTGTTCTGATTGGCTGTGCACTCCCCGCGAGACTCCGCCCACACGCTGTTCTGATTGGCTGTGCACTCCCCGCGAGACTACGCCCACACGCTGTTTTTATTGATTTTGACACATCTCGCAGTCACACCGCGTCTAGTGTGAACATACAAATTATTTGTCGCTGGAATCTTATCGCATCGCGTCTGGTTAGGACACGGTGTTAGGGGCTGTTTTTGTAACCATTTCCACAGAACGACAAGTCTCAGCTCTTGTTTACAGCTGGTATTAAGATGCGTTTTGATCGATCGGATCACAAATCTAGATGAGGGAGACACATTCCCGTTCACACCTGGTGTTTTAATCCACCTTTCCTCCACTTTCAAACCACTTCTGTCCTGATTTCTTCCAGGGGAGGGTCTATGGGAGAGGGTAAATGTATGGGTTTCTTCAGATTATTTACACATGAACCGGAGCGGAGAAAACAGAAAAACATACGGAGAACATCAGCTTTGGTTTTAGCCGCAAGACCAGCCGAACACTGAGTGTGTGTTTTAGTTCATCTTCAAACCAAACTTTATAATGTTTACTCATTAGGTCAGTAGTCAGAGAGCAGGCGTTTACATGAGCGTTTACACTACGAAAGCAATCCGGTCGAATGTGTTTCCAACTACCTCTGGAAGTGTTTGAAAGTGGACAAGCTCGAAACGCTTTAGACCCGTTTACACCTGTATTTATCGACCAAAGCACATCTTAATACCAGGTGTAAACAGGGCCACACACACACACACAAACAAACACACACACACCAACTGATGCATGTTGCACACAAAACTAGAAAGCACGCTGTTCACAAAGTACCAGCTTCACATTGCAAGCACAAATTGCTAAAACTACCAAAGTTTCCCAGATTAGTGCATCAAATCTTTCAAAGTTGAGGCACTAATTAGTAAAATAGATATCCGTGAGCAGAACTGCATCAATTACAGCAGTGAAATAATCTGTATAAATACCTTTGCATGGGCAGAAATCTGGATCACACATTTCCTACTAATTTGCATCCACTGCATTGTGATTTAAAAAAATTTCCACACATCCACAGAAAAAATGTGTCCATCAAACTGCAATAGAGCGTTGCCATCATGATGCATTTTTGTAGGCCAACCCGTATGTTCTCCTCACCCTGGTTCCCTCCACAAAAACATATTTTTCCACTGGGTTTTGGATTATAAGCACTGTGACCAACATGTTACACATTTTGTTCATCATGATAATCTTCACACATGAACAAATGAAGTCTAAATGCAATCTGCACAAATAAAAAGCTATTAGCGAACTACACCACAGTCGCACAACTTCAACCTCACCACCATTAAGCTTCGCCAACTCCTTCAGTCTGTCCTTAAAAACATTTTCCCTGAAAGTTTGAGTTTAAAAAGCGTGAGTAGTTGAGCCGTTTAACGTCCCTGACGACATCTGTAGTCCCACACGGACACCAGATGCAGAATAAAACACCTAGAGCTTGTGTTCACCACAGACCTTATAACACATTCGAAAACCCATCGACTGACTTCGCAAGCGCTAAGATGCTCGTTCCCAGGTTTTGGCCTACAAAAACTCCACATGCACCAGCCTCTCTAACTCCAGGACTATAATCTGCTTGGGGCTACCATTTTTTTGGCAAATGCAAACAAATGAGGCATGAGTTCCCAGGGTCCTGCCTTACCTGACGTTCCAGCCACAGTAGTGCACCAGGTAGAGCACCTCTCCCCCCTCCAGGTCTGACTCTTTGACAGTGGCTTCGTACGTCTTCAGATTTCGGCCTCGCCCATACCTCACCTGCACCTTCATCCCAGGAGGGTAACACTCAAACTCCTCCCCTTCCTCCCACTCCTGACTGCTGACATCCCTGCAAGAAAGACAATTCAGTACTTCCTGTTTTCTGGCCCTAGGCTTTTCCCACAACCGCCCTCCCCAAAAAACCCACCCTGAAATCTCGCTTTCTCAGCCTAATGCTTCTGATAATCTGAGTTTTCCTCATCTTTCCCTGTCGGATAAGTCTAACACTCCTCCTGAACGTCGGAGGAAGACATTATGGGGTCATCAGCCGGCTGTCTGAAACCTCAACCTGGAATATATTAAGAAGCTGGTCTAAAACGGCCTGGTTCGTTTTAAACACCTGAACATCATTTTACTCACCCTCATGAAACCTGTGTTTCTCCTTCCATTTGAAGAATCTCAAGCTGCTCTTTCCATATAATGAAAGCATTTGCTGTCAAGCTCCAAAAATGACTGAAATAAATAAACATGCCCAATCCAAGTATTCTGAAGCCATACTATTTTGTTAAACTCTCTGCAGTCCAACTTGTATACGTGGAAAACTTGGAATATCAAATACATCTATAATGTCTGGATAAAGACAGTATCCGTCTGCATGGCCATTCATCTCAAAGGCAGTTGGTGCTGGAAATACACAACCAGCATCTTTGCTCCTGGGAACTGGACAATGACATCTTTTTAACCTGAACTGTGAGCGTCAGCGTCATGTGACAAATGACTCTACAGCTCTAGGAAAAGGACATCACTGATTGGACGGTCAACGGCACTTAAAGAAGACAGTCTCAAACCCTTCACTCCTGACTATCATGAGCTATATCGTCAAAGACAGCAGACAGAGGAAAAATTATATCCAAAAATAATAATGTAATTTATATATATATATATATATATATATATATATATATATATATATATATATATAAATGTAGATAATTCACTTATATAAAACCATTAATTGTTTTTTATTCATTTTATTTTAATTATTTTTTAATATAAGTTCTATATAAAAAATTATAATATACAGAATATAAATAAATTTGATAAAAATTGGATACTAGTGAAACTTCTACAGCTATTTGTATACGTTATATAATTTATATACACTTATTTAATTCGATTTTTTCATATTATAATTATATATATATATATATATATATATATATATATATATGTATGTTTGACTATAATAAAACTATTCATTATTTTAATATTTTTTTATAATGTTTTGTTGTGTATAATATGAAAAATGTACAGTATATATTCAATAAATTGAAATAAAACATGTTAAAAATATATAATAAAAAAATGAATCACTTAATACTAGTGAATCAATGACAATTCTTACATTTATTTGATACATATATATAACAATTATTTTTTTAAATATGTAAAATATAATACATATTGAAATGTAAAACATCTACACATACATACATATATATATATAAAGATTAAGTGATTTGTATGTTGCGTGCAAAAAGTGATTTCCCCAGAATACACAACCATGTTTAAATGGCAGTGATTGGAGAAAGATGCATTTGCCCCATTATGGTGCGGTAATGTCATCTACTAACCAGTGCTAATCAACAAAAACCTGTAAAAAAAAAAAAAGTTGTAATCTTTTTTGGAGCTTGACAGCCTGTGGTCATTATATGAACATTCTGCTAAACGTCTCCTTTAGTGTTTCACTGGAGAAATACAGTCATACAGGTTTAGACCAACACGAGGGCGAGTAATGATCTTTCTAACTAGAAGATATTTCAAATGTGACTTTGAACTTGAGTTCAAGATGTGTGTGTGTGTGTGTGTGTGTGACAGGGAAAGGGTCAAAGTGCAGCAAGAGGGGCACAGCGAAGCTCAGCAAAGGGGCAAATCACAATCACGTTAGAGAGCAGAGAGGAAGCCACGTTAGACAGTATTAGCACACTGAACTCTACCACTGAAATCACTCCACAGAGGTCAACCGAGACACAACCCTGGTTAGTTAGCAGCAGACAACCTTCAACTAGTGATGCAACAACTGAGCTGGTGCTAGGCAGGACCCTGGTTCCACATAGTTATTGATTCAATACAGAATTGAAGGGGAAAAGCATCATTGGAAAACCACCACTGCAGGATGACTGTTGAGACGGCAGCAAAAAAGCATCTATGAAAACCAGCTAAATAATCAGATCACTGCTACGTGAAGGAGATTAGTTAGGCGGTTTAATCTCAAAAACACATGTGCATCCAAATGCTTCAAATTAGAGACAATGCAACCAGATTTAGTTCAGGGACTGAAGTTTAGTAGAGGTGGGAATCGTTTGAAATGTAACAATTCTGATTCCATTTTTAGTTCCGTTCCGTTCATTAATGATGACATTTAGAATTTTGAGTTCAACATGACTAAACAGTGAAGTGAGCAATTCCTTATTGCTTATGAGAGCAAGAACCAATTATTATAAAGTCATGAAAATACCGTAAAGCTTTTTTTTTTTTGCAGAACAGAACGGCTTCTCGATTCCCAACCCTACCCAGGCACAAGGCTGGACGTGATCTCAGCATCATGGTCTGTTCTCATCCACACAACGACACAGCAGAACACTAAAGGCATGATATGAGAGAGTGGGAAGCATCGGGAAACACTTGGGAAGCAGTGGGAGAGCTTAGCTAGTCAGTCCATCGCTCAACTGAGCTTCAAAGTCACACCTGAAGAGTTCAAGACCAAACTTAACACCCAAAACTCACAGATCCGAAGTGATCGTTTTTTCCCACACAAACGGTGCCGGAATAATTCAAACTTGACTTCTGCCGACTCATAATCAGCTACAGGCTTTATTATTCAGCAAGGATGCATTTAATTTGTCAAAAGTGAAAATGTTACAAAAATTTCGGTTTCACATAAATTCTGTAAATTCATTTAAACGATCAATTCATTACAGAATGTATCCACAAAAATATGAAGCAGCACAACTGTTTTCAACATTGATAATAATCATAAATGTTTCTTGAGCATCAAATCATCATATTAAACTGATTTCTGAAGGATCATGTGACACTGAAGACTGGAGTAATGATGCTGAATATTCAGCTTTCCTCACTGGAATAAATTACATTTTACTATATATTCACATAGAAACCAGTTATTTGAAATTCTAATAATATTTTTAAAAAATGTATAGTATTTTTCATCAAATAAACAGAGGCCAAACTTTTGAAAGATGGTGTATGATGACATAATTGACTATGTAGCCTGCTCACAAACACACAATACATCGCGGTATTTAAGTTTATTACTTATTAAATCGAAAGAAATTGAACTTCAGCTTTAGTCCATCACCAGCTGGCGGTGATATAACAGTCAAGAATTAATGAAATATATAACATGAAATTCACAGATCATTTAAATATTCTTATTTCCAACAGACGGGAAAAATAAAAATTGCAGCGAAAATAAGAACGGAGGCCTTTTTTTGCTGGAGATATGTGGGATGGTTCAAGATAAGATGGAAAAAGGGTGTGTGTGTGTGAGAGAGAGAAAGCAAGCTAAAATGGCACACGCTTCGGCCAACATGCAGTTTCAATAAGCGGGCGAGTGACATGAGACTCAACCAGAGAGAAACTACAGCAGCATCAAAATCAGTCAAATGTTTCCACAAAACACCATTATTAAGTGCTTTCATGATCTCACTTTTTGATCGTTTCTCCCAAATTCTCTCCGGCTTCGCCTATCATGCATCATTCTCTAAGCACATCTCGTTTTTGTCTCCGTTTTTCTCTCTCTCTCCCCATGAGATTCTCCACAGAGAACCACAGAGCCATGCACTGAAGCTCAGAGATGAAGATACACCTACCCTGACAGATCTTTGCTGTCGGGTTCCTCACACGGCTCCTCCTTCACGCTCTCCGCGACGTCACTCTCCGCTGTCGGTCCGCAGTCTTTGGCCTCTTCGTTTATATCATTCTCCTCTTCATCAGCGTGGTTATCATCATCATCATCATCCTCCTCCTCCTCATTCACACTGCTGATATCCGCTTTATCTTCACATGGTGCCGTGGTCTCGGTCTTCTCCTCCTGAGGAGAGAGAACACGTCACCCTCACCATTATAATCTTGCAATTAATAGGATTTGACCCTAATTAAACTATGATTTAGCTACATTTGTAAATGCATTAGTGTTTTCGTTTCAGCAGCTTGTGTTTGGGGGGGGGAAAAAAGCATGACTTATAAATAAACATGAGGTCAGATAATCCTGCTGAGAGACAAAATACACAGATGTTTGTTTAAAGTCTTTCAAAGTCAATACTAGTTTACTGCACAGTATGTACTGTACACTGCCTATCAGCAGCTAGTGAAAAAGTATTAAGTCACACTATAAGGTTGCTAAAAACATGGTGATAATATGTTTTAGATAATTATTAAATGAAACATGTTATAAAAAAACAGGAGTATTGATCAATAAAAACAAATAAGTAAATAAATACATACATGTTTTTTTTACATATGCTTCCACAGCTACAGATTAGCATCACTTTAGTGAGGGAGTAGGTAAAAAGGTGGGAGTAATTGTGATTTTTGCTCACGACTTTGATAAAAAAGTCTTTACATTTGATCAAAAGATTTATTTATACAGTAAAAAATACAGTAAAAACTGTGAAATGTGATTATTTAGTCAAATGTAATTTATTCCTGTATCAAAGCTGAATTATGTACGAGTATGAGCAGTATAAGTATGAGCAATAAGTATGAAAAGTATTAGTATGGGTAGTATGAGTGTGGGTAGTGTGAGTAGTATGAGTGTGGGTAGTATGAGCAGTATAAGTATGAAAAGTATTAGTATGGGTAGTATGAGTGTGGTAGTGTGGGTAGTATGAGTGTGGGTAGTATGAGCAGTATAAGTATGAAAAGTATTAGTATGGGTAGTATGAGTGTGGGTAGTGTGAGTAGTATGAGTGTGGGTAGTATGAGCAGTATAAGTATGAAAAGTATTAGTATGGGTAGTATGAGTGTGGTAGTGTGGGTAGTATGATTAGTATGAGTGTGAGTAGTACGAATGTGGGTAGTATGAGCAGTATAAGTATGAAAAGTATTAGTATGGGTAGTATGAGTGTGGTAGTGTGGGTAGTATGATTAGTATGAGTGTGAGTAGTACGAATGTGGGTAGTATGAGCAGTATAAGTATGAAAAGTATTAGTATGGGTAGTATGAGTGTGGTAGTGTGGGTAGTATGATTAGTATGAGTGTGAGTAGTATGAGTGTGGGTAGTATGAGCAGTTTAAGTATGAAAAGAATTAGTATGGGTAGTATTAGTATGGGTAGTATGATAATGAATAGTATTAGTATGGGTAGTATTAGTATGGGTAGTATTAGTATGGGTAGTATGAGTAGTATTAGTATGGGTAGTATGATAATGAGTAGCATGATAATGAGTAGTATGATAATGAGTAGCATGATAATGAGTAGCATGATAATGAGTAGCATGATAATGAGTAGTATGATAATGAGCAGTATTAGTATGGGTAGTATTAGTATGGGTAGTATTAGTATGGGTAGTATGAGTAGTATTAGTATGGGTAGTATTAGTATGGGTAGTATGAGTAGTATTAGTATGGGTAGTATGATAATGAGTAGTATGATAATGAGTAGTATTAGTATGGGTAGTATTAGTATGGGTAGTATGATAATGAATAGTATTAGTATGGGTGGTATGAGTAGTATTAGTATGGGTATTATGAATAGTATTAGTATGGGTAGTATGAGTAGTATTAGTATGGGTAGTATGAGTAGTATTAGTATGGGTAGTATTAGTATGGGTAGTATGGGTAGTATGAGTAGTATTAGTATGGGTATTATGAATAGTATTAGTATGGGTAGTATGAGTAGTATTAGTATGGGTAGTATGAGTAGTATTAGTATGGGTAGTATGAGTAGTATTAGTATGGGTAGTATTAGTATGGGTAGTATGGGTAGTATGAGTAGTATTAGTATGGGTAGTATTAGTATGGGTAGTATGAGTAGTATTAGTATGGGTAGTATGGGTATTATGAATAGTATTAGTATGGGTAGTATGAGTAGTATTAGTATGGGTAGTATGAGTAGTATTAGTATGGGTAGTATTAGTATGGGTAGTATGGGTAGTATGAGTAGTATTAGTATGGGTATTATGAGTAGTATTAGTATGGGTAGTATGAGTAGTATTAGTATGGGTAGTATGATAATGAGTAGTATGATAATGAGTAGTATGATAATGAGTAGTATTAGTATGGGTAGTATTAGTATGGGTAGTATGATAATGAATAGTATTAGTATGGGTGGTATGAGTAGTATTAGTATGGGTATTATGAATAGTATTAGTATGGGTAGTATGAGTAGTATTAGTATGGGTAGTATGAGTAGTATTAGTATGGGTAGTATGAGTAGTATTAGTATGGGTAGTATTAGTATGGGTAGTATGAGTAGTATTAGTATGGGTAGTATTAGTATGGGTAGTATGAGTAGTATTAGTATGGGTAGTATTAGTATGGGTAGTATGGGTATTATGAATAGTATTAGTATGGGTAGTATGAGTAGTATTAGTATGGGTAGTATGAGTAGTATTAGTATGGGTAGTATTAGTATGGGTAGTATGGGTAGTATGAGTAGTATTAGTATGGGTAGTATTAGTATGGGTAGTATGGGTATTATGAATAGTATTAGTATGGGTAGTATGAGTAGTATTAGTATGGGTAGTATGAGTAGTATTAGTATGGGTAGTATTAGTATGGGTAGTATGGGTAGTATGAGTAGTATTAGTATGGGTATTATGAGTAGTATTAGTATGGGTAGTATGAGTAGTATTAGTATGGGTAGTATGAGTAGTATTAGTATGGGTAGTATGATAATGAGTAGTATGATAATGAGTAGTATGATAATGAGTAGTATTAGTATGGGTAGTATTAGTATGGGTAGTATGATAATGAATAGTATTAGTATGGGTGGTATGAGTAGTATTAGTATGGGTATTATGAATAGTATTAGTATGGGTAGTATGAGTAGTATTAGTATGGGTAGTATGAGTAGTATTAGTATGGGTATTATGAGTAGTATTAGTATGGGTAGTACGAGTAGTATTAGTATGGGTAGTACGAGTAGTATTAGTATGGGTAGTATGCCGTAGCAGAAAAGCCCTGAGATGATGTTTTGGTACCTTGAGCACATGCTGTGTGTTGGAGGTCTCTGGTTCTTTGAGGGTTTTCTGTTCTTCTTCTGAGCTTACAGAGACAGTGATTCCTCCGCTGACGGCTTCCTCAGTGTTCTCCTCTCTCTTCCCACTTGTCTTCTCACCCGTTTTAAGCGGCAGATCCATGCGGAACGAGATCCCAGTGGAGGTGCAGTAGTCCTCAAAGCCATACATGTACCTGTCAATCAGAAACACAACACGTTATCCCCACACATTTTACACAATACTACATCCAATGATCATAAAGCAAATATTTATTTGGTCCAAAATACAATGAAAGACATATTGTGAAACATTAGTGCAATTTAAAATAACTAAACTAATTTTAAAATGTAATTTATTCCTATGATCAAAGCTGAATTTCAGCATCATTACTCCAGTCTTCAGTGTCACATGATCCTTCAGAAATCACTATAATATGCTGCTCAATTATAACAGGTGCTCATTTATTAATAATGTTTCCAATTTTAATAGTAAATGTTGAAAACAGTTTCTGCTAATTTCATAATTTTTTAGGATTCTTTGATGAATTGACATTTCCAAAAAAATGGAAGTAAAACTTTACATTTTTTAATGTCACTTATGATTTAATGCATCCTTCCAGAATAAAATTATACATTTTAATATAATTTTTTTAATGCGAACTTTTGAATGTTAATGTATCACGGTCTTCACACAAATATGAAGCAGCAGCACAACTGTTGTCTGACAGCATAAATGTTTCTTGAGCATCAGATCATGATATTATACTGATTTCTGAAGGATCATGTGACTCTGAAGACTGGAGTAATGATGATAAATTCAGCTTTGATCACAGGAATAAATTACATTTTACTATATATATATATATTCACATTGAAAACAGCTGTTTTACATTTGATCAATATTTCACAATTTTACTGCTTTTTTGATCAGGTTGATCATGAGACGACTTTCAAAAAAACATTGAATTTATTCTAAACTTTGACCGTTCAATAGCAACTTTCGACTTTTGGTATTCAGATGATCTGATTCAAACTGAGAATCTGGTTAAAGAAAGGCAGAATGAGCATCGATAGGAAGTTAACAACGGTTCTGTCATCACCTCAGAAGAATACGAGAGCTAACAGACAGAACCGCTGAACTAGCCCTCTAAGCCACAAGCGTTTTGTGGTGACTTGAAATACCGCAGTCGAACAACTCATGTTTGCTGTCACTGTCATCCTGAACGCAAGATGCACGTACTTTCTGTAGGCACACTTGACGTTGTACCCGGCTGCGGAGTTGAGCACGGGGATGCCCAGATCCTGATACACCTGCTTCCAGACAGACCCGCTCTCGATCTGAAACACAGAACACGTCCTGCTCAGCGAGTGAAAGCTAACGCACACGATTGTGGCGGTTGATCAGAAACACAACTCACATTGTCAAATCCTCCGAGCTTGTGCACCAGCCGGTAGAGTTTAAAAAGATTCAGATTCTTGTAGCCCAGCACGGGTCGTTTATTGATAGGAGTTCCTGAAAACACGAAAATAAGCAAGTTAGTGTGAGTTTCAAAGTAAAATATGAACATTTGCATTAAAGGGCTGGTATAATGCCCTTTTCACAAGATGTAAAATAAGTCTCTGATGTCCCCAGAGTGTGTGTGTGAAGTTTTAGCTCAAAATACTCCACAGATATTTTTATATATCATGTTAAAATTGTCACTTTTTGAGGGTGAATAAAAAAACAGTTTTTGTGTCTGTCCCTTTAAATGCAAATGAGCTGCAACTTTTATTAAAGTTGAAGTAATAAAATTGAAAAAAAAAATTTGTTTTAATAAATAAAGCTATACAGATATATACAAAATTATAAAAATAACAAAAGCACATAATGTTACTAAAATATTACAATTACAATGCAAACATTTATTAAACGTTAACAAATACTACAATAGTATACAAATAATACTAAACACTGACACTACTCACCTCTATCCTCCATAAATTTGTAAAGCTGCTGTTGGAAGTTGTCTTTCTCTTCCGGGAACGGCTCCACTTCCTCCTGCAGACAGGAAACACAAACGCACACAGAGCCGGTGTCATCACAGAAAGTTCTGGGATAATAGTTTATAGTTCGGATATAAACACTGGTGTCTATGGTAGCGATCATAATAGAGCTAATCACCTTTTGAAAGTAACGTGGCACTTCAAATAACGATTATATTTATTACACCGTTACACCAGTAGGTGGCGACAAGTGACTGTTAAAAAGTGTTTGTCATTGAATCATTCATTCAAGAGAGTTGTTAAAAAACACAGATGCATCCAGTGATGAAACAAGTAGAGACTTTATGAGTGAGTCATTGAATCATTCACTCTTTTCACATTTAAATAATTCATTTTACATAAAGTTCTGACAAAATGTTAGTTGCTGCAGTCTAAGAAAATTACATGTTATTTTAAAAAATCGTGATCTCAGTTTGAAACAAAAGTAGTTAACTACACAAACTATTTAGAGGGAGAATATGGATTAAAAGTTACAGGTGAAACTCGAAAAATTAGAATATGGTGCAAAAGTTCAGTAATTCAACTTAAAAGGTGAAACTAATATATTATATAGACTCATTACATGCAAAGTGAGATATTTCAAGCCTTTATTTATTATAATTGTGATGATTATGGCTTACAGCTTATGAAAACCTTTTCACAATATTCTAATTGAATTTGGGGTTTTCATAAGCTGTAAACCATAATCATCAAAATTATAACAAATAAAGTCTTGAAATATCTCACCTTGCATGTGATGAGTCTATATAATATATATGTTTCAGCTGTATATCGCACACCTCTATCGACTACATCTACACAGACATTAGGACTGCGGCCAAGCGCAGATTCCCTGATTCAGTGATGTCTCTCCCCAACACATGGCTTCTGATCTGTCGTCACCTCTTCCTCCTCGCCGCTGGCCTCTTCCTCTTGTTCCTCCTCCTCTTCCTCGTCATCATCCTCACTGCTCGAGCTTTCGTCCTTCACCTCCGTCCTCCATGTGATGGGCACAGAGCCGTTACGCTGAAATTCCCACGCTGCATCTAACGCTGTGAAACACACACACACACACACACACACCGAGACAGTGAGATTATAATGTGTTCAAAGGGAAAGTTCTTGTTCAGTGTGTCAGTTTTTTCTTCTTCATTTTTAAAAACGTTCCCCAGTAGAGCGCAACCGGAAGCATTTCATTTTGTTATTTTTTTGTCATTTTAATTTTTGTTAATTTTTGTTTTACAAATTGTACTGTTCATTTTGGTCTTGTCTATACAGTATTATATATTTAAGTTCTTCAAGTTAAAGTAAATGAAAATGAGCAACTAGCTTAAATAAAATAAGTTTTTAATATATTTTATTTTTAATGTTTATTTTATTTCAAGTAATGAGAATGTTTTGGTAACACTTCACAATAAGATTACATTTGTTAATATTAGTTAACATCAACTAACAATGAACAATCCTGTTAATTCAATATTTACTAATACATTATTAAAAATCAAAAGTTGTATCGATTAATAATATCTAACATGAACTTGAACTGAAAGAATAATAAATACTGTAACAAATGTATTGCTCATTGTTTATTGATGCACTAACTAACGTCAAGTAGCGAGACCCAGTGTTCCCCAAGTTCTTGATGGTTTTAGTTTTAGTAACGATAATAACCGGCCCTGAACACACTCTGATCTGTAGGTGGCGCTCTCGCTCTCACCTGGTTTGAGTCCAGCGTCCGCTTTGGGAGCTTTCTCTTCATCCAGCACACGAATGTCTTTCCGCAAAACTGTGTAACTGCAAGACACAATAAAACGCTGTTAGCAGAGCTTCATACATGTATACACTCTTAAAAATAAGGGGAACTATTCACAAAAAGCCAACATGCAATACTTTTAAATTTATTTTGTTCTTGGACTAAATTATATGTTTGAAAAAGTGCATAATTCACACTTTATTTCTGTTTTTGAATCATATGCAAGCTAGCCTAGAAATCTAGACGCACCCTAGCGGCAGCAAAATGTATTCTGCAGCCAGGACAGTCTAGCAACTCTCCATAGACCTTCTAGCTGCAAAAACCTACATTGGGTCAGGCCAATCACGTCGTGTGTAGAGTAGGCGGGGGCGGGCTTAACATGTGACGACAGAGTTGCGACGGCTGCCACTTGAAAACAAAGAATGGCGGCTGCGGATGGAGAACAGCGGTCTTTCGAATCGGCTTTGGCCGCGACTCTGGAGGACTTGGAGTTAAGTTTTTCTTTAAGAAAAGAGCAAAGAACGGCAATTAAGTCATTCTTAAAAAAGGAAGAAGTGTTCGGAGTTTTGCCGGACCGGTTCTTTGCCGCTCTGACTACGTCACCTTCTTCGTTGCTCTGATTGGTTGTAGCGCTATCCTATTGCGTGCAGAGGGATTTTGAGAGACAACCGTTTATCCCGACCCTCGGATTGAGCTGAGTCTATGGAGAGTTGCCAGACTAAACATCTTGATGTAAGTCTGGCTTGCCAGGCTATATGCAAGCGTCTTTAGCAGATAAAATGTCAGAAAAGTATGCCTCCAATGTAAACTGATAAATACTGATCATAATTCAACTGCCGTATGAAATAGCATTCTGATTTTAAAATCATTATGGATGCCATTTACTATTGATTAATTTTTTTTTAATTGAATTAATTGCATTACATGCCCTGCAAAAACATGAACGTGGCACGTTAAGCATTTATTCCCGACATCCATCAAAGACTTCAATAAGGGTTCATTAAAAATGCACAACATTTTATGATAAAACCTTAATCCTGAGAAAAACTGAGATTATGTAAATCATACAACTGGCCATTTCTCAGTGCCAGAATATTGTACAGACACGAGCAACCGTAGACACTGAACAAATATTTTGTGTATAAACAAATATCACTCAGAAATTGCTAGAAAATTTCACAATTTGTTACAAAGAAGCAGCAAGTAACATTGAATAAAACATAAAATGTTGATGTAGAAGGACTGCAATAGTATTTTTATGGAAAATATACTCTAATAATCATTGTTTTAGTTTACAGTGTAGGAACATGACCTGATTTTTTAGTGGATGTATTAAGTCACTTTCTCACGTTCACACAGGAGTGTCCAAATACCTTCTGAAACTGCTTATATCGAGGGAATTAAGAGGTATTTAACGGTTAGAAGACATGTTTATGTTCATCAATATTGATACATCTCCATGTGGCAGTGATGTCATTACTTTCCCGGAGCAGACACTAGAGGGAGCAGTGAAGATGTGCAACACAAGAGCCGACGCACATCAGGCTCTCATCTGTGATCGGAATCACTTCCCCTCCCTTCTCTTCTCTGATGACGAGGGCGGGGCAACCTGTCACTCACATCTGATCCACCAATAGCCAACCACAACCAACCAAGCCCCGCCCTACATTTGATCTGGTTTCAGAAGCGCTTCACTCGGATATACGTCACAATAGGGAAATAAAGACTAGTGCAACTGTTTCATGCTGACTTTAAACTTTGGCATAACACACAAACACACACACACACACACACACACAAAATCAAAGCGGACGTTATTGAGTGTGCTCATTCAATCCCACAATGCACCACAATAACGTGTATACAACCGATGCACGCTCAACAGCTAGAGAATACCCATAATGCACTGTGAGATTCACACGCTGAATGAATTCACGCGTCTGACTAGAAGATGGCGAATCATCCATCCATCTTCCAAACCGCCGGTCCAATGTGGGTGCAGTGTAACATCACACAGGTAAAAAATCATTTTAAAATGTATTATTGAACTGTTTATTAATGTATATACATAGTTTCCATGACAGAGTTCAAGATAAATCTTTCCATTACTACAAGAGTTGTCAGTTTGCTCCATTACAAATGATTAAGGCTATGTTTACATGGACACGATCTGAAGAGAAAACGCAAAAGTGGCGTTGCGTTATCACTTTTTATTCTGCGTTTAGACGAGCGTTATGAGGGGAAATCTGCGTGCATATGGTGACGCAAAAGTGTGTGAGATTGGATGTAGTGTGCACTCCAGGCGGCTAGGTGGCGATGTGGAGCACTGAAAGTGAAAGAGACGCTGACACAGTTTGTCATGTTTAATACGGTAAAGCTGCTGCTTAACCCTCGGTGCTCTTCGCGTGTCGCTCAATAATGACAGATTGATTTTTTTTTTTTTTTTTTTTTTTGTCAATGAAATTAATGCTATATTTTAGTTTGATCATGTTTTGTTATTTTCCTGTACTGGCGCATGCCTGTGACGTAAACGCGTACGCGACGCCTTCACTGTATAGCAGACTTTTGCGTTTTTACACTTTAGATGGGAACGCGACGGTGGAGCATTTTTAAAATTTCCACTCTGGAGGGTGGTTTCACTTTTTTGCGTTTTTTAAGCCCCAAAAACACCGTCGCCGTGTAAACGAACGCCACATCTGATAAAATATTTTTACGTTTTCACCTGCGAGCGTTCTCGTGTAAACAGGGCCTAAATAGCGAGCAGAAACTATGCAAAAACGGCACTCAGTGTCCAAATTCACTCACTCGTTCTCACTCACTCTATATTATATACTATATCAGTGGACTGATGTAGGGAATAGTGAATGAGGATATAGGGGGCGAGACTTATCACAGAAACTAAAGGGTGCAGGACTCTTTAAAAACCAATCAAAACACTAGGAACATCCTGGCAATATAGAGTTTGTGGTCTGTCTATTGAAGAATAACATTAGAAACAGAGTTTTGTCTATTTAGAGAATCATCAGGAAGCTCCGGTCTGTATAATCACGGCACTCACAGGTTTTATTTCCCTGAGGTATAACACAAATATCTCCATAACCAGACATTTCTCAGCACAGCGCTTGAATAAGACCAACTCTGTCGTTCCGCCTTCAGCAGCGGCGGTGTAAATGGGTTTCGGTAGGTTAACCCGAGACGGGCATTTAACTACATTTACCCCACAGAAATATCCCTGGCTCCTCCATCACATGATGCCCAGCAGTGACGTCTTCATCATTTGCATGTTTAAAGGATGTTTTAATAACATCACAGCTATAAACAGAAACAACAGCACTCGTGACGCGTTCACAGCTTGACTTTATCTGCACCTCGAGAGCTAAAAATAGAAGCAGGGACTCAAATAACTTCATTTGAAAGATACTCACAATTTTCCATCTTTGAATGAGCGGACAAAAATGTTGTCTTTTTTCAGTGTCACGTCTTCATGACAGTCTGGAGAGATGACCTTTAAAATAATAATAAAGAGAAACAGAAGACAGATGAGAGTTTGGCACAGAAAGCATCATTTTTTTTGCACCAACCTGCAAATATGTTTTACACCTAAGGACATGAATACTAGGCAAACAGGTTTATTTGAACTTCAAAATATTTCATGCAACAAAAAAGGTCCATAAATCATTATATGTAAGTGTACTATCTTTCCAGTTGTTTGTAATAATTACGTTTCAATTAAGACTTTTTTTGCCCACCAATTTACATTAATTTGATTGATTTGAATTTAAAATTTGTGAAATATTATAACAATTTAAAATAGCTTGTTTTCTATGTGAATATATTGAAAAATGTAATTTATTTCTGTGATCAAAGCTGAATTTTAGCATCATTACTGTCACATGATCCTTCAGAAATTCAGATTGTATGTTGCTGTCTGGGATATTTTTGTGAAAACTTTAATACACTACCATTCAAAAAGCTCTTTTAAATCGTAATAATATTCACAATTTTACTGTATTTTGTATCACAAAAATACAGCCTTGTTGAGTAGGAGAAAAAACAAACATAATTATTCCTAATTTTGACCTGTATTTTAAAGAGATTGGATCTGAGATTGATAGAAGATTAGTATGAATATTTCAGAGCTGTGCATTAAGGACAATAATATGTAATTTTAAAAATGTATTAATTTTAACGACTTTTTCAGGCCTAAAAATAATAATAATAATTCTGTTTCCATGACCATGTTGTGAAACAAACAAAAAATGACTTCCAAAAACACATTTTAAGAAAGCCTAATTGAAATTAGCATTTATAAAAAGACTGACCCAGCCTTGATTTCACACACGCCAGCCCTGACCTGAGGTTACTGTACAGACGAGATCAGACGCGCAGCAGGAGCGTGTCTTTGTTTCTCTCTCTCAACGCTGTGATTCTAGCGCGAGCCGTGAGGAGGGGACAGAGAGCAAGAACATCATCTCTGGAGGAACACGAGCCACCAGGAGTATTTAAAGGGCCAGTGTCTGGTTTGCTGTGACCCTGTGAATCATCAACTACTGCATGTAAACGAGGGACAGATGTAGAAGAAATAAGGGAACGACTGCCAACATCAATGATGCCGCAGCGTCAGAGAGGAACAAGTGCATTAATCCTGCAGGAACACCGTCTCCTAAACACTAGCACTGCTCATCATGTTTAAAGCTGAACGTGACTCCCTGAAAAGGGAAATTCTTTAGATAGTTTTATCATCAGAAAATGAATTATTGTTATATAGCCCAACACGGCTATCTTATTGTTTGAATCTCTTGTTTTCTTGAACGTGTTTGAAGAGACTATTCTGTCATGTTGCTTACATATCATAATAAGAAAGCTTTATTTGGAATAACAGAAATACACTTTTCTCTGCCATACAATATATTTTAAAATGAACTGCATGCCATTTTAGCAACAGAAGTCATCCAGCTATTATTAATATGATATTCTAATATCGATCTAGTTTACTAGCTATCAATCTGAGCACACAGATTAACGTTATAACACTTAACACACACACACACATGTATTTTAGTGTGATTGCTTTGTAATTCATCAGATAAACTGGCCTGAATGAGTTCATTACAATGAAATAAAATAATGTGAATTTAAGTGATCAAACGTAAATGTAACAAAGTTCAGGGAAGGATGAGGCTGATATTAAAGGTAATCATAAAATAAACAAACTAAATGAAAGCGCCCGACTGCTGTTTTTATCATGCTTAAACGTTGCAGTGTAAAATGTCCTGCTCTCTCGCCTGTCCTGCTTCATACCACAGTAACGTTAATAAAACATTCTCTCATCCATGAACATGATGAACACGAGTCCCGTCAGATTGTTTTCCATCGGATGTGGAGGTGAAGACGACAACTCCCATGATTCCACACTCATTCATGCGTCATCAAGCTACGCCTTTATTATTGCTTTTAGAAATGCACCGATAGACTATGTGCACGTTAGCATATGCTACTTCTGGCTGCGAAATCGATAGGGGGTGTCTAGTTTCCGGTAGGCTGATGGAGGACGTAGAGGATGTATATTTCTCCAGATGTCTTGGACATTTGCCGAATATTACAGTCGATGATGTTCATCGACTGGTTAGTGATTTTTCTCCAGCTCCCCAGAGCAAGAGAGAGAAGGGGTTTAAATATTACATGTCTCAGTATGTGCATAATTTTGAAGGTAACGTTAAGTCACAACAACATCCATGCTACGTGCTCAAGCTATGCTATCTGGTAACTGTTATGTTATTCAAATTCAAATTTATTTATAAAGCACTGAATAAAACAACACAGTTGACCATAGTGCTGTACAAGCAGTAAAACAGTGAGCAGAGAAAAAACTGCATATCCATATATCTAAATAGGTAATATAAAACTTCAAAAAACATTCAAAAACATATATTATAAAAAGGAAATAAATGACACTAGTACCCTTCACACTTATCTTGATCGAACGCTATCATAAAAAAATATGTTTTCAGATGGCTTTTAAACTGACTGAGTGTAGGAAGGTCCCTGATATTTAAAGGTCAACTGTTCCATAATGTAGGGGCTGCGCTGCGACCGCAAACGCACCATCCCCTCTAGACTTCATCTTAGACCGAGGAACGTCTTTTACGCGCGTAACGCGTCTTTGCATTGACTTAACATTGAAATCACTCGTGCCTGACGCGCTATTCGCGTCCGGTGTGAACGCACCATAAAAACTTCCGTCTAGTTGTCATGAATACGCAACGCTCCACTCTGTAAAGCGTCTGCTTGGGTGCGGTGACAAAAAGCAGATGTGACTATGAATCTCCCCCCTGCGGTACATAGTAGTGGCACGCAGCAATTGTGGTTATTACCACCGACTGCCCTTTGAAAAGTGAATCGTTTTTTTTTTTATGTTTTAGGTCCATTGCGAACGATTAAACTAACTTAACGCCGGTCCACTGATGTAAACAAGACGGCAACCGGAAACGAAGTACCCAATTTCCGTCCTCAAGCCGGAAGTTAGCATTTTTCTCGTGCACAGAGCGAATTGCCACTTCGTGGCCGATTCCGATATCCCATTGTTTCGGTAAAGCGTGACCGGCCGATACCGATTTTATTTCAAAGAACTATAATTAAATTAAACTATAATTTAAATAAAAAAACAAGTAAAAGACCGCAATAAAATAAGAACAAATAAATAAATTGCAAACAACAGCACAAATATATGAAATAGAATAAAAAGAGATAAGAAATCAAAGTTATTCAGGTGGGTATAACAGTAATTTCTTTTCTGTAGTATTTCTTACCTAAATGTAAAGTAATCAAATGTAAAATAACACTGGATAGACTTCATTCTAAAAATTAAAAACAGATTAATGCTTACAATTAAAGTAAAAGTTGCAGAGTGATTTGTTCTTTTAGTAACATGACAGGCGGCAGCAGGAATATTAGGCTGCTGTCCCTTTAAGAGTTTATGCACGGATCCAATATACTGTTAAGTGAGTGAATCAAGTTAAGTGAATCAATCAAAACTAACTTTAGCTGGAAAATATCTTTATTCAAGAACCGCTATAAAGACAAAACAATCTCTGTTACCTTAAATGATCCGTTTATCACTGTAAAGCCACTTTGAAACAATCTACAAAAGTGCTATATAAATGAAGATGACTTGACTTGTTACACATGCGTTATCTTTCTCAACTATTTACATTCCAAAACTGACAGTCTTTAACTGAATACTCGCCGAGACGGGCATTTTGACATCATTTTGTGTGTATTTGACCGTTTAAACGCAATAAGCCACTTATTTTAGTAATTGCGACTCACATGGTTCAGAGATGAAAAAATCAGAGGTGCGTGAGCTTTTGGTGTGAGCGCGAAACCAGCAGGAATTAGTCAGATTATGTGCAAAAACAAGCAATATTTAACCGCGCAGCTGAAGTTATTGCCTGTGCGCTGCTGGCAACAAAACAAACCATCTCGATCGGTGCATCTCTAATTTTATTGAATAAGCAACCTCTAGCCGAAACTCACATACTGTGCCTTTAAAACAGAGTTCTGTCAGGACCACTATCGTCAAATACGATTGACAATTAGCATACAGTTTGGATTGGCGGTATGGTTCTGCTCTGGGCGAGAACTCCCTGCACATCCATGCAGTCTAGCATGGATAAGAGCAGTAATATCCTAGTAATATCCTAGCCTGGCTCCGCCCTCCTACGTACTTCCGCTCAATTTTCATTTTGCTTCAGAACTAGGTCTGGGTTTGCGGTGTATTCTTGGGTTTTCTCCAGTCAATTTTTTACCGATCCAATCAGCGAACAGTTTGTGCGCTAGTTTGAGTCGTCATACGTCACGACCAAACGTTAGCGATTGGTTATGGCAGATGCAGAGTGGCTCCCGGCAGATCCAATAGTTTTAAACTTCTATAGAGGACCCGCCTACATGAAGTTAACGCTTGTCAATGGAGAGTGGCCAGACTCTGGTAGAACCAGGCTAGTAATAACCCCCCTTAGGGTAAACAGAACAGAACCAACATGAATGTATGCAGATATAATTCATTAATTTGAATGTAAAACATAATTAAGAGAATTTTAGTCTGATTCAAGGGGAATCTGAACGCCAAATCCTGACTGGAGACAGGAGGAGCTGGGGAGGGAGGAGGGTAATCCACTCCTGAGAAACGCCATCGCTGCTGATAATACTGAAGGAGTTATATATGTCTACAGTGATCGGTGGCATATTCCTATAGGTAGACGTGGATCAGCTGAGAGTCACTGATGTGAGCTTGACTAACGTGACCCGCCAGAACTGACGTTACGCTTGATTTTTATATATATTCTGTTTGGTTCCATTAAAATTGATTTAAAATGGCAGAGTGTTGAAGTTATAGTATATGCATAATGCTTAATATGAGTGTTTTATATGTTTATCTTATATGTTTGAGGATGTTATATAATTATTTGTATTTTTTTTTTACAGACTGCCAGGGTTATTTTGGAGGGGAGGGATTTGAGTAAGGTATGTTTGTACTTAAGTGTATGTTGTTATGTTCGTTTGTTAAATGTGTTGTAAAAAAAAAAAAAAAAAATTGTATTGAATTTTACATTTCACCTTATGAAGCTTTTTTTTTTTTAACTTGTATATAATGTAGAATTGTACTTTAGATATTGGCTTAATTTTAGTTTTGTGTCCTGCGGTGGAGACTCACCAGGGCAGGATACCATGTGGTTTTCTTTTTGTCACTAGTGACGACTCCATCCACACACACCACTTTGCCGTAAAGCTCTTCGTTTTGTTGCTGATCGCCCTGCTCCTCCTCACTAGATGATGAAGATGACTCCTCTTCTTGACTGTGGATTGAGATTACGTGTTAATGTGGAATAAACAGCAGACACTGAAAAGTATTCGAGTGACATTGATATCCCAGAGAAAACACAACAACATATTTAAAGATTCAGAGTGACAAATCATAAGCTCAATGCAGAATCTGTTCTTCAGAAGCAGCAATAATAAAACTTCATAAATGTGGGTGAACGTCATTAAATCACGTCCAGGTCACATTTGAATAAATAAAAAAATAAGACATTATATTTTGAATTCAGAAAATTACATATGTTTTTAGGTAAGTTAATAATTGTAGTATTATGGCATTATTTGCATGACAATTAAGCACATTTTTATGCACCCCAGAATGCATTTATGCATTTTTGCTTTAAATAGTACAATAAACTTTGCAAATATAAAAAAAAAAAAGTGATGTGCTAATTTCACCTCAGCATATCATTATTTTAAGATGCATCGCAGCAATTTAAAATGAACTGTAATTAAACATATTATTTAAAGATGAATTATTCTAACCACAAGTAGGGATGTAGATCACATAGAAATTAATTTTAGATATAGATTCTATTTTTCCATTATAGTAGGGTTGCAATGAATTTGATTAAAACAAAAAAATAGTCAACAACCAATTTCATCACGAGTTAGTGCTTCAATAAGCAAGTGTCTGAAGAACCGCTAACAGTGAGAACTGATCATTCAGTTCCAGACACTAACAAAGAGTCAGATCAAGCTGAACATGATCAAAACCATTCACTTTTTAAAGATAAGCATCACCAGTATCACAGCGCCACACAAGCACAATAGAAGAAGCTTTTTCTCGCATGTTCTGATGAAGATAATAGGTAATTAGGCTCCGTGAGCTGACGAGCTTCTCACTTGCCAATATTGGATATGTAGCGTGACTCAACGGCCGCTCTCAATTAAGAGCCGGCACTCCAGCTCACCGCCAAGGAGAGCCAATCTTGTTAGTGTTAAATGAGCCAATCAACAGCCTGCATCACGAATAAACATGACCTGATAAGCCACAGGGACTCCTACTCGCTCAAACAACAACACAAGAGCCGGGCCGGCTGGAGGAGAGCGGGAACCAGAGACGGAACCAGCCGGAAAAATTACTATATTAAAAGTAATTAATATAGGAAGCAGAGCAACTACTGTTTTTAACTACCCATCTACAAAAGATCACTTTTTTTGTAGTAGTAGTTTTTCTTACACCATTGGTAATTATTATTATTATTTTAAGTATTAACCTAAAACATTGGTTAGATTTATGCTTTAAAAATAATAATAATAAATATAATGTTGTTTATATATGTTTCATGTTTTTTTAAGCTGCCAGCCGCCACAAACATTTTTGATCAATTTCACAAAAGTGTCATGGCCCCCAGAATATTTAGCTGTATTAATATCTGACATACAATATATCAAAAGAAAGAACAGACCCTCTGCTTTTAACCAACAACATTAAATAAAATAAATAAGAAAAAGCTGAGAAAATCATGTTTTTGTTAAAGACTACAACGGCATAAGCAATGCTTCTATCACTTGTTTCTTCTCCCTTTTTGCTTGTGTTTTTGAGCCGGAGATTCTGTACTTGTTCAGAAGATGCGTAAGAGCGCCCCCTACCGTATAACAGAGAAACATTCCGTCAAGTTAAGTAGGAAAAATAAACTTTATGCAATTAATACATTTTGCAATTTTGCTTCAAGCGGTGTTGCTATTGTTAACTAAAATAAATAAAACACTTAAACAAACAAAACTTAAAGATAAGAACTGGAAAAAATAATAATTTTAATTACTAAAACAAATGAAAACTGAAAACACATATACCGGTACATATATGTGTAATATGTATGCATGCATGTATGTATGTATGTATGCATGTATGCATGTATGCATGTATGTATGTATGTATGTATGTATGTATGTATATATATATTAATTTAATACTATAATAGTGTATAAATAATATTAAAATACCATTGCCTTCAAGTCAATTTATCTTGCTTATCTTGATATTCTTACTGGAATAAAAAATAACTCTAATAAACAAATAATTTTCATCAGTTTATGTTGAACACCTACAATTATTAAAATAAATGAAAGCATTAAGAATTTTTTTTTTTAAATGCAATGACAAAAGCTGTCATTTTCTAACAATTTCTAAAACTAAAATGAAAACTGAAAAAAAAAAATATATATATCTTGGTTATCTTGTTATTTCTACTGGGAAAAAAGCCAGTATGATAAAAAAAAATACAGTTTCTCATCATGCTTCATTACCTATTCTAATCCAGTAGTTGACCAGTCAATGCAACCCCTAACATTACGATGGGTTCTGATCCCTCAAAGCGACTGCGGTTTCTTTAAGTTCACGCATGGCCAGCCGTGACTGACGCAGATAACTGTGAGGTCCCGCCTCTCACCGACACACACACACACACACACACACACACACACACACGAGTCCTGTTTGTCAGAGCACCAGCGGGACGCTCCGGTTCGAGACGAGCGCTGTTCACTGGAGGAAAAACACTGGCTTTCCTCTGATTTGTGTGTGGGGATCGAGAACTCCAGGCCAGCGCTCGTCCCATGTGTGCGACTGCTAACAGAAGAGGTGTATTTTACAGCAGCAAACACTGTGTAATCGCTATTCCCAGAGGAAACCTCCGCGTCCCTGGAGCATCAGGACTAAGACACACAGATGCTTCATCCGTCAGGTGAGGATTAGACTTTGAATCAATGTAGATTTTCAGACTCGTGGACCGTCCCGTCAGCACATTTCAGAGGTGAAATGGATTGCAAATGGCGTTGAAGTTGATGACTTTAAAGTGCCCCTATTATGCTATTTTAGGTCCCTCATTTTGTTTTGGAGGTTCCTACAACAGTTTACATGGTCAAAAAAACATTACATTTTCTCATAGTATACATTGCAGCATCAGCTCTTCTCTCTCAGTCTCTGAAACGTCTCTGCAAAAAATGCTTTTCTTTCTCAGTATTTTTGTCTTGTTTCCAGTCCAAATATCAAAAAATTCTTAAATCAAGATGCATTTACTAGATGAGTAAAATACCATAAGATATTAAATCTTGTTTTCTGGGGGGAAAAATCTAATTAAGTGAGTTTTTGGCTAAAACAAGTAAAATTATCTGGCAATGTGGTACGAAAATTAATCTTGTTTCCATTTAAATAAACATTATTTGTCTTATACCTGGGAGGAGTTTTTTTTATATTTAATAATTCAGAAATTAAGGCGACTCGACTAAAAACGCAGTGAATGCATGTAAACGCCTCTTCATTTTGTCACGTGACTTCAAGTAGACGCACTCACATGGGATTGGACCGCCGGCCTCCGCGGTTTCCTTTTTTGCCGATGACGGGAGTGCCGAAGTGTTCGGGGTTGGTGAGAGGAAGCCTGTCGAGTGTCTGGAAGAGAATCAGAGATGAGATTCACCAGTTAGCGCTAAGAACACCGCAATTCTCTTTAAACTGTTGCCCTGCCATGACAATTGATTCATCAAACTGACTGAAGAAATGACATTATGGAAGAAAATGACACTCTTTCTTTTCTTTTGTTTATTTATATATATAGCACTGCTAAATACAACCGAGGTTGGCCAAAGTGCTTCACATGAAAATAAAAAGAATAAAAGATACATATTCTCACACCACACTGAGATTACCTGTTAAGCGGTCAATAAAAATGTGCCTTGAGCAAGTTCCTGAACACTGATAAAGATTGACCAGATCTAATAGATAGAGGCTCACTTGTGTACCTAGAAGTGTTTGCATTCACATACTTGCGGAGAATATGTTTCTGACTTCTGAACAGCTGACAGTCTGTTTGAAATCATTGACTAGCAAACACTGAGACGTGACACAGTTTCTAATCACCCGGGAATGAAGCGCCTCAGACTCGACACAGTTCTGGGTCACTTCTACTGCGCAGGAGATTTCCATGCACCCATTATATTATACATGTCTTAATATACTCGATTAAAGTTAAACTCACGATTTTTATATAAGGTAATCATATTAGTGAACACCAAAAATCATTACTTACTACTTCAGTTTGAGCGGGTGATGCCAAAAAACTCAGGAGTTTCCATTTTTTCCATCTAATCGGAATGTTTCAAACTAAACATGTTTTCTTTGGAATATGGTTTTAATTTATAATCAATTTATAGGTTTTTCCAACATTGTTCTCAAGTTCTCTTTCAAAACATTGGATCTGAGAGTCTTTACTCTCTAAATAGGTAAGCTATGAGTAGGTTTATTTAGGTTATATGTTTACATAGATTATATATATATATATATATATATATATATATATATATATATATATATATATATATGTAGATTTATACAGGTTCTATACGTTTAACATTTCATTCTCATATTGCTGAATGACAAATTAAAGCTCACTTGAACTTGAATGTCTGTAGAAATACCCTTTCAATTTCAACAAAATTCAATTAATTTGTAAAATGACACTGTCAAGAACAGGATGTGATGCGAAAGGCAGCAAGTGTCAGGATGTAAAGGACTTTACTAGTCATTTAAACCAGTGCAGAAAAGAGAGCGATGACTTGCCTCACTCTCAGCGAAGTGGCGCGCTCCTTTCAGGCAGAGAGACGAGCGCCTGAGGGTCTTCTCATCACCGTCATCAAACACTGCACAGAGAGACGAGTTATCAGACACACACACTCTACAGTCTTTCTGAACAGGACCTACTATGCCCTCTTGCAAAGTCTTGATTGTGTTTTAAGTAGGGCTGCACAATTAATCGCACGCTTTTGGCAAAGGCTGCGCAGTAGTAAATGCTTCTCCATCTGAACACCAGAGGGCGTCTCACACACACACACACACGCTAAATTATCTGAACACCAGAGGGCGTCTCACTCACACACACACGCCAAATATGCCCCGCCGCTGAAGTACAATAACACCCATCGGGCATCATCCTATCTGTAGCTGAATAAACCGAAGATTGAAACGCTTTGATTGATTAAACACGACTAATAAACACACGACTGCCTTATTCTGTGTGAGAAGCACATCATCTCACAGGAGGAGGAGCTCTGCTGTCGTTATGAAGTGAGTTTGGAGTAAAAGCATGTTATTTAATATTGTCTTTTGTTGGACAAGAGGTTCATAAATGCTTCATGTTTGGAAAGATGTTTGACGCGCGTTGCTTTTTCAAAAGCATGTTATAAGCGACTCAAACTCACAGTGCTTTCAGAAGCAGCGTTTACTAATGATCACAGAGCCGTACGTCACTGACAAGCTGCACATAAAAAATTATAATAATCGGAGCCTTTGTGATTTCAAAATCGCTATAAACCATATCGGTTTAAGTGCGATTACATGGAAATTGTGATTAATCGTGCAGCTTAATTGTTTTTAGGCTCTACTAGAACACGGTCATGCTTGAATGCTCATAAACGCATTATTTACTCCATATTCTCCATTGTTGCGGCTCCTCTCTTCCCAGTCTGTCAGTAACGCTCTGTTTACTTCCTGTCTCTATAAATCCCCGCCTTCTGAAGCCCCGCCTTCTGAAAAGCACAATGTGCTCTGATTGGTCGGCTGGATCAATGTGTTGTGATTGGTCAAGAGCTTCGAGTGTGTTTGGGAAATGCCCCGCCCCTTATCATAACCGCCAGTTTCAAGACACACTAACTCACTCAACCAGGCCTCGCCTCTTTATTCTCCGCATTAATTATTTAAATTAGGAATATTGTGACGTGTTCGTTTCTGGAAGACTACAATGGAGGGGTTTCAGGAGTTCAGAAACACTGACACTGATATAGAGAAGAACCGCTGGAGGAAACCTTTTTCATGCTCAAAACAGCAACATTACACACTAAAGAAAGATCAATCATAATAGGTCAGTTTTTGAGCTGCCTTTGTATAAATGGCTAAAGGATCGGGCGAAGCGAGTCCATTTCATGCGTTTATGAACACCAAATGAGAATAAAACATATCGCCAGTTGGCTTGAATCTTTATTAGCATAGAATATTGTTACGGTAAAATCGAAAGAACGACAGTGTCAAATTAGAGACGTACAGACCATCTGCCGGAGAAAACATCTGCTGTGACTCACAGGTCTTCTGCGAAATATACCATCAGAACTTTATCTAAGACTCATCAAGATTTTCTCTCCATGTGGCGACACTATGTGCACTAAATTCGCATTAAGCCATCAAAATGAGGAATAAAAACACAATATTTCATGTTTTTGTGAGAGATGTAGACTGACTCATCTCATATTATCCTAACATACAACATAACACAATCACAACATTTAAAAAAAAACACATTTATTAATACATGAGCCCTGAATGAAAATGACCCAGCATCTCAAACTGACTGTTGCTCTCGCATATGATGCTATAAACTAAAACGAGGACAGAAGAAGCCTTTCCCTCTTTGTCTCAGGTACAGTCAACTGTTTGAAAGGAATGTAATGGACTTACCGACGGTGTACAGACTAGCGTCAGTGAGTTTGTTGATGATGGCCTCCTGGTAGATCCCATCTTGGTTCCTGGCTTCGACCACAGCGCCCACCTAACACCAGAGACAGCACAATCACTCATTCACAGGCGGTACACCACTCGCTGGGCGTTAAAACACTGAAGCTGGAGATGAGCAACCGGAATTTATTTATTTATTCCCATAATCACTGACATTACTCACTGTGAGGGTTTATCATGTTCTGTGAGGAAGGGACGTCACCTTTACCATAAAGTACTATGGCACTACCATGGTAAAATCATGCTATCAGATATTTTTGAATGATTAACATGTTCAAATAAGGGCAAAATCTGTCAATAACATGCTAACAAGAGGTCACAAAAATAAATAAATAAATTTGAAATTAAAATCAATGAAGAAAATTAAGTCTATTTGAGCAAAAATTAAGATTATTTTTTGTTGTTGATATTTTCATGACAGTTTAAGTTACCGTCATTTTTTTATTATTATTATATAATACTTATAATACAAATTTATATATTTATATACAAAAAAAAAGTATCTTATTTTGATGTAGAATATAACTTAATTTCTTCCATTTTCCAAAATGTGGACATGTTTTTCTGAGACTCAGTGTCAACATATATTAAAATGCTACTTAATTATTATTTTTTTTGGCATTTTATTGATAATTTATTGTACTTCAAGTGTAACAAATCAGACCTGCGAATAACTAATAACTAACTAGCTCTGAGCGTTTATCTAGTCTGGGTATCAGTGGTCTTCACCTATTTGCTGCTTGCACTTGTCATGTATTCTCTCTGAAAAAGAATCACTAAGACTAAGTGCTCAAAGCAAACAGTTCTGCCAGACATAAGCGAGATGTTTTCTGATGAGCTGATGGCGGAGAATAATTACTGTCATATTCATAATCACAGCTACAGATGCAACGGCTGGCTTGCCAGGAGATCTTTAAACAAATGAGTGAGCTAAAAAAATAGAAACGGGCAGGAAAAACAAACAAAGATTTCAATGCAATATAAATATGAAATAAGAGGATTATATGGATGACTGGCGAACATGAACTCCAGACAAGAGCTTTAACACCGTGTCCAAATCAGCGTGTCATTATGATGCATTTTGGGAGCTTGACATACGTGATCACGGGCTACTTTACAAATATTTCATTTGCTTTGCAAAAAAGTATGAAAGTCAAAAGGGCTTGGAACAACATGAGCAAAATAATCACATTTAAATATGTTCTAAATGGCTTATTATATAACCATGAGACCGACGGTTATAGTTGAACACCGTCATTAGAACTCTATAACCGGCAAAACCGTGTTATTAAAATATTTTTTATCATAGAGAATGTTTAAATACTAATTAAAAACAATTGTTAACAGTCTGTGTTATTAATGGTCTACGTCATTTCCAACTGTTTCCAAGAGTTAACCCGCTATCTCCAAGAACAAACAATTGACTCTACGGCTGATCCACTAGCACGGTGGAGAGACAATGAAACACGCTATCCGCTCTTAGCAAAATTGGCACATAAATACATGTGTATTTGTGCTATAAGCACAGCATCAGAGCGAGTGTTTAGCACTGCTGGTAACATAGTTACCCCTGTCAGATCGTCACTAAAGCCGAGTTAAGTGAACATATTAGTGTTCCTGTCACAGAACTTGGAAGATTAGGAATTTAAAATGTCATTGCACTTTTTTTGTTTCCTGTATTTAGTTAGTTTAATTAAGGTATTATAACAACAGTCGTTGTTCGACTTTTTTTCTTTGATAAAGGTATGTAGATTTGATCATTTTTAATTTAGGCCTACTCATTCATTTTTATGCAGCTCTTATAGAATCGACTTTTTTTTAAAGGATTTGTTTACTGTGTGTGATTTATTTAAAACAAAGCCAATCATTGCAAAGTTTTTTGTTTTGTTTAAGGATTTGTTTACTGTGAGCAATTCATTTAATGGAAAGCACATTCACTGCTAGTTGTCTTGCTGGTAATTTTAAATAAACGTAGAGCAAGTAGCTAATCAGTGTCTGCTCGTTTATTCAAACTAAGTTGTCCTATAGCAGATGAACGTTGCAACGCCCCGCCCCATTTACGAACCGTCACGTTTGACTCACGTCATAACCGTCATCACCAATCCTGAAACCGGCACACCCCTAGATGCGCCACAGCCTGTGTTTGTGCTGAAGGAGGCAGGTTTGCTCTTACCTTCAGAAGTCCTCTGATGTGTTCATCGTGCACCACCGCAGTGGACCCGTCGGGTTTGAAGGTGACCTGGAGAGACACACACACACACACACACAGTCAGTGAGGAATGAGGATAGGAAACACGGAAGGGCTTTCCCTAACGGCCGAGAAGCATCGATCGCTCGTATCAGGAAGCCAGATCCTCACCAGAGACCCGAACGTCCCAGTGTTGATATCAGACCAAACACAGAGAAGGCACGCTGGGAAACCCAATCATTGTGTGTCACAGAACAGAAGATGATTATACTGAAAGCGGGGCGGTTAACCATGCTGGGATAAAGACGGAGGAACAGGATGTCATATTTCCACAAATACACACAACACTGTGAGACGCCACACATAAGAATTGAGATTCATATTTTCTCTAATTTCACAAGCTGGAATATTATTTAAATAACTCCATACAGCAAGATGTTGAATTTGAAATGACATGAAGAAGAACTTGAAAAAATGCAACACAACAATACAGACCAAAACCAGTTTTGTGGCTAAACATTAGGGCCGGTGTTGACTTTACCAATTCGATATTGATTATTTTGGATATCAGGTAGGCTACAATACATGGCAAATTTTCTCAAGGAAAACAAATCTCTTAAAGGTCCCGTTCTTCATGATCCCATTTTTTAAACTTTAGCTAGTGTGTAATGTTGCTGCTAGAGCATAAATAATACCTGTAAAATTATAAAGCTCAAAGTTCAATGCCAAGCGAGATATTTGATTTAACAGAAGTCCCCTTTCCAAGCCGACAGCGAACGGCCAGTCTGGACTACATCCTCTACTTCCTGCTTTAATGACGTCACTAACAGTTTTTTGACTAAGCTCCGCCCACAGGAATACACAAAGGGGGCGTGGTCTTGTTGCGCTCCTACAGAGAAGAGGAAGAGTTGTGTTTGTAGAGTGTGTTTGTCGCCATGTTGTCGAGACGCTGTTATTTTCATCCCGGAGTCAGATCATCACTTTACAATAACACTGAGCGCATGCATCTCCACGTTACGGTAAGAGGCGTGACCTTTCCGGGCAACGTGCGCTAAACTGCTGTCCAATCACAACACAGGGTTCCTTGTGCCTTGTGACAAGCGGTTCACTGGCACAATCAGAACTCGTTACGTATTTCTGAAGGAGGGACTTCATAGAACAAGGAAGTAATCAGCCCGTTTTTAGCACAGTGAAGACAGCGGTATACAGAGAAGTACATTTTGTGACAAATACTGTTTTTTTTTTTACAAGCGAAACATGAACACATGTTATATTGCACACTGTAAACACAATCAAAGCTTCGAAAACACACGAAAGCGGGACCTTTAACTAATGCTGTATGAGAGTCAGTTGGAGCCTAAAGGCTTCATTAGCCTACTATAATACTGAAGGTAAAATTAACTGATTTGTATACAAACACTCATTTATGTTTATAATAATAAAGTTATATGAATGAAATATAAACATTTAAATGGTGGCTGTCATAAGAACTTGCCAGATTTATTCAAAAATGCATTAAATGTTTTCAGAACATTAAAAACTATAAAGAATATGTAATATGGTATGTAATATGTAAAATGCTCCACTCTAAAGTTAATTTTTCTAGCAGACTAGCGAGTTTATGGTCACTGGATATGGTTTTTCTGAGGTAAATGTGACGTTACATGACATTGCTCTTTTACTGACGTCTTTCCACGGCTGAACCACTGATTGAGCGTGTGACATGTGACATGATACGGATTTTTAACACACTTTCAGACGCTCATTCATGTTTATTTCTTGTGTAACTGTTATTAAGGTGGAAGAGAAGATCATGTGCTTCTCTTGAGCTGAGCCAGAGCGATCTCACGCCACAGCGCTACTCATGTTTTTGAATTTCGTAAGAAAATGGACGTAATTTGAAATCTGAGACTTTGTTTCTTATCAATAGCAACAAAGCACAAAGATTATTGCGATTTATTGGATGGGATGCGCTACTAAACATGAATTCCCAGGAGATATATGAACTGCATGAATCAATTGAAGTACAATTAAAGTTCATTTGTATAGGCTAACGCTTTTTACAAAACATCAAAGCAGCTTACCGGAATAAGAATATCTTAATGTTACAATTAGAAAGATATAATTAAACTTAAATTTTAATTTCTCTAAACTAAGAAGCTCATTACGGTCAAAACAATTAAGTCATCATAAAAATAATTCTATGCCAGCACATCGTTTTGAGAGATCCACAAAATGTAGATATATTGATTGTATAATATACATAATCATAAGAAAGTCCATAGTTGATTAACTCGGTGAAGTCCATGTATCCTCACACTGCCATGATTGTGTTTATGGGTACTACAGACATGCACTTCTCCAGCTGTGTTGAGCAGTCCAATGAATATCATCCGTAAGGCGTGTGTGTGTGTGTGTCTCAGTGTCACAGGAGATAATAAGCCTCACACTTCAGCATCTCGCCACAGTCACGTCTGATGAAGCTCTGATTGCTCTGCAACAGCCACTGCTGACGAACAAGCCTTCAATTATATATATGTGTATATATATTTATTTATTTTATTTTTTACAGCAAAACTGGTTTTGCATCCCTGAAGTCCAATGTCTGCATCACAAGCATTACTAAATATAAAAATGACAGTTTGCAAAAATTAATAAAAAATGATTTATGACCAGCACTAATACTGATTATTTAAGGTTTCATGTCTGATAACTGCTATGTAAATGCAATTATTGTTTTACATATTTATGCTTTTTGAAAGTGATAAAGTGAATAATCCACAGACTAAATCAATTTACACTATGAACATTTTAAATATATATAAATAAACATAATAATTAATTATTATTATTATCATCATCATTAATAATAATAATAATATAAATGAGAATAAAAATACATAAAAGTAATAAATAAATAAATCTTATGGTCGTCAAAATTATTGTGATGAGATATTTATAAATCAACAGGATTTGTAAAACATTCATTTTCAAAACATCACATTATTTATGAATTTGGTAGATACTTTTATCCAAAGTGACTTAATATAAATCCAGGTATATATTTTGTTTAGTACACTCGGTTTTTGGGCTCCAGGAAGACAGAAATCCAAATGTTCATAAAATCACATGCACATGACCAATGCATAAGATTGCAGGAACACAAGAACATAAAAATAAAAACCTGACAAATCAGACACCAAAAGATGCCAAAGGATTAGTTCACCTCAAAATGAAAATGTCCTAATCATTTACTCATCCCAATGCCATCCAAGATACCCATGTCTTTTTTTCCTAAGTGGAAGAGAGAGTAGGTTTTTTGAGGAAAACCTTTCTGGATTTTTCTTCTTCAATGGCAACCAACGTTTTGAACTCGCCGGGAACTACGTCATCACGTTGAAAGGTCACGCTCGATGTCGCCGGCGCAAGTACTGTCATTCAACATACCGGTACAATACAATTTGAACTATCCGCCATCGAGAGTGACCTTTCAACGTGATGACGTAGTTCCCGGCGCGTTGCAGATCAGCTCAATCCGAACAATTGTAGTTTAAAAGTATATCTTTTTTTTTAGAAAATGTTAGAAAAATATTGTTTCGCTAGATAAGACACTCTTCCTCAGCTGTGATCGTGCACAGCCTGTAGAAACACCTCAAAGACCTTTCAAACTGCATTGATTTGGACTTCAAAACATTGGTTGCCATTGAAGTCCATTTTTCGAAGAAAAATCCAGAAATGTTTTCCTCAAAAAAAAAAAAAACGAATTTCTCTTCCACTGAGGAAAGAAAGACATAGATATCTTGGATGGCATTGGGGTGAGTAAATTATTAGGAAATTTCATTTTGAGGTGAACTACTCCTTTAAATCACAAAACTAAGATAACTATATACATATCAGGAAACGTATATAAATCAGTTGACAGAAAGGACATTATATCGAGAGAGAGAGAGAGAGAGAGAGAGAGAGAGAGAGAGAGAGAGAGAGAGAGAGAGAGAGAGAGAGAGAGAGAGAGAGAGACGCAATGATGTCATCAGTAGTACAACAGCAGGAATATGATTACAACCTTGAACAAGGTCTCTGCTTCGTGAGGAGCAGCTAATCACATCTCAGCGCTACGAGAGAGGAATTAGAGAACATCAGAGAGCCATCAGGAGGAAAACATGAGGGCAGAGACGAGACAGAAAGAGAAAGTCTGATGAGAGAAAGGAGGAACGGGAGCAGAATATTTCATCGGGAATGAGGACGAGTCCTCGCATGTGACAGCAATGAAAACTCAATTTGCTTTCCAACTTCAAAACATTTCACAGCCATTTAAATCCGATATCAACGACACACAAATGCATCAAAATTACAAGGCTTGTTTAATTCTTGGCGGTTTGAGCAGATTTACTGTTTTCAACACTGATCATAATCATAAATGTTTCTTGAGCATCAGATCATCATATTATACTGATTTCTGAAGGATCATGTGACACTGAAGACTGGAGTAATGATGCTGAAAATTCAGCTTTGATCACAGGAAAATATATTCACATAGAAGTATAAAAATATTTCATAATTTGTACTGTATTTTTGATCAAGTAAATGCAGCCTTGGTGAGCAGAAGAGACTTTTCAAAACATTAAAAAAAAAAAAATCGTACAGACCCTAAACTGTTGACCGGTAGTGTCACCCTCATCGACCAGCTCAGATATGAAAATTAGTAACTATTGATTAATTTTGTGCTTTAGTCGATATTAAATTGACAACACTAGAGCTGCATTATTCTGGATAAATTGAGAATCATAATTTTGTTGAGTTCTGATCTGAATAGACAACTAAACACCAAAACAACATTTACTAGATGTTCTGACAAAATTGCTGCGATCTATTTAAAAATATAAATTAATTTGAATGAATTATAAAAAAGAAAAAGGTATGAATGATTCAATGACTCATAAAGACTTGCTTGTTTTATTACTTGAGTCTGTGTTTTTGAATGAATCTCTTGAATGAATGATTCAATGACATTTTTTACATTTGTCGCCACCTACTGGCGTAACGAAGTAACTGACACAATCTATATTTGTAATATTAAGTTACTTTCAAAAGGTGATATGCTTTATTTACACTACCATAGACATCAGTGTATATGTGATCTATAAACTTTTCCCCAGGACTTCTGTGATCATTTGAATGATTATAATGTGTGGTTGAAAAACAATGTGAAGTTTTAATACAAACTATACATGTGTTTAATACCTATACATGCAGAAGGGTCTGCGGGGGTACGCCGTCGATTCGACGCAGAAGCATAAAAAGGCCTTAAGACTTTCAATTAATACATGAGTTAACAAACAAAATACAGATCTCTCTTATTATCTTTATTTACGTCACATTAATTTTTTTGATGACCGTACAATAAAACTCACCTCAAATTTGCATAATATTTTTCTAATCAATGATCATCCATGCATTCAAAATATGTGACCCTGGACCACAAAACCAGTCACATGGGTCAATTTTATGAAATTGAGATTTATGCATCATATGAAAGCTGAATAAATAATCTTTCCATTGATGTGTGGTTTGTTAGGATAGGACGATATTTGGTCGAGACACAACTATTGAAAATCTGGAATCTGAGGGAGCAAAAAAATGTAAACATTGAGAAAATCTCCTTTAAAGTTGTGCATTTATGTTCACGATTGTGCTGCACTCACTCACAAAAATACATGTTTTATATATTTACGGTAGGACATTTACTAAATATCTTTATGGAACATGATCTTAATATCCTCATGATTTTTGGCATAAAAGAAAAAAATTATATATTTGACCCATACAATGTATAGTTGCTATTGCCACAGATATACCCGTGCGGCTCCAGGGTCACATGTCTTTAAATGATCTCTGCTGCTTTGGTTCATGTTGTGACTCAGTGGCTCACCTTCGCCTTGACGAGTCTCTTGGCGGTCTTGATCTTGGCCTCACAGAACGCCCCTCTGTATTTGGCACTCACGTCAGTGCCCACGGTCAGGTAAGGGGGCTCCTCCAGCGTCTGAACACACACAAGAAACACACGTCAGTTTCACTGTCGATCAATGATCAAGCTTTTGGTGGCGTAAGCAGGGAAAAAGTCAAGTCCCTACACTACAGGTTCTTGTTAGCCGCTTCATATATTCAATTCCCATCATGGCATCATTTTATGGATTTAGTTTTAATTAGTTCATTTGGTTACTTATAATTTTAATCAAATTTTATGAATTAAACAGCTCGTCAACATACGATAAAAATAAATAAACAACCTGTTAAAAATGAAAGTATTATGCAATCATTTAAGTAGGGATGCACTCATATAAAAATTTTGGCTGATACCGATAACCGATAATTCTTTATATTTGAAAGCCGATAACCGATATATTGGCCGATAAATCTAAATCCAAATTTTTATATCATTTTTGAGAGCCTGATTACAAAAATAAAAGTCTCACCGTTAAACGTCATGTCCCAAGCACACAATTATAATGTTCTCATTATAGTTTTATGTAGCTTATATGACAGGATATGATGTTGCACTCAATGTTCACTCTAAGCTGCACGCTTGGGCTTTGAATTTTGCCCAAAAATCCTATTTAAAGTTTGTTTGTTTATTAATATTCGAATATTTATAAATAGTTTGACCATTTAAATGCCTTCAGTAAGACCTATATTGGTATCAAACTTAAGTTGTATATGTTCTGTCCACCAGAGGGCAGTGAATCAGTCAATGTCAATAGGCAGGCAATGATGTTTTCAGAAGAAAAACACTGTCACTGTTTAAATTTATTTATTAAAAATCAGCCTCCTGTATTAAACACAAACAACATGCTTTCGACAGGTTTTACCCACTGTTCTTATCAAAAAATAAATAAATATAAGTACTGAAAAGACAAAATAAAGGCATTTGTAGGCGTTGGCCTACATTGTTTTGATATACAAAATTTGCGGACCGAGAAACGCAAAGACGTGAAATAAAATCACATCATCATGTTTTAAAAGAAGAGTGGTAGGGGTGGGCGATATGGCAAAAATATCATATCACAATATTTTTCAGGAAAATCACGATTCACGATTTTATCACGATTCTTTTTCATGTTTTGGAAACACCCGTATTCTTAACTTCAACATTAACTAGCCTAATGCATTATTAAAAATAAAAGTTGTATATGTTGTATTCAGGTATTAGCAGAAAGTAAAGAAATTTTTTCATGAAATTGGTAAACTAAAAACAGTATGTAAACATACAGATGTCGTGTTTATAGTAGACTTTTGCCATCCACTTTAATTCATTTAATTCACCCGAGTACCGGTAAATGAAATGTACTCACAGATTGCACCGTGCAGTTTGAATCACGAAATAAACCTTTAATTAATTGAGTTTACCTGATTGTAATTCACAGATTGCTCCGTGCAGTTAAGGCCACATGCATTTTGTTGTACTAAAAAAAATAATTGAAGACTTGAAGACATTCATCTCCATGTGAACACACCATTAGCGCTCCAGTTATGGCGGTATCTCTCTCATAATCTGTGATTAAAGTATAATTGAACCTTACATATACAGCACTGACAGCCGGCCAGCACATTTCAGCTCTGAGCTTACATTACATTACGCTTCATTTCTTATTTATCTGAAGATGGCAGTAAGAGCAGGAATAGCATGTGTAGGTGGATCGGCTCTGTGTTCCTGACCCTGACGCCCCGTCTCTCTCGTTTGAAGAGGAGAACGGGCCGAGAGATAACCGACCCACACACCCACTCACATTACGTCTTAACCAACACAGACACAAGGGGTCCCAAGGCTCCCGATTGTGTCATTAGACCTCCAGACACCCACAAGAACATGACGTGGAGACTTCACAGCTTAAACACGGCTCAATGCTCTTTTCAGTCCAGGTTTCTTCATATCCCAAAGAATTAGAGATTAGTCATTGGGATCAATTGGTTTCTGCAAACAACTGCCAGTTGTTCCTTCACAATCTGGACTTTTCTTGAGAGCATAGATTACATTTTTTAACCAAAGAGTCAAAGAACCAAACATCAGAATGAACTACACTTATAACACACTTTTCAAAATTGCTAGAATTCATATTGCTAGTAAATCTCAATCCCAATCATAAAGAAACTGCTTTTTTTTTTTACAGTGTAAATTTTAGCAAATGTAAGCTCTTTTTTTTTTACATTAACCCCTCAATAATTGGTTGGTACCCCTTTCAATTCTATTTATTAACATTAGTTAACATGAATTAACAATGAAATAGCCTACTTGTATGTTAATTGTAACATTTACTTACACATTATGAAAATCAAAAGTTGTATCTGTTAACACTATTTAAATGGACCTGAGCTAACATGAACCAATGGAGAGGTTTTTTTTTTTAAATCAACTAATGTTAAAGGTAAAGTTATTATGTTACTTAGGCTATGTGACAAAAAAAATCTAACGTGAGTCTAGTCATATCTGTAAATAGAGTAAAGTTGCTCCGGCTGCTTTGACACATGTCTGGTGTGTGTGTGTGTGTGTGTGTGTGTTAGCAGCTGCGATTACCTCACACACACACACACACACACTAAAATGACAGAAACTGTTCTGCCTTTAATGTTAAAACAGAGTCAGACAAAGATGGAGAGACTCAAGAAGAAGTGACAACATGTAGAAGCAACAGGACGTCTCTGATTGGTTAGTTGATTAATTTATGTTGCTGATGTGGAGTTAAATATCTTCGATTAGCATATTCTGTCATGGTAATCTATAAGTCGCTCGTATAGGAACTGTTGTGAGACACACACAGAGTGACTTTATATTGCATGTGAAAAGATGGATGCTAAAGTTTGAGCTGACTCACAAATGTGCTCGACTACAGCAACTCTTCCTCTTCTCAACATGGACTGTGTTCAGGGGGCGGGGTTTATGTAGCATAAATTTTAGGGTTGGTGATGTCACTAACCCGGGAGGGATGTTGTGTAGTTCCTACAAGCCGTTTGTTGTAGTTCTTTTCTTTAAAAGCAAATATCTTCCTTTGCTTTGAACTTTGAGCGTTGTAACTTTGCAGATGTTGTTTATGATCAAACAGCAACATTACACACTCACTACAGTTAGAAAAGTCAAATCATACTTTACCACCCCTTTAAGAATTGTTTTGCAATTGCATTGAACTTTGTTTCACTGACTGCGACAAGATGCTCTCAGTGTTTCTGTGCAACTGTGTGAAAGTGAACTGCGAAAACCATCATACTAGAATAAAGCGTCAGGAAATTAAACACAGCTGCTACATTAAAATTTCCAGCTTAAACAAACCACTGACTGCCAGATGACAAGTGCCTTAACCAACAGACAACCACAGAAGAGCTGATGCTTCTGAGGATCACATGATGAACACCATGATACGGTTCAGGAAAGCATGTGTTTAACAGATGCAGGAACGCTGAGTCAAACAGAGCTGGCCTAAACGCACTGGAATGGCCATCGGAGAAAAGAAAAGAAAAGAAAACCAAAAGTGCATTGGTCAATCTGAGCTGCTAACGCTATTCTTTAAATCTAGTCAGCAAAACTGTTTCCTCAGCATAAAATCTGGCACAGAAAAGCATAATGGAGAGGTCTGACTCACAGTCGACTAAAACAAGAGAAGCTTCATTGAATACCAATAACAACAAACAGAAGTGTGTTTAGTAATCGCTGGCACTATACAAAGCACTTAATATGTAAATGAACAGCATCAGCGCACATTACAAGGACCCCAACTATAGCATCTCACTATATTGTTATAGAATCTCTGACAAATTCAGTTTAAAACTCATCTGAACACAAAAGGACTTCTATTACCTTAAAATAAGATTAAAAATAATATCGGTAATAATAAAAAACAACCCAAGTCCAAGAATAAAACGACTGTATTGCAGTAATGAGAAATGTGGCCTGAACACGGTTTAATGAGATTTGCGCACTTAAATGAGAGTTAATGTCCTACTGGCAGACTTTCTCAATCTCAATTCTTCATTTTGCATATTCAAAATGACATTAGATGAGGATAAATCTTTGACAATATGCAACAGCAACAGCTGTGAAGGTAAGATTGGTCAGTAATGTTTTAAAAACCTAATGAACTGGCCACTCTAAAGGCTTTAACGTATTACTGACCTCTGGTGTGGGGGTCACATCTATAGGTCACGCTCACTTCGTGGCAGCTTTATGAGTCCTTTCTGCTATAGTCAATACCCTGTCGTACTATCAAACTCATCACACACCTGTGTCTCATTTCTCTCTTTAACTTTACAATGTTAACCCTGTGGCCAACAAACTCACTGAAATATGTAAACATTTACTAGCACTTATCCAAAAGACAAAAGTGATTGGTCAAAATCTAGACCAGAGTCATGAATAGAGATGGGAATTTGGGAGTTTAATAATTCTCTCTTTTTTTTACATTTCCATTAGTGATTCTTTCAGTACTTGTGTGGATAATTTTTACAAAAGGTGTTTTAACACAAACTTTTAATTACTTTTCACAGATATAAATGTACAAAGTACCTTTTAATTGGTGTAATTTATATAAACTAGTACATAAAAATTCCAAATCAACAAATCTTACCACTAACATATTTTATTCATAAATTGTGCATATTAACTTTTTCCCTGACAGCGTTTCTTTCTCAAAAAAGTTGCAAACCACCGCCAGCGTTTTTGATCATTTTCATAAAAATTTAATGAAACATTTATTCTAGCTTCAAGCTTTCTTTTTTTTTAAATCAACAATTGAATGTGGGTAAGTTTCATTTAAAAAAAAAAGCAACATTTTGAACAAAAAGCAGAGAATTTAGTATTTTACCACTTTAGTGTGGCGTTCGGTAGTAAAATTAACAATTTAGAGCAATAAATAGAACTGAACGGCATGCATATTGGAAACGGTTCTGAATAAGAATAATTCGGTAACTGTTCAGACTGATTCAGGTTTTCTTGATTTACTAAAAATAAGTAAATGATTCATAAGATTCAATCATTTGAGGTTTGGAAAATCACTGATCGCTATACGTTTCATGTAATAGATCCAGTAGCAGTGTTAGAATGAATAGTATTTTAGTAGGGCTGTAAACGATTAATCGAATCCAAAATAAAAGTTTGTGTTTACATAATATATGTGTGTGTATTGTGTATAATTATTTTGTATATATAAATACACACACATGCATGTATATATTTAAGAAAAATTAGTTACTTATATATAAAATAGTTCTAAATATATAATATAAATCATATAAAAAAAATATATGCAGTATATAAATGCAAATATATACATGCATGTGTGTGTATTTATATATACAAAATAATTATACACAATACACACACATATATTATGTAAACACAAACTTGTATTTCGGATTCGATTAATCGCGATTAATCGTTTACAGCCCTACATTTTAGTATTGTGTTCGGGACTAAAATTCACGATTGAGGATTATTAATTGAACTAATGAACGCATGGCATGAAAACCACTTCGATCTTGTTCTGATTTAGAATAGCTGAGATTTAGCCATTTTGACCATTTAAGAAACAATTTTCTTCTGTAAAATGAAATCGTTTTTTAAAATTAATTTTCAGTAAGCATTAACAAACCAGCTGATATTACATTAAACATAAAATTTCCTCGACACGTATGCCACATTTCAGTTCTGTTAAGGTTCCCAGCTAGATGGTCACAAGCTCTCTCAGTCTCCAGAAGGAACGTGGCGCTGCCAAAGAGTGAAGTACCCAGCATGCTCTGCTCCGCTGCCCATCCTGTGGCTCTCAGCCTGACGGGGCATCAGCAGACACGCCACAGATGTTCATTAACATCACACAAACAGCCCTGACAATCTGCTCTTAGATGACTGCCATCCGTCCTCCTCACGCGCTCCAGAGAAACAACAGTCAGCGCTCCTGACACCGACACACTCCAGCGAAGCTGACAGAAAACAACCACAAAACACTCGGAGAACAGAAATCACTCCCAAATGTAAAGGTGAAGAGTGTTATTTTCATTCTGTGCGCAGTGTGTGAATTATCTTTATGCATGAAATACCCAGATGACCTACTAACAAGTGCCAACATGTGCAACCAGAGCACACTGTGTGCAATAGTGCGTCCCACAATGCAATGTGCTCAACATGACTTTCCATTTATAAACAATGATGATACTTGTAAATGTTCATTTGCATAATGCGTACTGTTTAAAAACAGCAAACTAGTATTCCATTCCAAACTGTAAAAAAATAAATGGAAATAAAACAGATTATAAGTGCATATTTTACGTTTTTCGGTCTTTCAGGGTTTCATCTGTTGCTCTTAATAAAGGATGGTGAGAGATACTCAGCCTTAGAAACCCATTTCAGCAAATTCGTACACAGATGGTGACCAACTGGAGATGTGCGAGATCTGAAGGTCAGGAAGCCTTGAGCAAACACACTTATTACTCTTGGCTTCATATATTCAGAGCCCGTAAGGTGTTTTCAGCTCACGCGTGGTCAGAGCGACCCTCTGAGCGAAGAAGAGTTTCTTTCAGCAGATTAACTTCCAAAAATCCTCTGAATCCCCGTCAGCGAGGCCTGCAGATAAAATGCATGGAGTTGAGCATCCAAATCTGTGTTTTTATGGGTATAATAATCTGCTGAGTTCAAGAGCGTTACACAGGCTTTCGGTTCACAGACTATAATCACTTCAAAAGAGGAACATGTATATAACCCAAAAATGAACACCTTAACTCTCATGTCATTCCAAACTTGTATGACTTAATTTCTTTTATATTTTTAAACACACAAAAAAAGAAAAACATCATGACAGTACTCACTATATTCTTCTGAAGTCATACAGCCATAGATTTGTGTGAAGAATATAGTGCACAAGTAGCCTAATTTGGATTTTTTGTCCTTTTTGAGGCTTAACAGATCAGTCACTATGACCTCTTGTATGGAAACGGATGCACAACGTTTCTTAAAAACAGCATTTGGGTTTGGAATAGCATGATGGTAAGAAAATTAGAACAATTTTAATTTTTGTATGAACTACTCCTTCAATATTTTAACATATTTACTGTGAAAAGGTTGTAAGAATCCTGAAATAAATAATGTAAAAACATTCAACTATTTCTGCCACAATACCATGGTTACAGTTAGCGTTATACATTAAACCCATGGTGAATGATGCTGATTTGTGAACTGAAAAGCCTTCTATAACTATCATGGCACAATGTTTTCGGTTTGATCCGATCTGGTTTATAACAGAGATTTATGCAACAAATTTGAATGCTTCTCGCTAGATCTTGCAGCGATGTTATTAATACGGTGTTTCTCATATGAAACAGAAATGGCAGCTCTTCTTAGTTTGGCAACTTGGTGGTGGCACCAGTGCGACCTCTAAAACTATTTAGCACCAGCAGGAAAAAAGGTTGCAAAGTGGTATGGAGTTCTGATATTCTTCATAAACAAACTATAAATCGTTTTGTGCAAGTCCAAATGATAGAAGCAAAAGACAAAATATCACATTAGAACTACAGTTGTCAACATTTGAAGTGGATCAAAGAAGTTCATCAAAGTTGTCCTAAGACAAGAACGGGTATTGTTCAAAAATCACCTATATCTTTGATGAAAGGTTTTGATCCACTTCAAATGTTGACTATATTGCATATTAACAGCGTTCCTACAAAGACAGGGTTTTTCCTGCATAGAGAATTATGAGGCGGCCGCCTCCGGCTCTCGACAAATCTCGGACAGACCGTCACATGCTCAGATACACTTTCTCCACCGTGACGGTTAAGTTGCGGGTTCCCGGCCTGTGTCCATTCTCAACCCGTATAGTTTGCCAACAGTGCTGCGCGGATCATAACCCGCGGCTCGGCGGGGGCAATTCTCTTCAGGGAAAACCAATCAAGAAAACATATCAGGGCTCGACAATAACGCTTGTCCAGGACACGTGTGTTTTTGTTTAAAGGGACAAGTGAAAGAGAATTGTTCTTGCCCAACTGGACAAATGCCCTGATTAAAACAATTTTCAATATAAAAAAAATGACAAAAATAACTAAGGAATCACCGATGATTCTGATTTTATTTTATTGAATGTAAGTGGCGATTGATAGCCTATAGTTGATGATAATATACTGACGGTAACAGAGTCGTGCTGTTTCAATTTGAAATGAAAGATGGAGCATACATTTAATAAAATTAGGGAAAAAATGCCCTTTATAAAGGTAAAAAAACTTATTCTGATAAGAGTGTTTTCCAACAGTGATGTAATGAAACATTGTCAATTTAAGTTTGAAGGGAGCCTCTGTTTAGGCCATTAAGGAAATGTAATTTTGCCAAAAGAAGAACTTTACATTTATAAATGTTGTTTTTAAAGCAGCTTAGGTCAGTGTGATATTTGACCATATTATCATGTATAACACTTGTAATGTGATGATCAGATGCATATATCTAAATCAGAGAATATCATAGGTTTGGGCGGTTGGCGGGTGGATTATTTATTTTTAACAGCGGATTCAGGGCACTCAAAGTGCACTAGATTAATGAATTTACCTTTAAAAATGTAAAAAAAATGTACCACCTCCGCCTTGCTTTGAGCCAGGAAAACCCCTGAAAGACTGCCGAAAAAGAAAGTAACCACTTTAAAACATTGCATTAGGTCATTTCCTACCACACCAACACATCTGGCTGTGAAATATTAACCCTAAATAAATTCAGAGGAGGCACTGCGATGGTGGAAATGTGTCAACCAGTATTTATTCATGTAAACTGGATTGCAACAGAGTTGAGATTGAGACATGTCCCAAACAAAACAAGGAAGAACTTTTGTTTACAACTTGCCACATTAACAGAGAATGTATGTGTCCTCATAGCGATGCATTTATCAGCCAATCCAGAACTAATGTTCAAATCAGAACTATCCGTTTTACAATATTATCTTTACTGTTCAATGGAGACGCATGAAGGATTGCAAACGATGAGCGTCATGGTAGAAGCTCTTTAGGTGAGATGTGTGACTTTATTCATGGCAATTAGTCAATGGTGGCAGATGAAGTCAGTGAAGAGGGAGTCGCAGGCGCTCCAACATAAACACCTCATTAGTTCGCAGAGCTCCTCGCCTGGGAACCGACGCGGCTGCATAATGTTTACATGACCATCCCTTGGCAAAACGAGACTGTGTTGGAATCTGTTCGGCTGTGGTTTCCCGAATCCCTTCCCTTGCCTTTTCACGCTGTAAAATTGAGGATTGATATTAAGACATGAGGAAAAGTTTGAGTTTTTGGATGATCTTCAAGACCAGAGTGAACCAAGAGAGTGCTGGATCTATTCTGTTCTGCTACAACAGGGTTGGTCTGGTCTGGTCTGGTCTGGAACCAAACGTAAGACAACACACAACCTCAACACACAAAACCCTTCTCCTATCCTGACTCGACTTATTTTCCTCGATGCCTTGATGTTTTTGAGTGCTTTGTCAAGATATGACTAATTTCTTGCCATAACCCATCAAAAAAATAAACTATAACAAAGAGTTACCGACTCATTTCCTTCTATTCAATTGTGATGAAACAAATACAAAAGAAAGAACGGCATTCAAGAGTACTGTGACGTGAAACCGCTTCTCTGAACCTTTAAAATAAACTGACCTCTGAAAACAGAAATCAGATTAGGATGTTGGTAATGAGTAATGACAGACTGATATATCCAGCGATTCTAGTCTCTAGATTTCGTTAAATTACGGTAAGTATATGGCCTTTTTTTAACTAAATGCCTTTCAGCATCTGCCATGCAAAAAGACTGATGGCTTAACTCTTTCCCTGCCAGTGTTTTTTTTTAAAGTTCACTTTCACAAAACTGTTATGGCCCCAGAATATTTTGTTGTATGAATATCTGAACATGCAATATTTCAAAAGAAAGATAAAAAAAAAAGAATAATAATTTTTTATTCTAGATTCATGCATTCTTTTTTTAATTAACACTTGAATGTGGGTTAGTTAGTTTCATTAAAAAAAGTAACATTTTGCACAAAAAGCTGGGAAAACACTAAGTCCAGATCAGATTGAGAGCGATGTTGAAACATAGATGGAGTAAAAAGCTTCACAGTCCTGTACCTCGTCCTGGGTCGCTAACATTAGGCAGTTTTGATTTATATGCTGTTTGATAAACATTGCTTACACACATGTAAGCTACTGTTGTTTCTGCTTCTGCTTCGCTTGTTTTTATCAAGCGATTCGGTACTCTTTCAGAAGATGACTAATAGCACCAACTACCATATAACAGCGAAAACACGGATTGCCGGAAAATTCTGTCAATGGCGGCGGGGAAAGAGTTAATACAATAAAAACACACTTTCTCTCCTCCAATATACTACACAATATGCACATGATTTGAAGTAGAATTTATGTCCATATAGCACAAACAGTGCAAAACACTTTGGATTTGGTCTTTGTTCAAATCATTAACTCTCAGAATAACAAAACTAATGATGCAAGACATTACATACAAGTCAATATTGAGATTTTGGTCTATTTTGCTTCCATAACGTGTTATTTCAGAATAGTGTGAAAGAAAACATCCAAGCGTTTATTTTATTAAACATTATGTAGATTTCAATTTCAATACAATTTAGTGTCAGAAATCACTTCAGCAGCTTTACATAGACCAACCTTTGAGTTTCATACCTATCTATATTCTGAGGGTTGGTTTAAATATCTATTTTTTTTTTCTTTTTTTTATAAATATATTTATTCACTTTTTTAACAACATATAGGCCTTTTAACAATACAAAATGCAGTATAGACACATATTGATGTCTTTCGCATCATTACAACTTAGCATATCTCAATTTGTACAGGACTCACATCCTCAAGACTAATGAACAAAAAAAAAAAACATACATACAAACTATTAAGGCCTCCTAATACAAATACATCCTATAATCTCACATATCTTCAATGGTCTCTTTAAACATGTCACTATCCTCCTTCTCTATGAAGGATCTAAAGGGATTCCAAACATCTTCAAAAGTCTTACCCTTTCCTTTAATAATATATGTGTTTGAAAATAACAAATTGTTGTCAAAAACAATATTTTCAAATATTGAAAAAATGTTATTTTCTCCATTGACATATTCAGTACCATCTCCCTGAGCCACCTTTTTATGCTGGGTGGTTCTAGATTCTTCCACTGTATTGCAATGAGGCGTTTAGCTTGTAAGATACACATAGAAATAAAGATACATTCCTTTGACTTAAGCTTAGGATACAGATGCAGTAGAAAAATCCTTGGTCCAAAAGGAAGACTCACATTTATAATTTTACCAATCATATTATGCACTTCTTTCCAGAATTTTGATATCTCTTCACATTCCCATATACAATGGAAATAGGTACCTTTACAAACATTACACTTGGGACATGTATCTGGTATATTTTCATTAAATTTGTTTGATAATACTGGAGTTATGTATACACGCATAAGCCAATTATACTGCAACAACTTTAATCTCGTATTAACTGCTTGTACTTGAGCATCTTGACAAATCTCACTCCATTCATCAGGTGTGATCTCCTCGTTGAGATCCTTACTCCATGCTCCTAAACGAGAGCTAGAAGACTCCGGGGAGCCCTCTACCAACATATTATACAGAAGTGAAATCCGACCTTTTTCATAACAATCTTTGGTAACTACTCTTTCCAAAACTGATAATGGTGGTATATTTCCAGTACTTTTTTGAAATGATAAAATGAAACTTCTTATCTGTAAGTACCTAAAAAAATTACTTTTAGGTATATCAAATGTATTACTCAATTCTTGAAATGACATAAGATTGTCTTCCTTTTAAATATCTAATTTACATAAGATTTTTACTTCTAAAAACGTGGTAATTTATTCTGTATTTTCTGATTAACGTTGTGCGTCACAGCGAGCTCCCAATACAAGGTACTATAAATTAATACATCAACAAAATGAAACAAGGATTTTGAATCTGGCTCGATCCAATGTTCATATTTCCGGTCTGGGAGTGTATGCAAATCAGTGCATATTTAATTAGTCAATGCCTCATTTGCATATTTAAACATAACATTTGAGAAAACTCGTCTTGTCTTAATGTACTACTGTGATTAATCAACTGTGATACATCTATGAGTTTTTACCCGGTTCACCTGGGAATAAAAAAAAAAGGTTTTTAATGCAGCAATTCCAATTGGCTTTGCTCTCAACAACAACATCCACACGTCATGCTTTCATGAGTCACGCCTCTGCAGAGCGAGCATGCATTACTCTACAATAGCTAACAAAGAACGGCACTCATGTATTTTCTGGAAAGCGCAGCCAGACTCGCCTCACAGGCAGGAGAGCGCGATTCCTCAGCGGGGCGATTTGCATTGGCCAGCAGGGTAATGAAGACTTCAAAATCCTGCACTGCATTGCCAACATTATTACAAACTCCACTGGAGTGAAGGTTATATAACCTGCGCTGAAACACCAGAAAAGCTATTGCAATATTGGCGACTTTATGCAAGGGGGAAAACCGTTCCTCACATTGGCTGTTTTACAGCTCCTCGATTCACCTAGCTCTGCTGAGCTGGAAAACTCTTCCCTGCCGGCCGTCGCCTGATTAAACACACGTGTTTCATAGTAGAGAGAGCGCATTCAACTGATCTTTCCTCTCGCAATGTGAGCAGGTCAACAATGACAGTGTGAAGAGATGCTACTAAAAATGTAGAGATGCTGTCTAAAAATGTTTAAGGCCAGACAAGTAGTTTGTGGGAATTACAAACCTGCGCACATATATTCAAACGCACATAACTATAGAATTAATTCTTGATGCACACGTGAACGCCATCAGCGTTTCTCACAGGTTGGCGTTTAAAGTCTGTGTAGAGAGAACGGTGTCGTCTTAGCGGTCTCTAATTTAATAACTAACGATCGTTGTGACGGAAGTGAATCAATCAAAACTAACTTTAGCTGGAAAATATCATTATTCAAGAACCGCTATAAAGACAAAACAACCTTAAATTATACGTTCATCTCTGTAAAGCAGCTTTGAAACAATCTACATTGTTAAAAGCGCTATATAAATAAAGATGACTTGACTTGACTAAAATAAAAGACACCAAATACACCAACATCATAATGTAGTGGACAATTAGCCCAAAAAATAAATAAAACGGTCCAAAATGAACACTCATCAAGTGACACATGCGAGTGAATAAAATAGGTACTTGCTATTTTTTTTAATGGAATTGTAAAAAGCTTTTAACAAACAAAAAATCTGTTTTTGAAGTAAAAAATAACACCTTGTTTTTGCTCATGGAAACAGCAAAATCAATAAATGGCCCCAAAATAATAAATTCAATTCTATAGCCTATATTATGCACCTTATACTCAAAGCACTATAAATAATACGGTACATTAAAGTATTAGTACGTAGTTAAACGTATTAAAGTCCCCCTGTGGTGAAAATCAAGTTATTAATGTTTTTTATGTCTATGTGGTGTTTTTAATCTGCTTTAAGAAAAATAAATAATTGTGTCCCTTAAAACTCACCTTTGATCTCCAGAATTATATATTTAAGTGTTTTTTTCCTTGAAAATAAATAAATTCATGCCTTAAAACTAGAGGTCGACCGATAGTGGATTTTACCGATAACGATAGCTAGGTTGGGCCATACTTGGCGATAACCGATTAATGAACCGATAGTTTTTAAAATTGATACTGGATAAAAACAAACATAACACTCAAAGTAAAACAGTGCTGAATTTTATTATAAAAAAAAATAAAAAAACTGTATTGAACCATGAAAACATGCTAAATGAAAAAAATATATAAATGTGAATACATATTTAAGTCAATAAAAGACATTCATTCAAACTGAAACAAAAAGTAATACTCTAAATAACAAATAAAACCAGTTACATTCAAAATGTAACTATTTAACTGTTCTTTTCAAGCCAACTTAATTAATAAAAAAGTAACAAAATTTGTATTAAAGTGAAGATGAAAAAAATAAATAACCGAAATCGAATGCTTTTCTGATTCGTTTATGTTTCTGTCGGCTGTATGAACATATCAGTTTGCTTACGTCTCTAGCTTTAAATATGCAACTTCTCTGCATATTTAATGCATAAAAGTGACCAGCTGGATATGAACTAATGCAAATAGAGGTAACAATTGTGACATTAAACATTTGGGCCGGACTTACGTTTATGTTTGTCAGTGTTTTAACGCTTGAGGTACTAGTAATGTTAGCGTCCTCTCAGCCTCGAAGGCAAACAAACATACTGTTGTGCTGTTCTTTCTCTACTAATGCAGCATTTAGTCAACAAATGAATCACTTTATAATGATATGACAAAATGTACTGTATACATACATTTGAGCTGTCCGTGCTTAAACGCGCATCTGATGTCAGCGCTCTCCACGCAGCATGTGCTCTCAGTGCAGCACGCAGCATCACGTGTCGAAATAAACAACACGAGGCACGAGTTTTTATTACACCTCTAGAGGCCGCTCTTGTACTGCATGATGCCAACAGACCCTTCTCAGCTCTTACACTGTGTAATGAATGACAGCGTGCGCTTCTCAGCCGCTCCAGGAATGGACGCAACCAGGAAAAACTATCGGTATATATTTTTGCCGATAACGATAGTTCCACCAGTCAACAATCGGTGCCGATTAATCGGCAAAACCGATGAATCGGTCGACCTCTACTTAAAATAGCTTGAATGTAACTCCACAGTCCACACCCTTGCCTCATTTAGTATACGCGGTCCTATGAATATGCAAATGAGCCCCGCCTCCACTCACTCACTCAGAGATCCACTGGTTGACGATCACACGTTGATCTGATTGGTTACAAGGTAGTGTGTGACGTCAGAAACACCAGCGATGTTTTGGTTTGTCTTAAAGCATATTAAAAACACCACATAGACACATAAACAACATTAAAAACTTGATTTTCACCACAGGGGGACTTTAATACATAATTTAATTTATTAACAATTAGTTTAATTCAAATAGTTCAAACATAGATTCTAGAATTAAAATAAAAATCTGTCAATATAGCTCAGTCACTGTAGGTTTGAATGTAGACTATTAGGGCTGTAACGATACAGCAAACCCACGATTCGGTTCGTATCCCGATTTCTGACCCACGATTCGATACAAACCGCGATTATTGCGAGGAGGGAGGATTTTAAAAGCCAAATAAATAAATAAATAGCTAAAGCTATAACTCTGTTTCTTTTGACAAACAAACAGAACTATACTCCATTGTGGAGATGATTCGAGCATGTTAAAAATTCTTCTGAGGTAACCGAGGCTTACTGTCTGTGCTGTAAACCACAAATAATATATTGCCTATTCCGCATGACCCGCATCTCAAGCGCAGGAATAACGCTTGCCACAAAGTGAACGCGCCTATATAGAGAAATGCACTTCCTACGAATTAGCCTACTAAGCCGCCATTTCTTTATGTTTTGAATTAACGTTAAATCAAGTAAGTATTTCAAGCTTTCTAAGTTTCGATTCGGTTATGAGGTGAGCTCCAGTTCACGCGCGCGCCGGTGCCACACACACACACACACACATACAAGCAAACACCGCGCGCTTTGCTCACTTGCTCTGGTGTTTGCTTGTGTGTTTGTGTGTGTGTGTGTGTGTGTGTGTGTGTGTGTGTGTGTGTGTGTGTGTGTGTGTGTGTGTGTGTGTGTGTGTGTGCTCGCGCGCGCGCGTGTGTGTGCGAGTGGGGGAGAGGTGCGATTTTTGAATAATAATCAAATGAGACCCAGCGATCTTCGAATATTATTTTTGCTTGAAATTCCCATAACTAATATGTAAAAGACCCCGTCACAGCCCTAGGATCTATTCTGGACGAGAAAGATAAGTCTGGGAAGGGGTGTGTCGATCGCGATCTGCCTTCTCATACCGCGACACAGGTTCGTGGATCTGAGTGTCGCGATTTCGGTTTAATATCGTAAATCGTTACAGCCCTATAGACTATATTAATACAGTGCATTGATCTTCGATTTACATTGACCACGGTTCAGCCATAGTCTGAAGTTACTACTGGTTGTATAAAGATTAGTTACAAAATGCAGGATCTTGAATGTCCTTTTCTAAAGTCAGAAAAGAAAAGAGAACAACCTGTTGTCATGATCATGTGGGAATGGTGTTGGGCTGCTTCAGTAATCCACAGTTGAGTTCGGTTAAGTCTGCCTCTGGCTTCAACATCAAACATGGCGATTAACAAGTACTCAAGGCCAGACAGCTTTCTTTGAACCACCAAATCTGTCAAATATGCCTCCCACCATCACAACCAAACATATAAAAATCTGTTCAGTTTCCATGAATCACGACCTCATCTCCCAGAGGACGATATTACCAGCAGACGCTCAGTAGCAGCGGGACGCCTCATCACATTCATTCATCAGTGTTTGATCAACAGCGCTGGAGGGAAGGGTTACACGTTCACCAGGGCTGGGGGCGAAAACACCAGCCAAGTGACAAAAATACACCAGAGACTTAAAACGTGGGCAGAAATTACCCTTTTTATCCGTTATGCAACAACATTTTGCTCAGATTCAGTTGCTCATGCACTATTACTCAATCACTCCATTTTTAAGTTGATGCTAAATCAGTAACTCGGCACTCATGGATCAACCATCCTCACATATTTGTAATGAGAAGAAGCACTTAACAACAAAAAAAGCAGATTTAAGCGATCTCTGCGGTTTACCGTCAAAATAAATGTTTGATGGATTAATGCTTAAAATTTAAGAAATTAAGACGGCTATACATTTTAGTACTGTAATTCATTTTCTTCATTTTCTTATTTTACAATAAATGTATTAATAATAATAATGTTAACAAAAAGTATAGCCATATTGATATATAGAAAATAAGTTTAAGTGTAGGGATGCACCGATTTAAAAATATTGGCTGATACTGATAAGTCTTTATATTTGAAAGCCGATAACCGATATATTGGCTGATAAATCTAAATCCAAATTTTGATATAATTTTTGAGAGCCTGATTACAAAAATAAAAGTCTCACCATTAAAAGCCATGTCCCAAGCACATAATTATAGTGTTCTCATTATAATTTTATGTAGCCGATATTCTGCACATGTTGCATTTAACCATATTTTACTTTTTATGGAGTGATTCCAATCATATTTCAAGCAATTCAAAATCAAGTGTCTCGGCTGGAGGATCCATTATTTATCGGATTTAATATATCGGCCAAATTATCTTATCGGGGCATTAACGATAACATTAAAAATGAACATATATCGGCTGATACCGATATGGTGGCCGATATATCGTGCATCTCTATTTCAATATTAACTAAAACTGAAATAAAACTAAATGGTTATACTAAAAAAATAAAAAAAAATTTTTTTTTTTACTAAAATTTAAATAAAGCAAAAAATAAAAGTTACATAATATATAAATATTATAAAAAATAATACTAAAATAACTGTAATAACTAAATATTGTATAAACAATGCTATGAAAGATCCAGATAAACTGCCTTACTAGTTCTCCGAGCAGAATATTGCTGGAAAATACATATCCTTTGGTCACTGGTTTTGATCGTGTGGCTTGAAAGCACTGGATTTGAGACGGGTGTCAGTCAGAGGAAGGGTTAGGAACAGGTCGCTCTAGTCTTCATCGCTGGCAGTCTTCTGTGTCATACTTTATAAATAGAAACAGCCAAGAGATGTCCGTCTCTCCACCAACCCTAAATCACCCTCCTCAAAATAGGTCAATCTGACGGATCGAGCCGCGCACAAGAGACGAGGAGCGACGTCGAACACAAAGACAAACCTCGCCAATGCAGTTTCAGCCAGGGACAAAATCTCAAAGCAAGAACCAGACAATACTCTTACCTAACCGTGATGACTAGGCTTACTCGCCAAGCAAAAAGACATCGAGGGGAATAAGGAAGAATAAGCTTCTTCAAGATCGGACAGTAGAAAACAGCACGGCTGTTAAGCCTCTCTCTGTTGTGCCGTTCAATACTTTAAACTGGAGGACTAGTCTGTGCTGTTGCTGAACTATCTTACCATGCAGGAAAAAGAGGTTTGGCAACGTCCGAGGCAAAATACCATAGCACAATAATTATTTTACGAGGTTTTCAGGAACAATATAGAGACATTTCTACAATACCTGTCCTTTGCATTTTATTTTATTGTATATTTATGTTGAAAGTCAGCTATTCTATATGATCAGACAATTTGTGACTGGAGATCAATAAAAAAAAAATTTGCTGAGCCATTTCTATTAGTGCTGTTATTGTTAACTAACACTACAACTAAAAACTTGTGTTAATTGAAATACAAATCTAACTTTTCAATGAAAATGTTTTAATTAACATCTAACATTTAGGCAATTACCGTATTTTCCGGACTATAAGTCGCACTTTTTTTCATAGTTTGGCTGGTCCTGCGACTTATACTCAGGTGCGACTTATATATCAACATTAATTCATACTGACTGAGATGAACCAAGAGAAAACATTACCGTCTACAGCCGCGAGAGGGCGCTCTAGTTAGCGGAGTTGTTCAGAAGCGACACCGAGGAAGAACTCAATGGATTCAGTGTTGTGGGATGAGATCGGGAGCTTGGTGAACTTGCTGACCGGTAACTTGTTGGACTCGCTGGCTAATGTTAGCCTATTCAGCCTCACAGGTATATGTTCTTTATGCTATTGTGTCGCTGAATAACTGTTAATGTGTTACGCTAACACACCGGACACTATTCAGCCTGTTGTTCTGTGTGCTGTTGTGTAGTCCAATAACCTTTCCAGATTAAATGTCTGTTCTTGGTCTTGGATTTTGTGAAATAAATGCAGCTTATACTCCAGTGCGATTTATATATGTTTTTTTCCTCTTCATTGCGCATTTTTTGACTGATGCGACTGTTACTACGGAGCGACTTACGGCGGTGATCCACTTGTCCATGCGACACTTCTGTCGCGTTGCACTCCACTTTATTCCTATGGGTGACGTCAAGCGACTTTGACGCGCCCGCAGAGCATTCCGGGAAGGCGGCGCTTCATTTGAAAAAATACCGCACGTCAAAAAGCTGGCCGATGCCCATCTTTATGCAAATTAATTCCATTGAACGCGACGCACATGGAGACGGGGGGAAGTCTCTCGCGGGTCCTTTGTTCTAGACTGGCCGCTGGCTCAAAACCACGCCCATAGCGGTAAACTAGAGGAACGCCCATCAACGTACAAATGTGGGGAGGCGTCGCGACACCACACAACATTCGTGTCGGACAAGTGGATCAGTACCGTTATAGTCCGGAAAATACGCTAAGTAAAAAAAAAAATACAAAAAATTTAATAAATATAAATTCAAGTTAAATAGACAAACTAAAATAAGAAAATGTATAAAAAAATAATAATTACTAAAACAACCTAAAATCGAAATGAAAACCAAAAATAAAAAAATAAAAGCCAATTCAACATATGAATACTATAACAGTAAATAAATAATCCTAAAATAACGTTATATAAATAATACTCAAGTAAAATATTACAATCCTATATCCATTTGTTTTCAGGAACTGCAATTCAGCCAAACCTCTTATTTCTCCTGCAGGCGTTCTGCTTAATACACACACACACACACACACACACACACACACACACAAAGAATGGGTTTTATAGTCCTGAGATGTTTTATTTACATTTGCATACCTGAGAGCCAAAAACAGTTAAATACACCATTTGCAGTCATCATTTCTCCGCGCGCTGGCTGTTTCGTTGAGGGAACTTCGATGTCAGCATTTCTTGCCACAAGGTGAAATGAAACGCTTCTGAGAATGGAGATCGGAGACGTCAACACATCCAGACGCATGTTAACACACTCTACGGAGAAGGCAAGTGAGATAAACAGCGCTCGTGTCTGCCTTTTCTTTTGTATTATCGTGTCAGAGGGTGGGAAGCGTCTGATATATGACCATATTCTCAAGATTAGCACACACACACCATGTCTTCCTCACAGCGTTCAAATGACTGAGGATGTGATGTAATGTGAGATAATTACATGCAACACCCAGTAGTGCTCACTAAACTGGCCAGAGATCTCATTGAGTTTTAGACAGTCTGCGGTCCAATCATTTCCTACTGCCATTAACTGGTCTCGTGAAACGCCCAGTCTAAATATCTGATGCATAGTGGATTTAAAAATGGCTTAAAGGAGAACTGAAACGAACAAAATATAATACGATAACATGTTGGTTATTAAAATTGTAAACAAAAATAATATTAAAAACATAACATATATGAAGTTTTTCCCCCAATACTGAAATTTACATTTGTTGTTATCAGAGCGCAGCCGTGTTCGATGACGTCACTGGCATGGTGCCACTGTGGGCTACTAGCGTTATGTCAGGCTACTCCACTGCTACTCTGACTGAACTGACTCTTTTCAACAGTATGGACAGGGAACTGTACAAGTTAACACTATAAACAGCATTTAAGTAAGAAATTGAATCATCAAATGAAATAATAAAACTGCATATTCTTTACTGTATGAATGAAACGTATACTGATTCTTATATAGACTGCTGTCACTTTAAGAACTACAATAATGCAGGGATAGAATATACTGATACACGTACACGATTTCTTACAGACGTTTACATTAACCTAAGACAAAACCAACTGTTTATTATGTGAACCTTGTGTTTTTGGCACTTTAAATGCAATAAAACGATAAAGAGAATGTAGTTTAGTGCACGCGCTGTGACAGCTGTCAGTCTGTCTGCATTGCATTTAGGCGTCTGCGCTCGTCAAATTTAAACTGGCAAGGAGCGCCGCCGCGTCTCTTATACACAGTTTGAAAGCAGCTGAAATCACACTAACAAGTATCTTGCGGGTGTCGTCGATGGATGTTGCTTATATTGGATAGCATCCTCCATGTCGGATTAATTTAGGAAGGTGATTTACGGTGAAGGTGAACATCACGATAACACCTAAGGGGTGAGGGGAACTTGTTCACAGGACCCGCCGTGGTCACATTTATGCCACAGTCATTTTGCAAACAGGTTATTCGGTCCTTGATGGCATCGGAGTTGTTGTATTCGCTTGTTGGACAGATCACAATTATTGAACATGCTCTTGAGATGCCATTTTGCTGGAGCTGTCAAGGTAGCCTACCATACCAGTGACGTCACGGAACGCTGAAGTTCAAGATGGCTGCGCCCAGGGTCCGAAATTAACACCCGCCAAGCGCCAAATGCGGGTAGATTTTCCATTTGGCGAGTAAATCTCAAAAGGCTATCCGCCACACTGGCGGGTGAATGTTCATACCAAAATAGTAATGTAATAAAATGTTTTTAATACAATGTTTGTCCCGCCATAGTCTTATCTGATCGGTGAGTAGCCGAATGTAGACGAACAGCTGCACGTGTGACAGGGCGCATGTTAACAGAAGAACGAGCAGAGAGAGAGAGCGAGCCCCGGTCGCGCGCGCGCTCTCTCTCTCTCTCTCTCTCTCTCTCAGTGGAGCCAGGCGAAAGTATAAAGGCTTCACCGTCTCCTAAGCGCTGTCTTGCTCTCTCTCCCTGGCACATATTAATCAAAATAAATCGACACGATGGTAAAAGGTCGGAAGACCATAGTTTCTTGTGGAGCATTCGGATATATTTTTTTCCTGAATTACCGCTGGGTGTGAATTGTGCTAAAACACCTTCTTCTATGAAAAGCGTTCCGCACATTCAGCTGACATAAACCACACTTTAAATAAACGAAAAAAACTATCCAGTGATTAAATGTTTTCTGTGTTGACACAGATCTTGTGGGATGTCCTAGCTGCCGGGATAATTAGATTGTTCAGAGCTACAAAAATAACATGTCGCAAAAATCGCACCGTGTACGCCCGCCTTGATGTTTTTCCTCCTGTAGCTTGACTAGTGTTTTTGTACGTAGTTTTTAAAGACTATTTAGCAGACGTGGGCCAGTATTGGTTATTTCTCAGATTTTGTTAAGCTTTTGGTTTACTTCAAAATAATTGTGTAAATACAGTAAAATAATAGGCCTGCTGATGCTGACATTGAGAGCTCCATGCTTTCCTATGGCTCTGTAATATTAAGTTAATGTATGTCTTCAGATACTGTTTAAATTAATATATCGATTTTTTATTTATTATACATTTCAAATTTTGCTCTGGACAATTTTTTATGTTTGTATTCAACATAATACCTTATTATCTCAATTTAATGTACTGAAATTAATGTACACTCTTTCTCCACTATTCTATCTTTATATAAAAAAATATAAAAAAATCCTGCGTTAGATTGAACTGCGAAGGGTCATAGCACTTACATACTGTTGTCCTACTGCTAGTTTAATTGCTTCTATTGCTCTCATTTGTAAGTCGCTTTGGATAAAAGCGTCAGCTAAATGAATAAATGTAAATGTACATGTATATGTGACACAAAAAGGCTGTTTTATTATTTTGGCCGGTAAAAAATATGCTTGGCTGGTGGATTTTTTCATCTACCAGTCCCCGTGGCAGGTGAGCCAAAAAGTTAATTTCGGACCCTGGCTGCGCCCTAGTAACAAAACAACAAACTAATATCACCGTTTTCCCCCCTTGTAACCACTTGTTATATCACCTTTACTTCCTATTTCGTTTCAGTTCCCCATTAAGGTTAATGATTATACGATTCATTGATTAATTTAATGGAAGATTTGTATTGAACTGTTAATGGACGATTGATCATGGGAATGCTTGTAATTTGGCATCCTTACTCCCCATGTTAATTGATAATTAGGGAATGCAGTAGATAGGTTCATTGAGGTTAGCGCTCTCTGTGGGATAGTCTCAGGAGCAGCTCTCGAACTCAATGTAACATCATTGATTTCTTTCGATCCTCATATATTTCTTATATCATGTAGCTTTAAGATTTGTACGGTTATTTAATTTGTTCGTTTTTTTACTTTCCCTAGACTTATGTGATGTCTATTATTATTTGTGGTTATTGATGCATTTGTTTGAAATAATAAAACAACTTGTATTCATTAAACGCTGGTGTGTGTTGTGGCTTGAAACGAGCTGGCCGTGACACTGAACACAAGTGTTGATGATGCTAATGTACTCCGACTATACGCTCTAGTGTGTGAAAAACTATGAAAGCAAGGCAATTAGTTGGCCTTCTCTTCCCAGATATAAAAATACTAAAACTAAAAGAGCAGTAAAAGTTCACAGTCAAATGAGCAGCTTTATGAACAATGTGGATAACAAGAGCCTCAGGTTAGTCCTCAAACCCACAGTCAGTCAATGGAGCAGATGGTTAAATCTCTACCACACACACACGGCCATTCAAATAGCAGATAACAGCAACCACAGCCAACAGAGAATCCGAGTGCCGCCACCGACTTGACCACTAGTGCATGATGGATCTCTGTGATAATCTTCATGCTGTCAGCCCCGCTGCTGGGCATGACCATATGTTACAGGGGTGGAAGCTAAAAGTGTTGGAGTTTGCTAATGGTGCGTGACTCAGTGTCCACTGCACCTCCATGTCACTGTCATGAATTTTTATCACAGTTTTGTTGAAGACTGAAGCCAGTACCCTGCGTAATGCATGTACACAGTGGGCTTTTAGGCCCCGTTTACACCTGTGACCTGGTATTAACTTATGCTGCATGATGCACTTTAGTGTTGTCAAAAATACCAAATACCCAGTACTCATTTCCCGCAGTGTCGATACATACACCAATACCAGCTGCGCTCTTTCTTCGCTCACATTAAGTTAGCTATGTCTTAAAGGAGAACTCCGGGCAATTTTTAAGTTAATCTTGATCGTTATATCTTTGTGAGTTCTGTCTATAGAAAAAAAACGAACCGGATTGGTGCTTGCAACACGGAGCTGCTACCGCTAATGCCCAGAGCTCCACTCAGCTAAACCGGCAGTTATGGGGCATATTCATAAAGAGTGTTTTTGTGCCTCTTAACAGACACAACATGCAATTAAAATGTCTGTCCAACATGAACAGGGTCCTTACATGACAACAAGATGCGTTTAGCAACTTAGCCATTGTTTAAATTCACCTAGTGTTTTAGACGGCTAGCTGTAGTCTCGCGCTGAAGTCCCGTGGGAACTCGTCGTGTGAAAAGCTGTCTCGCGATATCGCCATGATTAGCTTAGAATATGCCACAGCTACATTCACATTACATTACGGTGTACACCGCGGCACCGCCTCCACTGTCGTTTGTAAACGTCTACTCTGCTCATCCAGCACGAGTTGCAGTCGCACACAGACTGTGACAGTGCAGCAGGAATCAGTTCACTGATCGCGTTACGATGGCGGAGGATTTGTTGCGCAACAGAGAGTCGATCTGAGATGTTCACACAGAACGTGTTTTTCCATTCCAGTGCGGTACTTTTCTATTATTTTTCTATGTAAACGCGCTAGACGGATGTGTAACCTTGTGCTCGCGTCTTGCATCTTTTGCAGCGTCTCGCGCATGACACGGCATTCTAAAAATGCGGCGCTCAAGTTAAAATCAGTTCCCCCATTCCACTGCCAGCGTATCGCATTTTAACAAAGCAAAAATGCATTCTGTGTGAATGGCCCCTTATCTTGTAGAATGCGCGTTCAGCGCTGCCACTACGGAGTAGTGTTGTCAAAAGACCCGGTACTTCGGTACCATTTCGGTACTAAAAAAATTAAATGGTTACGGTACCAGCTTTTCTTAAGTACCGGTAGTACCGAAGTATCGGATTAATCCGGTTCTTGACGCGCTGTCCGAAAGGTGCACAGTTGCGTCCTCTTCATAAACACACTGAGACATGGCGACTGGCGGCGCTCCTAATGCGGTGGTCTGAATCCACTTGTTGACAAGAAAGGAGGAAAGAGCCGTTCACATAGCGCGTTTTTTGCGCGTGCAAATTCGTTTTCCAGGCGCGCCGCGCGCCTCTGTTCATGGTAGCATAGCAACGGCAGACGCAACGGAAAGCAGCACGCGCTTGTGGAAAGGAGAAAGCGCGGTGCAAACTGCGCTCTCCATGATGACCAGGAAGTATCATCAAAGAATTAATTGATTTCTAGCCCTTGCATTAGCTTTACTACTAGATATATTCATTGAGATGAGAAATAAAAAGCCGCCCTGTACAGCTATGATCAGCTGTTCGGCCGAGCTTTCCATGTTCATGTTGTTACGGAAAGGCCGCTGGTTTTTGTCACATGACCTGTTGAGATGCTTCTATTATAAGCCGCGCGCCTACATTTGAAATAACGAATTTGCACGCGCATAAAACGTGATATGTGAACGGCCCCTAAAGTGGTATCGTGTGCGGTTGTATCTAGTTTAAAAGTCAAATAATACATGTTTTATCTCCTGTTTAGTTGGTAACACTACAATAAGATTACTTAATGCCTTATCTAACATCAACACATTGAGTGAACAATATATTTTTACAACATTAATGTATGTTTGTGAATGTTATTTAATACAAACACTTGATTGTTCATGAACAGATAAAACTTTTGATTTTAAAAATGTATTAGTAGGCTACATTATTACCCCAAGGAGAATAATTGCTTCAGTGTATATAACTATTGTTAGGTCATTTTATCTAATGTTATCTAACAAATGGATATACACTTTAATATATGCAAATTTAATCTAAATTAGCTTTGGTACCGAAATTGGTACCGAGAACCGTGGATTTTCACAGGTATCGGTACCGAATACTGAAATTTTGGTACCGTGACAACACTATTACGGAGTGAAAGTGAAAGTAAACACGATGCGCGCAAATTAGACTGCATACAATAGCCCGTCTCCCAATATCAAACCCATCTCTGGACGGTGTAGTCGTGGCTCTGGTCTCTGTTTGCACTTTGAATACAGAGAGAGTTGGCCTACTTTGATTATGGTTGCACTTGCACTTAATTATCGTTTGCACTAATAAGAAAAACTGTTGTTTTATACTGTTTTTATTTCTATTTTCAATTTGTGGAAAGTAGTTTCATTTGGAGGTCACACACAGCCTCAATCAGAAGTTCTGGAAGCTCATAATGTACAGTAAGGTCTGAAGGGACTCGTGTGAATCATAATTGAGAGAAGCTAGTCAGTTGAGTTTGTGGTAAAACCTTTACAGTGCTTCTATATTGTTGTATTTCAATGTATTTGATAATTCATACTCAAAGTAGAACTGAAATGACATTCATTACAAGATGATTTAGTTAAAACATTTCAAAATCCACCTGCAGACTATTTTTCCAGTCATGAATTTTGTCATTGAGGATTTCGATCAAATATTGTGCAAAAATCTCGTCTCGTCTCGTTCTTGTGAACCCAATCTCGTGTCTCGTCTTGCCTCGTGAGATAAGGGTCTCGTCACACCCCTAATATATATATGTCATGATTCTGCCTTAGGCCAATTTACACATAGCCGGGTATTTAGAGAAACGAATATTTCCGCCCCTCCGTTTTCAATAATAACATCGTGCACACAACCCGCATAAATACGCCGTCGAGCGCCATCATAACTATGCCAAACCTATGGGCGGCAGTGTAGGGAGAAGGATAAAGCCATGCAAGCCAATCAGAATCCTCAGAATCAACAAGAGAGAACCTAAAACCCCGTTTCTCCCAGTTGACACGACAACATATAACCGGCGTTTTCAGAAATCTCCACTTTGGCCGGAGTTTTTAGAAATAATCGTTTTCTAGAATAAAAACGGCGTTTTCATGTAAATGACAGGCCAAAACGCAGAGAAATATCTGCGTTTTCCCATCGTGTAAACGGGGCCTTAGTGTCCTTGATTTTCTCTGGTCGTAAGGCAGGATCATGACAGAATCATGTTTTGTGTACAAGCGCATGGCCAATTGTTTGGGCCATGTGCTTGTGTGGTCTCGTCATCTAGCCCCGCCCTCCTTGTTATCCTCGTTTTGTCATTATTGCTTTACCTGTGTCACCTGTTATGTTATCATTAGTCTCCTTATTTAATCCCCTTGTGTTTGCTGTCCAGTGTCGGTTCATTGTTAATCATACATGTGAGTACCTTGTGGAAAGTCTTGTTATTGTGAGTGTTTATTAGAAGTAGTGTTTGTTTATTGTTAAGTCATAGTTTAGTCTTGTCAGCCTACGATCACTTGTCCCGTCTGTGTTTTGCCCCCTCGTGGGTTTTGTTTTCCTGTTTTTGTACATAATAAACCGTGTTCTGTGACTACTGTCTGCGATTGGGTTAATTCCCTTCTTCACCCACATAACAATACGGAGGGGGCTTCAAGGTCAGCTGTTTCTGTGAAGGGTCCATGTGCAGTTCATTGATCAGGTGCTCAGATTAATGCATATATTGAATTAAAAATTCAATTACAAATCTAAAACAGTTTTTTTATTTATTTTTTATCTAATCATGACCCCAAGAATAGATTTGAATCTAATTGTGAGATTCCAAAAGATTCTCAGCCCTAGTAAACAGGCCCTTAAATTATTGCCCTGACAAAGCATGCTTTAACCTCAATATTGCTTTCTCCATCCACTGGACTATTCTCTTCCTTACACTGCCCCTTGTTATTTAACCTAGTTTAATCAATATGATATACATTAAGTACACTTACAGGACCTCACATTAAATGCACAGGTAACGATCTGGTCACTAGGAACCATGGAAACAAAAGCATAAATGTTTTAAATTGAAAACAACTGAAGAGCCGACTGGTATTACATTTCCTACAATGATGAATTTATAGATAGAGATAGACCAAAAGAAAACCAGGAAGCAAAGCGTTCATGTTTTCTGTACCGAGCAGTGACGTTCCCGGAGAGTCTGTGGGAACATGTTTGCACTTCGGAGCAAAATTAAACACTGTGACCATTACAATTAATTCAGTGTTACACAAAGGAAAGATTCTTACAAAAACAGCAGACACAGATCGACACCCAATAAAAATGTTGTTTAAAATACATTACCAAGACAAACTTTAATACTAATGCTTCAACTTGCAATGAACATCTTATAAACCCCTTGAAATCCAATTTCAAGCTTGCAAGTCGACAAAACACAACTTAGCATACATTCACGTCTTCCGCCTCCAGGAAAACAGACCAAGAATACTAATGACTTAATATAAATACAAAAATACAAATTGTCCAGGTAAATGAGAATGTCTCTCCCAATACAAACTGCAACCAAATGACAAAAGCAAGTAGAAACCATGGTTTTGTCATGCTGTGATGTAAACCAATGTCTATAGACACGTAAAACAGCATCTTCTTTAACTATTCATCTGACCTCAAGCATTTCATCTTCATACAGAGGCTGTAAAGTTCAGGAGCATTACCTTCATCTCCGTCCACGGTGATCCTCTTGAGTGAACTCAGTTTCAGGTCTTCAGCTGCAACACATGAACACGTTTATAATGAGAACGAGAGACACTGAACAGATGAGTGAAAAGACATGTTTGATCTGACATTATTAGGACAGTTCGTGATGCACCAATCATTATTTTTTATGTTTGATGAAATTTTTTTTTTGAGATGCACCGATATGGAGCTAAATGAGTCTCAATAAAGATAAATGCACACACTACATTCACATATGCACACACAGGATTCATACATGCACACACATGATTCATAAATACACACACAGGATACACAAATGCGCACAAAATTCACAAATGCACACACAGAATTTAAAAAGCACAGAAGATTCACAAATGCATACAAAATTCACAAATTCACACAAAATTCATAAATACACACACAATTCAGAAATACAAACAAAATTTACAAATGCACTCAAGATTCAGAAATGCACAGGGCAAGATTCAGACGTGTATTTCTGATGCACACACAAATATATATTGATTTACAAACTGCTTGCGGTCTGTGAACTTCACTGCATTTGTGTGTGAATTTTGAGACTCCCTTGACTTGGCTCGACACACAAATGCCTTTTTTTAAACAGGGAATGATCAGCAACCAATCAGATATCTCCCTTGGTTTAGCCAATCACAAGAACGCACCCCACGTGGGGGATTGTTTACTCATAAGCCAATCACATGAATGCGTTCACACAGCGCGAAATGCATGTGGCGCGGGCGCGGTGGAGTTCTGTCTGTCAGTTGGTTGAGACATAGACATCATATTATAGATAGACGCCCTATCGACCGCTACTGTATGGGAAGCCAAACAAACCAAAAGTGGGACGAGACAGCGGGGGTTTACAGAGCTCGCGCCGCGCTGACATGTCATCTGCGCGGTTCAATGGTCCGAGCCGCGCGGCCGACTCGTCAGCGCAGCGCGGACGTGTTTCCTAGCGACAACCAATGGGCAGCGCGGCGCGAACAATCCTCACCAGCGCTGCACTGATCAAACAGCGCAGCGCAAACCATACATGCATAAATGTACAATAAAGAAACCCCAGCTTCCTTACAAAAAATTGGTTCTCTGCTGAAGTTTAGGAGTTTTTCCCTACAGAAGACAAAGAAGAAGAAAGACAAGATGAAATGCATACATTTCTTATGTTTATTATAGCTATTTAATACTGTTAGTAAAGAGTAGTGTTGTGCGTCGATACTTTGAAGAACTGCACATATATAGAGGCTACGGAAAGAGCTGTACAAAGCAGAAACTTCAATGACTTTCAATTTCGTAGTCGTCTTGAGGAGCACGCCAACCTTCTGGAAATTATATCGGACAGTTTACATGTTCAGGTAATGTATGTTAGTAAGTTTTGCATTCAGCCATCATTTGTAGACTTTAAGCTTTTTATGTCTGAATTCCATAATCATTTGTTAATTTTGAATAAAATGTTAAAACTAAAGATCAATTTTATGTTATTGATATTTTGTGATATTGATTTATAGGTTGAATTCAGTGTGATTTGGACACTTTTTGCTATTGAAATTAATTGGAAAAAGTGTCCCTCCCAATCAACCTGAATACACACACACACACTTGAAGTTCATAGATTGTGGTGATGAGGTCAAGGTCATTCTAAAACACTATACAGTTTTAGACTGTATATAGGCGATATATAGTGTGTGTGTGTGTGCGTGTGTGTGTGTGTGTGTATTCAGGTTGATTGGGAGGGACACTTTTTCCAATTAATCTCAATAGCAAAAAGTGTCCAAATCACACTGAATTCACCCTATAAATCAATATCACAAAATATCAATAACATAAAATTGATCTTTAGTTTTAACATTTTATTCAAAATTAACAAATGATTATGGAATTCAGACATAAAAAGCTTAAAGTCTACAAATGATGGCTGAATGCAAAACTTACTAACATACATTACCTGAACATGTAAACTGTCCGATATAATTTCCAGAAGGTTGGCGTGCTCCTCAAGACGACTACGAAATTGAAAGTCATTGAAGTTTCTGCTTTGTACAGCTCTTTCCGTAGCCTCTATATATGTGCAGTTCTTCAAAGTATCGACGCACAACACTACTCTTTACTAACAGTATTAAATAGCTATAATAAACATAAGAAATTTATGCATTTCATCTTGTCTTTCTTCTTCTTTGTCTTCTGTAGGGAAAAACTCCTAAACTTCAGCAGAGAACCAATTTTTTGTAAGGAAGCTGGGGTTTCTTTATTGTACATTTATTTGCATGTATGGTTTGCGCTGCGCTGTTTGATCAGTGCAGCGCTGGTGAGGATTGTTCGCGTCGCGCTGCCCATTGGTTGTCGCTAGGAAACACGTCCGCGCTGCGCTGACGAGTCGGCCGCGCGGCTCGGACCATTGAACCGCGCAGATGACATGTCAGCGCGGCGCGAGCTCTGTAAACCCCCGCTGTCTCGTCCCACTTTTGGTTTGTTTGGCTTCCCATACAGTAGCGGTCGATAGGGCGTCTATCTATAATATGATGTCTATGTCTCAACCAACTGACAGACAGAACTCCACCGCGCCCGCGCCACATGCATTTCGCGCTGTGTGAACGCATTCATGTGATTGGCTTATGAGTAAACAATCCCCCACGTGGGGTGCGTTCTTGTGATTGGCTAAACCAAGGGAGATATCTGATTGGTTGCTGATCATTCCCTGTTTAAAAAAAGGCATTTGTGTGTCGAGCCAAGTCAAGGGAGTCTCAAAATTCACACACAAATGCAGTGAAGTTCACAGACCGCAAGCAGTTTGTAAATCAATATATATTTGTGTGTGCATCAGAAATACACGTCTGAATCTTGCCCTGTGCATTTCTGAATCTTGAGTGCATTTGTAAATTTTGTTTGTATTTCTGAATTGTGTGTGTATTTATGAATTTTGTGTGAATTTGTGAATTTTGTATGCATTTGTGAATCTTCTGTGCTTTTTAAATTCTGTGTGTGCATTTGTGAATTTTGTGCGCATTTGTGTATCCTGTGTGTGTATTTATGAATCATGTGTGTGCATGTATGAATCCTGTGTGTGCATATGTGAATGTAGTGTGTGCATTTATCTTTATTGAGACTCATTTAGCTCCATACACCGATTACAATTTTCTAGGCCGATTCCGATTTCCGATTTCTCATTGAGTTTGATCTGCCGATACCGATTTTAACTAGGGGTGTAACGGTACATGTATTCGAAACCGAACCGTTTCGGTACAGGACCTTCGGTACGGTGCACATGTGTACCGAATGCAATCTTTCACGTAAATTAGGCTAGTTTAGTGTGCGGATTCTGCGGAACATACGTCAATTCCGAGTTTCCACACGAACATATTAAGTGTCGGAAGTCTCCGCGTTGTGTTGCCATAGATATCGAAAAGCTTTTGTAGATAATGCGTGTTGCACTTGCGCTTGCGCTTGAGCTTGAGCGCGTGAATTTTTTTTTTCCTCCAATTTCAAACCACTTCAGCGGAAATCCCGCCCTGCAGCTGACTCTAAAGTTTTCATTGGTCATGCTCATGTCAAACAATCACCTGATCCCTAAAACCTACCCGTCACTGTAACCTAAACCAATGAAATCGGCTGCAGGGCGGGATTTCCGCTGAAGTGGTTTAAAAAAAAATATATAATAATTCACGCGCTCAAGCTCAAGTGCAACGCGCATATCTACAAAGCTCTTTGAGAACTACATACAAACTGGGATTGGTAATGCTGCACTCACTGTCTGTAATCCATAGTTATTTATATTATTCATTCTATTCTATGTGATATTGGTTTAGGAGTATTTTATTTAGTGGAGAACTTTGCAGCTGTATTTTATTCCTTATATTTTTTTTATTTTATTAAATATATATATATATATATATAAATAAATAATATTAAAACGTTAATAATAAATATATATATTATATTTTATTTAAAAAAGTGTTTAAAAAAGTGTAAACAAATTGTAACAAAAAAAAGTTTATAGTAAACATTCAAACAACCAGCAGTTTAATGTTTGCATTTCTTTCCCTTACTGTACCGAAAATGAACCGAACCGTGACTTTAAAACCGAGGTACATACCGAACCGTGATTTTTGCGTACCGTTACACCCCTAATTTTAACCGATTCCGATTTCATTTTTTCTAACCACTTTACAGCAGACACAAATATTTATTTTCTATATATATTTTTTTATAAATCACTATATACTTTTACCCAAACTGAATAATAACAACAAGTTTAAATGGGTACATTTTCTATAAATATTTTTGAGTCTTCATTTTCTTTTCTGACATAGCCTACCCAGTTCTTGTTAAAACACACTAAACATGCAAATTCTGTGCATTTTGGGCACTTTCTGTGTGAAATCATATTTATTGTGTCCATCAAAACTGTGCTTTCACTGTAATTGAGCGTGAGCAGCGCAGCAGAAATAGACTCGGCGCTGAAACCTGCGCTTCACTGCTGCTCACGCGGCGCTCCTGCTCCTGCATAAAATCGACATATCAGACTGAAATCTGCCAATTCCGGTCACCAGCTGATCAATCGGTGCATCTCTAATTTTTTTTACAAACAAAATGGCAAAAAGAAATCTTTGTTAAAGCTCATTTATTTGTTGTTTATGTGCTCTATAACAGGCAAACTAAGACTTCAAAATGCAGTGGTTGCCTCTCATTTCAAATGGCTACAGATATTCTTTGTTAATCACAATCCAAACAAAGATACTACACACATGTCACACGAGCAGTTGTTTTTGATTCTAATTCAATTGTATAATTTTAAGATTTAAAACAAAAACACTAAGGTATAACTTTACATGTCAAATTATGCTACATAGGACACCTGCACAAAACAAAAACTGCAGATGGTATGTGCGCTTATTAGGGCTGGGATGGTTACCGCAATACCGCGGTCACGTGACGCCTACCGCGGGTCTGAGCTCGTCATCGTCATCACCGCAAAAAAAAAAAAAAAACATTGGCCTGCACATGTGTGCACGTTGTGTCTCATGACATGGATTAATTGATTCTAATTCTAATGACATGGATTATGTCTAATGACATTGTGTCTTCAAGGTTTTCTAAACAAAACGTATCAAACGATGGAGAAAATCTGACCTTTCAAGAGTTGCGGAACGCAATGTTTCATGACGCATAATATAGATTCCATTCTAGAGATCCGCGGATGGGCTATTATTTCACCCGCAAGCGCATCACAAAACTCATCCGATCACCATCCATCCGCACCAAAGTTTTTTGACCAATTTTCAAAACCGCACCGCCCGCAATCCGCGGATTGTTTTAAGGTCTATGTGCGATGCAAGGCGCTGCTGCTGCGAGCCGCGAGGCTAGAAAGCTCCTGGCTGTTCTAGAAAGGAGACTGATCCAATGCAGCAAAAATATTTAACGGCTAAAGTCCGTAGTATCGCCTATTGGCTCTGTAGTATCCCCAGAATTCCGATCGGCGCACAGGGACAAAAATAAATAAATAAATATTTTCACAGAGTAAGTCTTCTCTATGAAATGCAATGCAAGAGATCGCACGGGCGCATTTAAAGCGGTTTACCGCTATACCGCGGGAATTTCTTGCTTTTCAACCGCGGTAAGAAAAAATCCATACCGTCCCAGCCCTAGCGCTTATAAACACTAAAAGTGATTTTCTCTAGGCTATATTTTGTTGTTTGATTAACAACAAAATATAGAGAAAATCACTTTTGAAGCTGTAACAAGGATTAACTATAACTAATATATGCAGTGTTAATTTACATTTGATTATTCAATTTCTTTACCTGAATATTGTTAGACTTGCCTGAAAAACAAAGCACTGCTTATTTAATTTGTATCTTTGTTCCATTGTATTTATCTATGCTTGTAATTTGTTTATTATTTTTTTATGCAGAATGCAGATACACTCATTCTTTCCAAATAAAGCTATTCAAGTCATTTTCATATCAATATATATTGCAGAAAATCAAACCATTGAAATGTCAGCCAATAAAGCCAATAAGCACAATTTTTTCCAATATCGTTCAGCCCTGTGTGTCCTGAAGAAGAGAGAACTAAAAACTAAAGCTAAGCCTGCATTTACTCCACAGGTCTCAATGCCCAAGTCCGATTTGTGGACCATATCCGATTTTTTTGATGACCAGCTTGCTTACATCTTTTAAAAGTGACCCATATCCGACTTTTATCCGCATTTACACTAAACTTAATGAAACCACTCAAGGTAGACGTACTGACCCAGAAGAGCTTTGGCTAATTTGCAATGGACGCAGATGAAATGATAATACAAGCTTTTGCTTTCCCCACCATCTTTAAAGGTCAGCAAAACAATACGACAATTCACCGTGACGTCACAACACAACAGTAATAATAGACGTTCTTCCGGGTGGCAAAAGCCGAAGTGTTCCTATGGCAACGCTAGTAATTTGCTTGAAAGGGAGACCCACAGTCGGCAGTAAAAATTTAATAAAAATACAAAATTTAATTAAATAATGTGTTTTTTATCATAATAACAACAACTGTATTTAATGATATAAGTAAAAAATATAATAAATATGTAATATAGTAGGCCTACACATAATTAGCAAAATACTCTCTATAGCTCTTTTTTCTAGCTAAAATAACATGCATCATGGTCATTAATGGCTTTCCTGAGGTAAATGTTATGTGACATAATTGTCCTCCAGCTGTTATATTGACCTCTTTGCGCGGTTGAAAAACACTGATTGGTCGATATTATGATTGAGGAATATACATTTCGGTAAGTTGCGTGAGAAAATGGACGTGTGGCGTGAGAGCGCGTGAGTCTCACGGTCAATGTGTGAGAGTTGGCAGCCCTCTTTTACTTCAGGCAGTGACTGGCAATGAGTCTGATCTTCAAAAGAGACAAGTTTACTAATATTACTCTGAAGTAATATTATATAATGTAATATAATGACTGAAGATAAATGCTCTGCTATGATTTTGTAGATGGACCATTTTGAGAATAGCTACACGAAGCAGAGTTGAAGGGCAAGCAGGGTTGGCAGCAGAAAGGTAAACGTTGGATGAATCGTATCATTTAGGGGATCATTAAGATTTCCTACTTTTAACGACACAACGCCCCCTCACTAATAGTCGCTATAGCCTCCTCACACACAGGAAATCGATAAACCCTACACACTTTGCGGTATATCTGGCGGCGCAACCCCAAACACAACACGTGTTCATCATCGTTTCAACTTTGATCAACAACAATGTTTTTAACTATGTAACTGTTCCAGTAGCGGCTGGATCTCTTCAGTTAGTCAGTAGAAGCCGCTCGCGTTCTGCCACCCGGAAGTATCTTAGTACCTATTGTTTACAAACATTCAGAAATGCCGTATTGGGTTGAGCTTTCGTATGCCATTAAAAAGGGTAGGGCTGTAAACTCCCAGTCGATTATTGGTCGATATGTTCTGGCTCGACCAAAATTCTGATTGGTCGATTTTTTGCCGCGTTCATTTCATCCGGTGGAAAGCACTAATTGCTAATGGGGGTGTTTTCAGAGCACCACTGTTTCACGGGTAACAGTCAGAAGAACTGTTTACTGTTGATTAAAATACTAAATGTGATTTTACAATTACATTGTGTGTGTAAATGAATATGCTTGGACTTGGTGCTGGAAACCCAAAGCACAGGACAATAGAGACACAAATATTCCCCCATTGCATTATTATACATTATATTCAACATTATATATATTAGTTTAATGTAGTACTGACACAAAAACTCTGAAAACTTGAATGTTTTCTCGCACAGTAATTGTTATTTTGGGTAATATTTACACAATAAAAAATGTCACTATCCATATTATTGCATTTTTGTATTGCGATATATTGTGACACGATATATTGTTACATCCCTAATATTTCAAGTTAGTGATACAAGTCTCAAATAAATTACTATTTATTATTAGCAACCAGTTGATTGGAGCTAAATGTTTGTACTTTTGCAGTTAAAGCAAACTGTGCTTCAGAGTGTGTTGTTAACCGAGAGAGACACACACCTGCAGCTGTAGATATATATTCATATTCATATTCATGCTGGAGGTCGAGAACATTATGCTGTATGTAAGCCGCTTTTAACACACTTTTATTCAACCTCGAAATCTAATACATTTGAGACTATAATTTACATTTTAAGAAGTAGTGCACAGACAATATAGACCAACAAGAAACATTCAAGTCTAGCAAGCATGTGGCATTATATTTTCAAATCAATTACAAAACTCAATCATAATGATAATTAATTACTATAATCGTAGCAATATTGGTGATTGGATTTAAGATAAAGATACAGCTGTCTAATTTATATTATTCATTGATGATAAGACTTTACAATAAGTTGTCATTTGTTATTAGTTAACTACATGAGTTAACATGAACTATATAGCATTAATCTTAATGGTAATCTCAACATAGTACTACTAATAAATTTACTACTAATTTTAGATTAAAAGTTGTAGCTATCTGTCAACATTAGTTAATGTACTGTGTAGGCTACTAACATTAAATTTTTATTAACTAACATTAACAGAGGTTAATAAATACTGTAAAAATATATAGTTAGTTCATGTTAGTTAGTTAGTGCATTAACTAATGTTAATAAATGAGACCTTACTGTAAAGTGTTACCTTTACATTTTGGCAGATGCTTTTATCCAAAGTGACATTCATTGCTGAACATCACACAGTAATATGAACACAACTGTTGAAAAGGTTTTTATTGTTAACAGCCAGGAAACTGTCTCTAGCTAGTTGTTATAATTAGCTTAACTTTGTATGTTTGCAAAGAAGAAGTAATAAAGCTTAGTGGTTGCTGATCTGATCTGGTTACCGAAAGGTTGCCGGTAAATCACCATTGTGTTCTTGTAATAGGAACAGTAAAAATAATAGTAGAAATAACAGTACAGCCCTGAAGTCTACTTTGAACACATCAAAATCAACTCAACATTTTCATGGTTAAAGTTGATGTGCGCAATTTTTCAACGTCATATATTTGTTTCCTACCCTAGCTTAATTTAAAGAGACAACTCATTTATTAGTTGATTTTAAAGAGTAAAAACACTGTGCACCGACAGCAATATTGACTCAACTATTGAATTGGGGCCCAGAACTATTTATTTGTCAACCAATGGCAGACAGAAGAAGTGTTCAGCGAAAACCTGTTTGAAAACAGTCCAAAAAAGACTGAAAAAATCTAGTCTAATTGTTCATTTAAAGCGTTAGGTCACCCGAAAATGGAAATTATCCCACAAATTACTCATCCTCAAGCCATCCTAGGTGTACATGACTTTCTTCTTTCAACCCGAACATAATCAGAGTTATTATGGGGCCTCTGTTTTGTTTTGCTCTATCCTCTGCGCTTCCACGTTCGTCAATACATCATGCGTCGGGTCAGAGGTAGGGCTGTCACTTTACGTTCGAAAATCGATTGCACAATCGATCGGACCAACCAACCCAAGATTCGAAAATGAAAATAGGGAATCGATTTTAAAGGCCTTTTTTTTTTTTTACCAAAAAAGTTGTTTTAGGTGGACAGATCAATACAATACACAGAACATGTAGGATGTTGGAAAATAACAATGTATTTTCTGTTAACCAAATGCTTTTTAATATTCGCTATTACTTCAATGCAAGTGAGCAAGCGCACCATTGTTTGTTGCTTGGTGACGTGTGTTCAAGTAAGCCAGAAATGCGCAGATTTTGCGCAATACGCTGTATTTAATATATCATGATGACTCACGAGTTGCATATTTGCGCTAAATCCGCGCAGATTTGGCTACACGAACTTCCCCAGCAAAGCGAGTAAACATAGAAACACGCCAAATTGGCTCGTGATTTGACAGCGTTACCCACCAAAGCTCATTTTTACCCGCATTTGGCGGATTGGCGGGTGTTAATTTCAATCTCTGAATGTTGCACTCCTGTTTGTCATTGTGCACGAAACTTCACGCCAATAAATCATCAGAAATATTGCTGACTTGTGCGCATCTCATGCGCCCTCTTTACGCTCGTCCTAATGCCTGTTAGTTGTCCGTGGATTTGCCTATATTTGGTTGGAAAATGGAAACGTCTTTAGACATGGAAAATCGATTTTACAATCGATTCAATGAACACTTATGTCTCAAAAATCTAACAGGATTTTTTCACAAAAGTGACAGCCTTCAGAGGCCTTCAGAGGTCACTCTTCCGCCAGAACTAGACCTGTGGACACCAGTTACCGTAAGCTAGTGATTATAGTTCATAAAGTTATAAATACAGACATTTTTCGTACAAAAACGCATCGCTTCGCTTTAGAAGGCCTTTATTAACCCCTGGAGTTGATTGGATTATTTTATGATGGATGGATGGATGGATGACCCTTTTTTGGGTCCCATTCACTCCCATTATAAAGCTTGGAAGAGCCAGGATATTTTTGAATATATAACTCTGTGTTATGTATGATGCTATATACACCTAGAATAGCGTCAGGGTGAGTAAATTATGGGATAATTTCCATTTTCGTGTGAACTAACCCAAGGTTTAAAAGTGCTGTAAACGATTCCAGGCTATTTGCTAACTTCCAACATACTTGGTCACTGAATTAACACAACCCCCCCCCTCATCACATCAATGCCACGCCCTCTCAACGAAACCCCGCCCTCCACATACATGCCAGCAATGTCAGCACAAAATGATTGACGGACAAAGCACGTTTCTGATTGGCTAAGACAAGGACGGACCGCTCCCCTGACTCTTTTAGCTGTTTACAGAGCCTGTGGCTGTCAGAGAGTTGATGTTTGTAAAGACACACATTCAGTGATGTAGCGGACATTTTATTATTTGTGGTAGTTGCTTACACAGAACCCTTAAGCCATAAGTGTTTTAGCGGTTTATTATATAATGACCGCGTGTCACTTCGAAATCAATTTTATTTTATTTCACCACAGAAAGCGCTTCAACATGCGAACGGAGTTGAGGAAGTCAGCATTACAATTGAGTAAAACAACTAGAGTTAAACTACTAGAGAAAGTTAAACGAGTGAGGTAGCGTTACAGTTAGTCCGTGTGTGTGCACGTATAATGTCGACTGCGCTACAGCATTATGACGCCATTTCTGAGCCACACACACAACTGCAGTCGCTTGACATCGACATTCTTATCATTGCGACGTTCAGAGCAGGTTTGAAACATACAAAGGGAACTGAATCTGTCGCCCCCACTCTTTAATACTGCAAGCCGTGTTGACTTCATGAAGTGGGACGACAGCGACATTGCTATTTCGAATAAAGCCGAATGGAGACAACTAGACAGTTCGCTAAATCACAAAGAAACTGACACGAGACAGCTTTCGTCGTTTAGATGGAGGCGACAAAGCTCGGCTAACAAAATGCTGACGGTTTATGTGTAACACACAATGAACGATCTAACAGCTTTCCGTACAAGGTCAAGCCAAAACAGGGTTTGTACAACTTGCTGCGATCGGGGGAAATCGGACTTGTTTTCTTTTTCGACATCAACTGAATGGAAAACAAATGCGTCGCTGCGCGTGAGCCTAACGACAATGTCAGTTCAAACAATAACTGTCGCCGTTCAGACTAACCGTCGAAATACAACCGATTATCGTGGCAAATATAACAATTAGCTTGACAACTAACGTTAACGTTACCCGACGGTCGGGATGGAAATCTGCTTGCTGGAAAACTAGCCTTCCTCGAGTCGCCAGCCATTTCTGCTCACACACTCAAAAAAAGATCCGTAGATCGACGAGGTTGATCCTCAGAAAGGTAGAGCTCGTAATAAACACATCATTTACGGAAAAACAGGCGATACGGCGATAATCGACCGATCGGAATTGAAAACTGCAAGATTGTTGATTCATTCGAAGAGACAATCGTGCGCGAGAGTTTTTAAAGAGCGCGTGAACGATTCGTTTGCTATGATTATTGTGCACATAATCCCAATTCATGCACTCAGAGATGTTAACGCTTTAAGTCTAAATATCTCTTTCGATCGCACAAAGCCTTACGTAAGGGATCCAAGCAAGGCAGTGTTTTCCCCCATGAGCTGCTATTTGATGCCGAGCAGCAAAAAGAAAGTGGTCGAGTCTTTTCGCGAATTCCAACACAACATCTGCTGACGGCGATACAAGTGAAGCCCGAAGTTGCCCAGTCTGCAACATCGACTATTAACAAACTAATAAAGGCGAACAAAAAGTCTCCCGCTGACTGTCTAGATGCACTATTTACGCCGTAAACCTTTCAGCCAAGCGAGAAAACAAGGTTAACAAAACCTCAGATCGACAGCGGTCCGCAAAGTCTCGCTGTCACAATAACGTTACGTTAGAAGTAAACGATTCAAATGCAGTCGCGTGAATAACGCTAACAAGTGATCGTTTAGTTGAAACATTGAAGCTCGACGCAGCGTAATTTTCTTTCGATCTCCGTCTCCATTAAGACTTTATCTGGTCAACATAATGTCCTACCTGATGTGTCCGACGGATCGCGATGTTCCTCCGTTAAATTAGTAATCCATTGGACAATCGAGGGAAATCATCGACGATCAACGCTGGAAACGTCGTCCGAAAAGGTAGGAAAGGTGTCGGGATGCGAATCCGACGAAATAGCTCCGCAATCGCACTCGTTTTCTCTGTGTTTAATCCTCCTCCTCCTCGCGACTGAAGCGGACTGAAGGATACACACAAACCGCCCACTGTGGACACCGCGCGCGCTCATTGGCTGCGGCGCGCGCACTAACCGCCCCGCTCGTTTCCTATTGGATGGTGAAATCGGGGAAAAACGTCTCCGCGATCGTTTAATCGCAAAGATACTCGGGACTTGTATGTTTTGAACATGACACCCGCGTTATATCGTCACTGGGACTATGGAACACACAATAATGACGTAAACTACATTTCCCAGAGTTCAACAGCGAGTGGGGAAATATTTCCAGGCTCCGCCCACCTTCACGCGCACAGTTAAATCTGAGGAAAAGTCTAAATGCTTTTGTACATTGTGTGGTTTGCATGTTTAAACATTGGATAATATATTTTTTTTAAGTTCATTCAGTTTGTTTTTGGTCATATTTCTTTTATTATGGCTCACATCATGCCCAGCTTTCAACTGTGCTTTTATTAGTTATGTTTTTAATAATAATAAAATAAAAAATGTTTTTGTCTTAAATCTTATCATAAGGAATATTACATAATTCATCTTCTACTTCTTTTAACTAATTTTAGTATTCATAAAGGTTAATATAGAAAACAATAAGCCTTTAATTTCAACATAAATATAACATTGTTTAAAAAAACGATGTTTCCATTTGTAAACAATTTCATGTTTTTATTTAACATTTAAGTTTGTCACTGTTTTTTATGTACTTTTCTTATTTTGTTTAGTTAGTAGTACTTCTTTGAAACCAATACAAATGTCTAAATGCTTATTTGAATAAAATAAAAGTTGGAACATGATTGTATTTATGTTCTGATTGATTTTTTTGACATTTTCCAGAGGCACTACAACATAACATTGTTTGTTATCGTTAAAATAATAATTGCATAGAAATTTGAATGCTAGTTGTGACTTGCATGTTTTTAAAATTACATTTGCGAGAATGTAAAAATAATGACAACAACATTCAGTGTCATTCACAAACTTACACTACATATGCATAAAATGTGTCTCAAAATATCAAATTCAGGTATTTATCTTTTGTGCATTTAGTATTTTGTGCATATATGTTTGTATATATATATTATTATTTTTCTCTTTGCTGGGATTCTGCTTTCTCTGTCACTGGTTATTTAATTATTCAACTAAGTGATCAAAATTCAATTTTAAAAAGAATAGTTGATTCAGTGTAATGACTTAATTTTATTAATATTAATAAAAATATATATCAAAGGTATAATTAATACATTCTGTAAAAGTTTACCCCAGTAGTGGGGTAAGATACTCTTTGAATAATTGTAAATTTTGTTCTATAACAACTAAATTAGCAAATGTTTCTATTTATTTCCTATAATAACACATAGGCTGATGTATCATCATCTGCACATGCTAAACTGATATCTAAATATGTTACAGATTAAAAGTAAACGCACATTATTCTTAAGGCTGGCATCTAACTACATCTACCATAGTTCATTGCGGCGTCAGGGGGGAAAAGGCCACACCCACTTTCTGCGCATGCTCTCTGTGGACTCCATGGCGTATTTAAGCGCGAGCAGCGGGGATGAGTGAGCTTCCTGTCAAACTCAGACATGACAGAACTGAAGGGTCTCTGGCGCGTCTTAAACATCTATTCTTTTTACATATAGCGGGATATTAGTGTACTAAAGATGATGAGGTGCCGTTTTCATCGCGTTCTGAATGGGTTGTGAGTCGAAGTGGAGTTAAATTACCGTCTTTGGCTAACTGGCTAATGCTAGCGAGCTGGCTGCGAGTGAAAAAAAAACTGAAAGCGGAAGAGTGACGTGCTGGATTACGAAAGCGGAAGTGATAGCATCCAGATTTTTCGATCGAAAAGGTGGGTGGGGCATTTATGTTACTTTGTTGTTACCATACTATCTAATTTTACTTAATGAACATTAATAATAATAATAATATGTTAAATTAATAAATAAATGTAAATTATTATTATACATGTAAATTATAATTATTATAAAGTAATGAAATTAAATGTTATTTCATTCATGTATTTATTATTATTATTATTAGTAGTAGATGTGCATTTGTGAATATTTAGCTAGGATTATAATAAGTGAAATTGTTTGGCAAATTACCGGTACACACACACACACACACACACACACACACATACATGCATGATTTTGAAGATCATCTTTTTTTTGTGCTATACTGTTTATTTTGCACATAATACTTGTTACACCATAATGTAGTAAAGTAGCGTATTACTTTTGTCTACTATTATGTGTGTTACTTGTGTCTACTAATCACACAGCAAGGCTTTGAGTTAAACCCACACTGTGTTGGGATGGAGTGAGAATGAAGAGACATTGTTGGATCATGTTTCATACGATCGTCTCAAGTTACTGCCCGTTTATGTTGTCACCGTATGAGGAAAATCAGAAACAGGGTTGAGGAACGACTTCTGCTGAGAAGATATTAAGAGTGAAACCATCAGAGAAACGGTCCATTCTTTGTCTCTTTTCAGCAGAGCAATAAAAACATTTATTATCTCTGCATAAATCAAATCTAGACATTTCCCTAACTTAGTTATGCATTATTATATGGTTATTTGCATTTTATTATTTGCAAATGCATTTAGCATTATATCTTCCTTGCTGTCTGTGACCCTTTTACAACTTGGGATGCGTTGATAACAATAACCGATAATTCTTCATATTTAAAAGCCGATAACCGATATATTGGCCGATGAATCTAAATCCACATTTTAATAAAAATTAAGAGCCTGATTACAAAAAGAAAAAGTCTAACCAGTAAAAGCCATGTCCTAAGAACACAATTATAGCACATGTTGCACTTAACTATATTTTTCTTTTTTTAAAGTGATTCCAATCATATTTCAAGCAGTTCAAAACCATCATGTTGAGCAGTGCGCATCTGAAGTGTCTCAGCTCAAGGAGATAATCATCTATTTATCGGCTTTAATATATCGGCCAATCTTATCGGGCCGATAACGATATGGTGGCCGATATAAGTGACCCTGGACCTCAAAACCAGTCACAAGGGTACTTTTTTTTTTTTTTTTAATTGAGATTTATACATAATCTGAAAGTCGAATAAATAATCTTTCCATTGATGTATGGTTTGAGGATGGGACTATTTGAAAATCTGGAATCTGAGGGTGCAAAAAATCTAAACATTGAGAAAAACTTTAAAGTTGTGCATTTATGTTCACGATTGTGCTGCATTCACTCACAAAAATAAATATTTTGTATATTTATGGTAGGAAATTTACTACCGTATTCTATTTTCCAGACTATAAGTCACTTCGGAGTATGAGTCAAAAAAATGCGTCATGAAGAGGAAAAAAACATATATAAGTCGCACTGGACTATAAGTCTAATATTTAGGAATTTATTTCACAAAATCCAAAACCAAGAACAGACATTTAATCTGGAAAGGTTATTCAGCTCCACAACAGCACACAGAACAACAGCTGAAGGTGTCCGGTGTGTTAGCGTAACACATTAACAGTTATTCAGCGACACAATAGCACACAGAACAACAGCTGAATAGTGTCCGGTGTGTTAGCGTAACACATTAACAGTTATTCAGCGACACAACAGCATAAAGAACATATACCTGTGAGGCTGAATAGGCTAAATTAACATTAGCCAGCGAGTCCAACAAGTTACCGGTCAGCAAGTTCCCCAAGCTCCCGATCTCATTCCTCAACACTGAATACATTGAGTTCTTCCTCGGTGTCGCTTCTGAACAACTCCGCTAACTAGAGCGCCCTCTCGCGGCTGTAGACGGTAATGTTTTCTCTTGGTTCATCTCAGTCAGTATGAATTAATTTTGATATACAAGTCGCACCTGACTATAAGTCGCAGGACCAGCCAAACTATGAAAAAAAAGTGCGACCAATACGGTCAGAAGACACACCTGTGACCCATTTTTGTGCCTCCAGTTTAAACCCCCTGTCCCTGTCCTGGTTTGTGTGCTCGGCCCAGAAGAGATCGTGTCAGTTTGAGTGATGTGCTGCGCCTGCAGAGGCTTGTCTCTGTCGTGTCCATGAAATTGTTTATGAGTCCAGTTCTGCACTTCCATGACCGCGACATGCTATAATAAATTGTTTAATATTAATGCTTGAGCTCTCAGCTACTGCTGTGTCACTCCAATAGCTGAGATGTAACTGATCGCATGACGTGTTTTTCTCTAAATGACCAAATTCTTCTGAATACTAGATCCAATTATCAGTGAGTTTGAGTTCTTAGATATCAATCCGAATGATTTATAGATAATCCAACTAATGCACGTGATGCTTTTGACTGTTCTTTGATCATGCATTGATTTAATATGCATGATCATTTAAAACCTGATGTTATAAATGGCAACATTTTATCCGGTCATCATGTAGGGTTATTCATTTAAAAACAATGAGTGATTAATAAAGCATAAACCAATTATTGTGATGAGTTAAGGTAATTTTAAGTGGTTTATGAGTGTTCATAGGAGTCCTTCATCTTTGTAAAATCTCTTGAGTGCATTATTGCTTTTATACAATGGCCAAACTTTTGTACAGTACTAAGGATATTGCATTTTATACACATTTATTATACTTTAATGAAACATTATTCTTTCAAAGGTTAAAAAGGTTTTCCCGGCGTACTGTGGAAAACCCCGAAGTGTCCCGGCACTGCATGCATAATGTTAGGAGTTTACCAGGAAGTAAAGCCAATTGAATTAATAACAACTCAGCCAAGAATAATTGGCTGTGCGTCTGGCATTTAGATTTTATTGTGGAGACTGTTACACACACACACACACACGTTGGTGCAACTACATTATGAGGACTCTCCATAGGCGTAATGGTTTTTATACTGTACAGACTGTATATTCTCTCCCCTTACACTGCCCCTATCCCTAAACCTGCCCATCACACACACACACACACACACCTTACACTGCCCCTATCCCTAAACCTGCCCATCACACACACACACACACACACCTTACACTGCCCCTATCCCTAAACCTGCCCATCACACACACACACACACACCTTACACTGCCCCTATCCCTAAACCTGCCCATCACACACACACACACACACACACACACCTTACACTGCCCCTATCCCTAAACCTGCCCATCACACACACACACACACACACACACACACCTTACACTGCCCCTATCCCTAAACCTGCCCATCACACACACACACACACACCTTACACTGCCCCTATCCCTAAACCTGCCCATCACACACACACACACACACACACACACACACACCTTACACTGCCCCTATCCCTAAACCTGCCCATCACACACACACACACACACACACACACCTTACACTGCCCCTATCCCTAAACCTGCCCATCACACACACACACACACACCTTACACTGCCCCTATCCCTAAACCTGCCCATCACACACACACACACACACACACACACACACACACACACACACACACACACACACACACACCTTACACTGCCCCTATCCCTAAACCTGCCCATCTCACACACACACACACACACACACACACACACACACACACACACACACACACACACACACACCTTACACTGCCCCTATCCCTAAACCTGCCCATCTCACACACACACACACACACACACACACACACACACACACACACACACACCTTACACTGCCCCTATCCCTAAACCTGCCCATCACACACACACACACACACACACCTTACACTGCCCCTATCCCTAAACCTGCCCATCTCACACACACACACACCTTACACTGCCCCTATCCCTAAACCTGCCCATCACACACACACACACACTTTACACTGCCCCATCCCTAAACCTGCCCATCACACACACACACACACACACACACACACTTTACACTGCCCCATCCCTAAACCTGCCCATCACACACACACACACACACACACACGGCGTACTGTGGAAAACCCCGAAGTGTCCCGGCACTGCATGCATAATGTTAGGAGTTTACCAGGAAGTAAAGCCAATTGAATTAATAACAACTCAGCCAAGAATAATTGGCTGTGCGTCTGGCATTTAGATTTTATTGTGGAGACTGTTACACACACACACACACACACACACACGTTGGTGCAACTACATTATGAGGACTCTCCATAGGCGTAATGGTTTTTATACTGTACAGACTGTATATTCTCTCCCCTTACACTGCCCCTATCCCTAAACCTGCCCATCACACACACACACACACACACCTTACACTGCCCCTATCCCTAAACCTGCCCATCACACACACACACACACACACCTTACACTGCCCCTATCCCTAAACCTGCCCATCACACACACACACACACACCTTACACTGCCCCTATCCCTAAACCTGCCCATCACACACACACACACACACACACACACCTTACACTGCCCCTATCCCTAAACCTGCCCATCACACACACACACACACACACACACACACCTTACACTGCCCCTATCCCTAAACCTGCCCATCACACACACACACACACACCTTACACTGCCCCTATCCCTAAACCTGCCCATCACACACACACACACACACACACACACACACACCTTACACTGCCCCTATCCCTAAACCTGCCCATCACACACACACACACACACACACACACCTTACACTGCCCCTATCCCTAAACCTGCCCATCACACACACACACACACACCTTACACTGCCCCTATCCCTAAACCTGCCCATCACACACACACACACACACACACACACACACACACACACACACACACACACACACACACACACACACACCTTACACTGCCCCTATCCCTAAACCTGCCCATCTCACACACACACACACACACACACACACACACACACACACACACACACACACACACCTTACACTGCCCCTATCCCTAAACCTGCCCATCTCACACACACACACACACACACACACACACACACACACACACACACACCTTACACTGCCCCTATCCCTAAACCTGCCCATCACACACACACACACACACACACCTTACACTGCCCCTATCCCTAAACCTGCCCATCTCACACACACACACACCTTACACTGCCCCTATCCCTAAACCTGCCCATCACACACACACACACACTTTACACTGCCCCATCCCTAAACCTGCCCCTATCCCTAAACCTGCCCATCACACACACACACACACACACACACACCTTACACTGCCCCTATCCCTAAACCTGCCCATCACACACACACACACACACACACACACACCTTACCCTATCCCTAAACCTGCCCATCACACACACACACACACTTTACGCATTCTGCATTCTGCATTTTTACATTTTTAATAAAACATTGTTTATTTTTTTTAAAGCTTTTTGAATTACGAGGACTCATGAAATGTCCTCATAAAATACGTTTAAGGTGTAATACCAGTGTAATACACATGCCATTATACACATTTGTGTCCTCATAAATCACAAAAACAAGCACGCACACACGAAAGTAATATATAAGCCACCATCGTTGAATATTTCACATTATTATCCATTTTGAATTCTGATTGATTATTGTTCTTTTTGTAATTGTAGAGAAACAATTTTTCATTGCTCTGAAAGATTAATTCCTTTACTATATTTTTTTTTAAAGAATTGTTTGATTCCATTGAAGAGTTGTTTTCAGGTGTTTGTTTTATTTTTGGAGGGACATTTTTACATTAAAATGTAAAATTTTGAATTTTCTATTGGGTCAAGCTAAAATGGCAATTTTTGCAACACAAACATAATTAAATTGATGCTCTTGTATTTTTTAAATGCATTGCAGAGCTAGAATATTTTTAGAATATAAATGTTATAGTTTTATGGTTAATATAGAGAGTTTTAAAGAAATTATGGAAAATTATGTATTCTTCTGAGTGAACAGTTTTCTTTCTCCGAGAAACTTGCATAATGTTTTTGTATTTTTTAAATTGTTTTTCATAATTTTATTGGTAAAGGTCACCAATAAAATTACGAAAAACAATAAAAAAAATGCAAAAACATTATGCAAGTTTCTCGGAGAAAGACAACTGTTCACTCAGAAGAATACATAATTTTTCATAATTTCTTTAAAACTCTCTATATTAACCATAAAACTAAGAAAGGTAAAATACAGTTTTGTTAAAATAAAATAAAAAACTCACTCTCTCCGCAGGTTTCTTTGTTGACACGAAGGGATGGATGGAGAAAAGAGAGCAACTTCTGAAAGGATTCTTCTGGAGCCGTACAAGTACTTGTTACAACTGCCAGGTGAGGCATCGTCACATGTGGAGTTTATTTTTGTCTGCATGTTCAATGGCGCTGAAGAAATAGATCACAGAAGAAGAAGAAAAAAAATACATTCGTCACCATCATGTCATTCAAAAACTGAGGCTTTTTTCTACTGTGAAAAACTTCTCTTATCTTTTCCCATCAACAACATGGTGATCATGGCAGTCAAGCAGTGCCTGAGTGTGATTGAGTTATAAGTTATTTAATAGTTTAACACATAATTTAAAGGGATTGTTCACCCAAATAGTTTCTTTGATCTGTTTTCACACAAAAGAAGATATTTTAAAGATGACTGGTAACCGAACAGTTGATGGACCCCATTGACTTCCATAGTATGGAGAAAAAAAATATATATAATTGTATATAACAAGGAGTATGAATGACTGTTATGGTTTATTACAGCCATATAGGGACGTCCCGCGTGACGTCACGCCATTTGGAGCAGCCATCTTGACGGAATAGAAAATGCTAAACCGCCAGTGATACTACAGCTCGTCGCGAAATATTCCTATCATGCCCGAGCGATGCTGTGCAGTTGGATGCGATCAGATACGTGATCATACAAAAGGAATATCTTTATACCGTATCCCAAAAGAAATAAAACGGAGAAACAAGGGGTTGGGGGCAATAAACAGGTGATTTTTGTTTTGTGTTTTCCCCTGTAAACTCAGTTTAAAGATTATTACAGCTAACGTCACTATAATTTGGTTATAAAAATACATTGACCAACTTTTGCGGTGATGATTGAAAAATCCTTCCCCGCTGGCGTCCAAATCAAAGAGTTGCTGACCCGTCCGGACTCGTGATACCGATAGCCTGCTAACGTTAAGCTTTTGTATGCTTCTAATGAAGCTCCGGTGTAGCGTTAGCGTGATGGGAAGTGAATAAGGTAACGTTAGCTGTAAATGTCACCGAACTCAATGTCAGGAAGTTTTTCTACACATTTAATGCCTGTAAAAAGAACTTGTGGTGCTTCATATGGATCTATGATTCCTAGTTCCTTTATCTTCCTCTTGTATCTTTTTGTGATGCTAATAAGTGCGATGACATGACGTGAAGAGTTAGCTGACAGCCGCTGCGCTAATAATAATAGTGGTGGGGGAAAAAATTGATTCTGTTCAATATCGAGATATTTTGCGCACGCAATTATATCAATACTGTAGTGCAATATTTAGGCTAATTATAAAATAATTATATTATTAGTATAATAATATACTAATAATATATATTACACTCCCCTATTAATAGATCCATTGCCACTGAGTAGCTGACGGATGTATTCCGTCAAAATGGCTGACACGCAGCTAGGGGTCACGTGACTGGGAGATCCCTATAGACATTGATAGACGTGTTCTTTATGAACTGTTGTATGGAAAAGTTTTTCCTTTACTGTTTTTGCTTTCACAGAAGAAACTTGGTTTTATGGATATGGAACAACATGTGAACGAGTAAATTATGATGTTTTTCATTTTTGAGGGAATTATTGCTTTAATGTCGTAGAGATATGAATAGTTTGATATCTTGAACTTGGTCTTAAATCTAGTTTAAAGGGTATTATAAGGCAGGAAAAGTGCTTTATAGAGATGAAGGGAATTTAGCGGGACGGTATAATGAATTTCTAGTACAGTGCACTGCACTAATTTATTACAGAATTATGCGGCGACTGGTCCTAAATGAAACAAATGACATTTGCTGAAATATTTCCACATTTATAAGCGCACATTTTGCATGACTTTATCTTGACCTGCTTTAAGCTGGAATAGTTTAAGGAATATTGATTACTCTTTTTAAATTGAACTCTTTGTGCGAAGCGTTTGTCAACACATTTGGCACATGCACTTCCTGTGGAAGCACTAACAGCTGGAAAGAGCCGCTTTAATTTAAGGTAGCAAAGTGAACATACAGCCTATATGATTTTTGATTCCAACCCCGTAAGACTTTCCTTCATCTTCGGGACACAAATGAAGATATTAGTGATTAAATCTGAGAGCTGTCTCACTCCTCCATAGGCTTCTATTGTAATTGAAACTTGCCGGCCCAGAAAGTTAGTAAAAACAATGTTTAAAATAGTCCAAGTGACTACAGCGGCTCAACCTTAAGATTATCAAGCAACCAGAATACTTTTTGTGCGCAAAAAAAAAAGTGTCACATAGTTTAACAGCGCAGCGCTTCTGGGTTGTACGTCAGAACGGAGGTTCACTATTGGCCAACATCACACGCATGACCAGCGTCGGCCAATAGTGAGCCTCCGTTCTGACGTACAACCCAATAGAAGTGTAATTTCACACATGTATGAGTTGTTCTTCTGTGAAACACAGGAATGTAAAACATTTGCGAAAGCACACAATCATTTTTCCTCCCATAATTTTCACTATCACTAGACGCATTACAGATTTGTGCACAACTTTTGTTTTTATTTTATTATACATTTAAAAAAAAAAACTCTCTTGAAATTACGCCATTTCCATTAACCGATGTTATGCGACAATTTTTATTTTATTTTTTCTCGCGATAAGTCATCCCAAAAATCATGGCGACAGATGTTGGTGGGTTTATGTATATCCCAGCCACCGCACTGGCCATTATTATTACTCGAAGGAGACGTGTGTGTGTTATCCAATCATTAATGGCAAGGCAAGACCGTTATACTGTGAGCGGCTCATATGAGGAGTTTCTGGCTGTTTCTTCTCATTTCTGCTTCGAGGTCTTGATTGTGGCGTTTCTATGAGGTTTAGAATCCAGTATTCCTGTAATTCTTTTGTCTTTTATGAGTTTAATAAAGAACTGTCTCGTATTCGGTCCAAACACACCGCGTCCTCTACGTCAGGTGACCTGTAAAAGCGCAAAAACTGTTTCCATTGCAGTTTTACGAAATATATATTTTTCTAATTGCCTAAAAAAAACTCATGCGAGCGTGTAAACTTTTTTGCGTTAAATGTGAGTTTTTGCAAAATTGACGTGTTTCCATTGGGCATATTTTCAATTCGCAATTAGCGCAATTTGAATGGTAATGGAAACGTGGCTAGTGTATCCCTTAATTTTCTGCCTTGTGAAACTATGAAAATTGAATCTGCAATATATTTCATGAAGTGTTTGTGTAATATGAGAGGTCAGATATGAATGGGAAACCGCATGTCAGATTGCCGGAAGCTGCTGTCACTGCTCGACGCTTCTTGTCAACTACCCAGTCTGTGGTATAGGCATCATCATCCTCCTATAAGAAGAGCTCGGCGTTCAGCAAGTCTGCAGTCAGCACAATGCACACCCAATGACAATATCATGTCTATTATTAACTCCTGCTGTCGTCTCGTGAAGCAAGAACCAGCGACGCATGAACAACAAATGTGACTCTCAGAATCTAACCGTTAAAGGAGTATTTGTGATTGGTTGTTTTGTTCCATCAACCTTGTGTTTTTACTTTTTTATTTTAATTTTTTTTATCTTATTCTCTATTTACTATAATGTAGTAAGCTTATATTTCCAATTTGGCAAAGGATGTTTTGAATGGTGATAGCTTTGGAAGAGTGAGTTCATGTTACCATGACATTTTTTTGTCACCCCTTATGGTAACACTTTATTTTACAGTGTCCTTGTTACATATGTTACATGTACTTACCATAGCAATAACCATAAATTATGCATCATTACATGCAACTATCCCTCAACCAAAACCTAATCCTACCCTAACCCTATAGTAAGTACAGGTGAAACTGGAAAAATTTGAATATGGTGCAAAAGTTCATTTATTTCAGTTTCAGTTTGTTATAATTTTGATTATGGCTTACAGCTTATGAAACTCTTTTCACAATATTCTAATAAGTTTTCATAAGCCATAATCATCAAAATTATAACAAATAAAGGCTTGAAATATCTCACTTTGCATGTAATGAGTCTATATAATATATTAGTTTCACCTTTTAAGTTGAATTACTGAAATTAACTTTTGCACAATATTTAAATTTTTCGAGTTTCACTTGCTTAATATTACTTAGTACTTGAATGTATTGTAACACTGACACCTTCAAATAAAGTGTTACCCCCCTTACTTTCTGAATAGTTTAATGGCTGCATATTAAAGGTCCTGTTCTTCGTGATTCCATTTGTTAAACTATAGCTAGTGTGTAATGTTGCTGCTAGAGCATAAATAATACCTGTAAAATTATAAAGTTCAAGATGCCAAGCGAGATATTTGATTTAACAGAAGTCCCCTTTCCAAGCCGACAGCGAACGGCCGGTTCGGACTACATCCTCTACTTCCTGCTTTAATGACGTCACTAACAGTTTTTTGACTAAGCTCCGCCCACAGGAATACACAAAAGGGGGCGTGGTCTTGTTGCGCTCCTACAGAGAAGAGGAAGAGTTGTGTTTGTAGAGTGTGTGTGTCGCCATGTCGTCGAGACGCTGTTATTTTCATCCCGGAGTCAGATCAGCTTTGTTTGGCCATGTTTACAGTAACACCGAGCGCATGCGTCTCCACGTTACGGTAAGAGGCGTGACCTTTCCGGGCAACGTGCGCTAAGCTGCAGTCCAATCACAACACAGGAACCGCTGGCACAATCAGAACTCGTTACGTATTTCTGAAGGAGGGACTTCATAGAACAAGGAAGTCATCAGCCCGTTTTTAGCACAGTGAAAACTGCGGTATACAGAGAAGTACATTTTGTGAAAAATACTGTTTTTTTTTTTTTTTTACACGCGAAACATGAACACATGTTATATTGCACACTGTACACTAGGGTTGCCACCCGTCCCTTAAAATACGGAATCGTCCCGTATTTACAAGTAAGATGATGCGTCCCGTATCAAATCAATAAGGGACGCGATTTGTCCCGTATTTTACATTAGGCCCACATATAGTTGAATAAAAACATAAGGATTTTGCAGTATAGATAATACTAATAGCAAATATAAAGAAATCAATTTCTTAGTAGAGAAGCTCATTGCGTGATTGCATTTTAGCGTCTTTGTTTCTATAGCGACTGAGTCTCGTGAACATGCGCTGTAAACCTGCACGTTTTTTAACCCCTTGTAGCGCGCTGTTCGGGTCTTTTCGACCCCAAATGACGTTTGCTGAAATTTGTCCAAATGATGTGAGACTTTGCACGGTTGACAACACTTTCTACATCTACAAAAAAATTTTAAATAAATTTGAATAATATCTGTTTTTTATGTTAGTGTGGGGGGAAAAAGTCACACTTGTGGTGTTTCAACAAAATGTCATTTTGAAACATAATAGGTTTTTTTTAGGATTTATAGTTTTAGGAGGATTTATTATATATTTTTTTACTTTAGGCTATATAAATAAATATTTTTTAAACAAAAACAGTAAAAAAAAAAAAAAGTTAAATTCACTTTATAAAAGACCCACATTTCTAACGTTCATGGATATAGATAATTTGACATGGTTTAGTGTAAGATTTTTGCCCATCTTTTGGAAAATGCTGTTTTAAAAGTAAAGAAATTATCACTTTAGTAGATGGCTGCAGAGCTACACCATTTGCTATTTGACTAAAATACATATTTTCAATAGCTTTTAGTGGATTCATATCTACATATTATGAAATCACAATTATAACAATAAAAATGACTTTGTCAAAGTTGAGCATTTGGGGGGGGGGGGGGGTGAATGGGTGTCCCTTATTTTGCCACACTGAAGGTGGCAACCCTACTGTACACACAATCAAAGCTTCGAAAACACAATTATGCATTAATGTTTTTTAAATTCTGTCAATGAAGGAAAACCTTTGGTTGCCACAACATCCGTTTGCTACTATCTTGCAGAATTAAATCTCGTCTCTCTCTCTATGCTGGAAGCGTTTTAATTGTATCTGTAGTAAAACCCTGCTGAGTCTGAGAGAGTGTTTCCACCTCTGATATTCAGTTTGCTGAATATTAGAGAGCGGGAGGAGAAATACTGCTGCAGCATCAGAACCCGTTCTCTTGTTTTCCTGTCGTCCTCTTGCAATTTTAATGTGGCCGTATGCAGAAGCCCTGCGCGGGCGATGCGCAGACGGTCCTCTTGGCTAGGTTTTGCTGAGGTCAGGGAAGGAATGACTGAGGAAACTGAAATTGAACAGCGGTCTCCTCCGGGGAAGGGCAGACCAAGTTCCTCTGAAAATGTGAATGTGAAGAGATTGAGAGACTGCCAGTAGGTCATTAATTTGCATTAAAAGCTACAATATGTAATTTTTTTCGCCGCTAGGGGTCGCTAACCTCTTACAATAACAAAGGCGTAGGTTGATGACGCTTAAGCGGAATTATGAAACTTATCGTCAAGCTGATGGATCTAATAATGTTTATGGATGAGTGAATACACTGTGTTTATCATGACTGTGGTGTGAAGCAGAGCGCGAGTGCTAATGAGAGACAGATATCAGCGCCACACGCGAGTCCCGCGGATATAAAGGAATAAGGACCCGCAAGTGCTGTATTAATACTCACACAGGACAGTTTATTAGACGAATGAAACTTGTGAGGTAACGCAGCGCTGTCTCACTCGCTCTACACTATCACACTAAACTGCATTTGAGTGTGTTAAAGTTATAAAGTTATTCTGTGTGTTAGTTTGTCTGTATGAGACTAGCAGTAAGCTAGATCAACATTACAATAACATACTGATCATATTCTAACATTTCATCATGTTGAGCTATATAACATTGATTAGTTTTATGAACATTTGCTCTCCTGTCTAATAAAGTGCATGTAAGAGCGGCGTCTCTGTCGAATCGAAGTTAGTCACGGACGCTAGCTCTCAGCATCTCGAAAACGGCACGCTGATATTGATCCTCGTTTTAGTTCTCCTTTTGTCCTAAAGTCTGCTTGCCATGGTCCATAATGTTTGAACGAAACAACAACAGCGTGAGCGCCGCTAGACGTAACGCAGTTGTCCACGTCTGTCGCCATGGATACTATGGCAGTACGAGCGGAAACCAGGGATAACGCGGATATTACGACATTGACAGGCGACGGTGAACAGGGACGTGTCATTATTTAAAATTGGAATTTCTCTGAATCTTTGGGAACTTTTAGGATATTGTAAGTACACAACTGCAAGAAATATATCACACTGTGCAAATGATTTTTGGATATTTTATTACAAAATTCTTACATATTGTAGTTTTAAATTGCTGAATCTCATTAAAACATGTTCAGGTCTCATTTCACCCCAGAATCTAAAGTTTTTTTGTTTGTTTTTCTCAATGCAATAAATCCAGACGCTGCTTTACTCTAATGGGAATCACTGAAAAGAAAAAACCCTGAGTGTACAGAAATGTTTACTATAATAAAATGTTAAAAAAAACTTTTTTTATATAATAATTTAATTAATTTTAATTTGGATTAAATTTAAACAACAATTTCAAATCAATTACAAATTATGTTTGCATAACCAAAGTCGGTAATGGAACTTTTCAGAATTATGTTGAAATGTCAAATCAGGAAGATTAAGTTTTAAGCTGTAATTGCACAAAAAGCCATATTTTGAGTACAAAAGTATTGAGTTGATGATTGGCTCTTAATGGTTAAACTAGGGATACACTGATATAAAAAATTATCGGTACCGATAATTCTTTATATTTGAAAGCCGATAACCTATTGGGCGATTAAATCTAAATCCAAATTTTTATATAATTATGATTTTTTTTTTTTTTTTTTTTTAAGTCTCACTTTTAAAAGCCATGTCCCAAGCACACAATTATAATGTTCTTATTATAATTGTATGTAGTCTATATGACACACTTTAAAAGTGATATTCAAAACATATTTCATCTGAAGTGTCTCAGCTGGAGGAAATAATCCATTATTTAACGGCTTTAAAATATTGGCCAAATTTTCTTATCAGGCCAATAACATTAACATTAAAAATGAACATATCAGCCGCTACCGATATGGTGGCCGATATATCGAGCATCCCTAAGTTAAACCGGTTTGCCATATTGAGTGTTACGATTTCTCCCATTCTTATATGCTTAGATGTACCGTTTCCTACCTTATTCAAAATCACCTTATTACGGTAATGCACAAAAAATATGCTTATTCATAATGTCAGATTCATTTAACCCTCGATAATCCAAAAAGAAAAGTGTGACATGTTCTTGACGTATTTCATGATTCATCTGACGGTCTTCATTAGTAAAGGGCAAACTGAGTTCCTTCAGAAAGGGGAAGCGTGGCACATGAAGTGAAGGAGCCGCGCTGCCAGTAAGTCGTTAGATCGGTGCACCCTGCAGTAACTCACTCAGTGAAGGCTCGCGTTACAGGAAGCTGGAGGGGAAAGGCTCATGAATGGAGATGAAGTGAGATGAATGATATTCGTTCTGAGCCTTTGGTTGCTGAATAATCTGAGCTCGTCAGTCCTCAGCCTTCGAGTTTGTGTTTTAAAAGGCAAAAATGGTTATATTGATTTATAACGGTATTAAGAGTTCAGTCGCTGCTTGCTGCTCGCTTCATGCGTCATGATTAGGGTTGCAAAATTCCAGGAGTTGGAAACTTTCCATGGGAATAAACTGGAAATTTGCTAAATTAATACAGGTTAGCCTATAACTGGAACTTTAATGAATGAATGAGGCATTTATATAACGCTTTCATATATTCATATATTCTTTTTAGTTGTTCAATTTAAAGAATTGATTAAAGTTCTACTTACAAATAAATGTCAAAACTGTAATTATTAAAGGGATGGTATAATACCCTTTTCACAAGATGTAAAATAAGTCTCTGATGTCCCCAGAGTGTGTGTGTGTGAAGTTTTAGCTCAAAATACCCCACAGACATTTTTATATATCATGTTAAAATTGTCACTTTTTGAGGGCGAGCAAAAACACACCGGTTTTGTGTCTGTCCCTTTAAATGCAAATGAGCTGCTGCTCCCGGCACAGGGGGCGGAGCTTCAAGAGGTCGTGGTCTTTTACCACACACACACACACACACACACACACACGTATTGAACATTTCAAAAACGTTTAGTCAGACAGTAATGGAAAGACTCAAGAAGTGACAACATGTAGAAGAACAGGACATTTCTGAATGGTTAGTTGATGAATTTATGTAGTTTATGTGTAGTTATCTTCTAGTCATTGATTAGCATATTCTGTCTTGATAATCTATAAATTGTGTTCTGGGTTTTTTCTGGGTAAATTCTAGGGTTGGTGATGTCACTAACCCGGGAGGAATGTCGTGTAGTTCCTACCAGCCGTTTGTTGTAGTCCTTAAACTATTTCTTTAAAAGCAAATCTCTCCCTTTGCTTTGAACTTTGAGCGTTGTAACTTTGCAGATGTTGTTTATGATCAAACAGCAACATTACACACTAACTAAAGCTAGAAAAGTGAAATCATAATCAACCACCCCTTTAAACATTTGTATTAGTTTGCATGCATGTCTGCTAATGACCAAACTAAATGTTTTGTATTTGTTTGTGTTTGTATAAATTATTAAAAATTTCCATACATTCCTGTTAAGTTTCCAACTTGGAATAAAACTATAAAATAAATATCAGCCCTTATTTTACATGTTTGCACTGCAACTAATCTTGATGTCTTGTCATCTCTCCCCTTTTCTCTGTTTTGATAGGAAAACAAGTCAGAACAAAACTCTCTCAAGCGTTCAACCACTGGCTCAACGTCCCAGAGGATAAACTGCAGGTAAGGGTTTATTTGTGTTTTTAGTGTTGCTGGATTGACAAACATTTAAGTCCTTTGAATTGACTTGACTCTATGATCATTTGGCCGTGCCTTAAAACCATGCTTTTGAGTCAATTATCAAAAAAACTTCTTGAAATCCTTGATTTATTAATACTCCATAATTGACCGTTCGCAAAGACCCGCCCCCCTTAGTTACTGTCGCTATGTCCGACAAGCTACGCCTCTCTCACACACATGTTCTCACGCAGTGAAAAACACACGCGGAGCAGAGAGACACTGACAGACACAGACCAGCTTACTTTTCAGTTACTTTTGATATTAAACAAAGTCTCACTTTTCAAATTTGGTCATTTAAAAAAAAAAGAAATATAAACAATAAATAGCGTTTTGTGGCTCTTTAATGTGTGTGACAGATCGCTGTGTCGCCTCAGTTAAAGCCGCTCGTGAACCGATCATCTCTTCCTTCTAGTTCATTTATAGCATCAAATAAACATGAATGAACATCAGAAGGAATGTTGTTTTAACCGCGGAAAGACGTCAGTACACTCCGCTTCTCAAGCTCAAATCCTCCAGTGTTAATCTACTAACTCTCCTGACCGCTTTGGCGGACAAAATGGCGGATGGTGAAGTATGATTGGTCAGATCACCTGTCAATCAAGCTCCCTGCGAAGGGTCAATTCCCAATGATTCCCATTTAGATTCAAAGCCCCGCTTTGGTTCTGACCCATCATAATGCAGAAAGTATTTTATTTTTATTTTTTATAATGCATATAGAATTGATTATCAGTCTTAAATTTGGATCTGTTTCTCAAACAAAGCTTTTGCACTGGGCACTTTTGAGATTTAGGATTTTAGATTTTCATTAATGTGAATTTCATTGTACAACAGTTTAAAATATTGTAATATGATGCTTCATTTTAATATGCATAAGCTACGTATTTTTTGGAGGGCTGCCGTAATCTGTGCATATCGACAGACTGTGTTTAGATCGTGTCTCCCTGATTCTTCAGTCGACGTGTCTGCCGAGGACATAAAGCGCGGATGCGTTTCACTTCTGCTCAAGAGCTTGGCAGAAATCCTGCTATTGGATTCTGTGCGCTGCTTTCTGAAAGACCTTTTAACAACCTACTGTCTTTGTTTGATCATTAAGAGAACCGTTGTTATCGCATTACTGGCTTTTGTCTTGAATCACCAACTAGTCTAAATGTTTCCTAACATATGTTAATAGGTTTTCTTGTAGCAGTAATGAAGCTTTTACATGATCATTTTCCAGCCTCTATCTGACCTTTGCCTGTTCCTGAATTGCACCTTTAATACATTTATATGTAAATGGACTTGGTTATGATATTTATATGTAGCTAATTCTTGGAGGTCAGATGATTGTGATGTCATAACCTCAATTTGCATGGCATAATATTGATGATTTTTTTAACGTTTGTCAATTATTATTTATTTTTTCGTGCAAGCCGGTTATTTCCTGTTTTGTCTTTTGTGTTTTTTTCTGCACTGGCATGGCGGCAGAGACTGAAAATGATCAATGCAAATAGATTTGAGCTCTTAACCATCACATCATGGGCCATTTTCAGCATTCTGCCCTTCAAATTGAGTTTGCGCGGCGCACGTTCATGCCGGAGGATCGTGTTACGGCAGAGAGAGAAGTAAACGCTCATGCAGGATCCCAGAAGCTTTTTTTGATCAGTGATTTGATTTTGTCATTTTTTTTGCAATCATGACACTCAGATCTCATTTTGTATTTTGCAGAATAAGAAAATTAGGCAAAATATCCAAAATATGTTTTCCGTATAATGAAAGTGTTTATTATTATAATAAAATGATAAAGTAATATAAGTGTATGTATGTATGTATTTATATATATATATATATATATATATATATATATATATATATATATATATATATATATATATATATATATATATATATATATATATATATATATATATATACACACACACATACACACACGCACATACCAGTGAACCTCGAAAAATTAATATGGTGCAAAAGTTCATTTATTTCAGTAATTCAACTTAAAGGTGAAACTAATATATTATATAGACTCATTACATGCAAAATGAGATATTTCAAGCCTTGTTATAATTGTGGTGATTATGGCTTACAGCTTATGAAAACCCCAAATTTAAAATTAGAATATTGTGAAAAAGTTTTCATAAACTGTAAGCCATAATCATCACAATTATAACAAATAAAGGCTTGAAATATCTCACTTTGCATGTAATGAGTCTATATAATATATTAGTTTCACCTTTTTAAGTTGAATTACTGAAATAAATGAACTTTTGCACAATATTCAAATTTTGAGTTTCACCTGTATATGTATATATTATAGTTCCTAGTCATATTGGCCTAGAAAATCACAACTTTTCATTTTCTGTCGGTCTTAGTACACGATGTAACTACAGAAGAGTCAAGTTTTAAAGCTACACTGTGTAACTTTTTTTTTAGTTTATTCTTAGCTAAAAACACTTAGTTCTTTCAAAAATATATGTGCTCATTAATGTATATTTACTTCGTTCAAGTAATAAAGTATTCTCGTGAGTGTATAATATGCCATTGAAAATACATACGGGTGAGGGGTTCGAATGTCGGTCGCCATGTTGCCCCTCCATCTTGAAAGTACATTAGCCAAAGAGGGACATACCCGTTCATTCAAGCTTCGCTTTTCGCATCTCCGCAATTCACTGGCACCGGCGCTGTTTTTATTTTTCCCTCTCCCTCTCCCTCGCACCTCCGTCACATCAGCTGATCTCTGCTCACGGAGAAAATGATATAGCCTACAATGTAAACTTTGCCTTATGCTAGTGATGTCGTACAATATACAGAATAACGATAGCACTGATAAAAGTTACTTTACTAAGATTAGCTTGCATTCGTCTGGGAACCTGATAGCTGATGTTAGCAATGAAATGGTAAAAAAATAACGAAAACATAAAACTATTATTCATTTTACATAGATGTCATAACCTATATGTTAACTGACAAATTAAATTACTGCAAATTTATAATAGTTTTCTAAAGTAACCTCATCACTCGAAGGAATACTCATGGACGAGGTCGAACTGGAAGCCATGTTAATCTTGGACTACATTGGCCACCGTAGGAGTTAAAACGAAATCGGAATTGAGAGGAAAAGAAACTAATATTCACTGGATGGTCATACACCTTTTCACCGCTAGATGGGGGTAAAAATCACACAGTGTAGCTTTAAAAAGGAAAAATATCGAAACTCTTTGGTCATTTTTTTTTAGAGAGATGCTAACGGTCTAATCAGATTCTATGATCTATGCTAAGCTATGCTAAAAGTGCTACCGCCAGACCCGGAGATCGGCTGAATGGATTCGAGAACGGTAAAACTGTTTAACTCTAGAGGAGCTGGAGAATGAGCCAATTTCCAAAAAAAAGTGGAGTGTTCCTTAAATTAGCATGAAACTAGCAAACATACTGAAGGCTTTAGTCTGCGAGCGTTCATACTGAACTTGTAACTCGTCCGGTGACTAAGCTATGCTAATCTTGTCATTGTGAATCAGCTGATCTCCGTCAATGCGTCGTGTTATCTGCTAAGTCCGTCAGATCACATTCACCCGGCTGTTCAACAGCTCTCCTTTTATCCTGAATATTTCATTAAAGCTCTTCTGGCAGGGAAAGTCAGACGCTCGTGTCAGTTACGCTGTTTTACGGAGCCTGTCGTCTCCGCTTCCACGTTTATTTGATCTTGTGAATGGAAAACAACTTCCCTTTGGATGTGTGTGATGTGGTCGGAGGTGTAGAAGCCCGAGTTGAATCATTATTAGGGTTGTTTATATCTGGTAAGGTTTTTTTTTTTTGTGATGAATTTTGATCATTCAAGCTACTTTCATGTTCATAATAAGGGACAGTTTTTACACTCCTTGTGTTTGCTGCGATGAAGGCAAGAATATATTTAAAGATGTCATTTGTTTTGTTTCTAATAAAGTAGATTATCATTTATTTTGATTTCTGATCTTGAAGCTGTAGTAAATGCATGGTCGTTTGCTTTGACGCATTGTCTGTTGCTCATATGTTGACATTGGAGGAACATATTGATTGATTGGATGATAAATATGCATTAATTTGCTAGTAAATTAAGTAGGGCGGTCAATCGATTAAAAATATTTAATCGTGATTAATCGCATGATTGTCATGAGTTAACTTGGGATTAATCGCATATTTTTATCAGTTCTAAATGTACCTTAAATTTATACTTTTCAAGTTTTGAATACATTAATCAACATGGGTGTGGAGTGGACAAATATGGATGTTTTAAGCAAATGCATGTTTATTAATAGTGAAACCATACTCAACAGCATGAAGACTAGACATCTATCAAAGGTGTCATAGTATCAAAGGTCATGTTTTTCAAAGAACTTGATGTCTATTAGACACATGAAAAAAATAACATAGAAATACCAGGTTCCCATTACTTCTCTTTCTTTGCTCAATTTACTTACACAAGCCTGTTTACATTTTCGCACGACACTTCTTTTGAACATGTACAATTTACATTTATTATTACTGAAACCACCCTAAACATAGATCATAAAGAACGTAAAAATGTTTTTCAAAGAACTTGTTCATGTCTATTAAAGGGTTAGTTCACCCAAAAATGAAAATAATGTCATTAATGACTCACCCTCATGTCGTTCTAAGCCCGTAAGACCTCCGTTCATCTTCAGAACACAGTTTAAGATATTTTAGATTTAGTCCGAGAGCTTTCTGTCCCTCCATTGAACATGTATATACAGTATACTGTCCATGTCCATAAAGGTAATAAACACATCATCACAGTAGTCCATGTGACATCAGTGGGTTAGTTAGAAGTTTTTGAAGCATCGAAAATACTTTTTGGTCCAAAAATAACACAAAATAAGACTTTATTCAGCATTGTATTCTCTCCCGGGTCTGTTGTCAATCCTTCACAGTTACGCTGATGGCGTAAGACGCTGATGACGTGTTATCTGGTGCGCCCGAGCTTCATTTATAGACTGAGGGAAACGCACGCTGTAAAAGTGTCTCATCCGCGACATGCACATTTACGCACCATTAAAAAAATGATATCCACGCAAACAATGTAGAATAGCTTGAATATAGCGTGCGTCTCCCTCAGACTGTAAACGAAGCTCGGGCGCACCAGATAACACGTCATCAGCGTCTTACGTCAGCAGCGTCACTGCGGAGTCCTGAACGCAGATTCACAACAGACCCGGGAGAGAATACAATGCTGAATAAAGTCTTATTTTGTGTTATTTTTGGACCAAAAAGTATTTTCGATGCTTCAAAAACTTCTAACTAACCCACTGATGTCACATGGACTACTGTGATGATGTGTTTATTACCTTTATGGACATGGACAGTATACTGTATATACAGCTTCAATGGAGGGACAGAAAGCTCTCGGACTAAATCTAAAATATCTTAAACTGTGTCCCGAAGATGAACGGAGGTCTTACGGGCTTAAAACGACATGAGGGTGAGTCATTAATGACATTATTTTCATTTTTGGGTGAACTAACCCTTTAAAGACATCCAGGCACGCGTAAACGCGTCTTTACATTGACTTAACATTGAAATCACTCGCCAGGCGCTCTATTCGTGTTTGGTGTGAACACAGCATAACCGTTATCTCTCCAACTACTGGCTATGGCAACGGGTCAAACAGATAATGCGCGTTGCGTTAATCGCGCGTTAAATAAATTAGTGCCGGTAAAACAAATTTGAGTTAATGCATTAACGCGCTAATTTTGACAGCCCTAAAATTAAGTGATCTTTCTTGGAAGACCCTAATAGGGCTGTTTTGTGGAAGATATTTAGTAAATTTCCTACCGTAAATATATAAAACATGTATTTTTGTGAGTGAATGCAGCACAATCCTGAACATAAATGCACAACTTTAAAGGAGATTTTCTCAATGTTTACATTTTTTTGCTCCGTCAGATTCCAGATTTTCAATAGTTGTGTCTCGACCAAATATTGTCCTATCCTAACAAACCACACATCAATGGAAAGATTATTTATTCAGTTTTCAGATGGTACATCTCAATTAAACATTACCCATAAGACTGGTTTTGTGGTCCAGGGTCACAAATGAGAAACTATTAAAAAACAAAAAATTGTGGTTTATGTAAATTAATAGACGTGCTGCATTTCCATTCAAACGACAAACGTGAAGCGAATCTTTTCAAAGTTCGCAAAAAAACAAATGAATGCGAATTAGGTGCGTTTCCATCAAGTTGTTCGAGCGGATGGCGGTGGTGTTGGTAACCTAGCAACCAACTGTAAATAAAACAAAATCAGCGGAAACGGCGTTTAGTCACATGGGTTTAATGTTAGCTACGTCAGAATTTATTCGGCAAATGCGTTTCCATCTCCTATCATTCGCATTTACTCAAAAACCACCTCCTCGAAATCTGGTGCTTCCATCTCTCGTTTCTGATCCATGCTTGAAAATGTTGTAAGCTCTCATTTCAAAATTAAGAAATTAAGACATAAATAATATTGTAATTTTACAGTTGTACTGTTAAAAATAGTACTGTTTAACAATACGTATTTTACAGTTCAGTAATATTACAATAGTTTATTATTATTATTATTATTATTAGATTTCAGTAGTTATTTAATTTTATATAATAATAATAATAATAATAAATCATTAATTATAAAAATAAGTTATTATATAGAAAAATGTATATATAATCAGATTTTTTTTGCAATATTTATTATTATATTTCAGTAATTTAATTTTATATAATAATAATAATTATAAATCATAATAAAAATAAGTTGTATAGAAATGTATATATAATCACAGATTTTTTTTTTTGCAATAATTATTATTATATTCCAGTAATTATTAAATTGTATATAATAATAATAATAATAATAATAAAAAGCTATTACCGGTATATAGAAAAATGTATATATAATCACTGATTTTTTTTTTGTGAAAAATTGTACAACCTAAAAACAAGCAAACCATTTCTTTAAAAAAAAAAATATTATATACACATAAATCATTGTCTGGAAGAAAATATGAATTTGGAATGATGTCATAGTAACTGTTTTAGTGTATATTTTTTCCACACCATTTTTAAGGAACATCTGAAGGATATTTCAGTAAACGGCCCTGTTAGATAATAACCAGATGAGTGTGTGTTGTTCAGCTTTCATGTTCAAGTCTCTCCACTGGTACGTGTTGACGTCATTGTAATGATCTGAAGCTGTGGCTGTTTATGAATCATATTCCAGGGCCGGTTGGTAATCGAGCGATCACTCGTGTTTCTGAGCCGTCTCGTTGGGGCGTGAGGCGTGGTTTAGTTTATCTGGCTGTAAACTCTCCCTGAACCCGTCAGCATGTCGGAGCGAGCGATCGCTTCTCGTTCTCGATCCAGCTCATGTGAAAGGGGAACTGAAACTGAAATAGGAAGTAAAGGTGATGTAACAGACGTGTTATCTTTGTTATTTGTGGTAGGACACTTAAAACTGAAGTAGTTGCAAGGTGGAAAACTTGTACAGTTTTAGTGTTAACTTGTACAGTTCCTCTGTTAAAGGTACAATATGTAAGAACTTTCAACACATGCTGTTTAGTGTGATAGTGTAACGCTAGAGCGAGTGAGCAGCGCTCCGTTACCTTACAAGTTTAGTCCGTCAAATAAACTGTCCTGTGCGAGTAATTCAGCAGTTGCGGGTCGTTCGGTAGAATGAATCCTTTTTCCTTTATATCCGCGGGACTCGCGTGTGATATCTCTGTTATAAGCACTCGCGCCCTTCATACCACTGTACTGTTAAAAACATGAATGTTTTATTATTAGATAAACATTATTAGATCCATCAACTCGACAGCAAGTCCCAGCATTCAGCTCGTCACTGCGTCATCAACCTACGCCTGTGTTATTGTAAGCGGTTAGCGACCCCTAGTGGCGAAACAATTACATATTGCAGCTTTAAAATGAGTCAGAGTAGCAGTGGAGTAGCCTGACATAACGCTAGTTGCCCACAGTGGCACCATGCCAGTGACGTCATCGAACACGGCTGCGCTCCGATAACAACAAATGTAAATTTCAGTATTGGGGAAAAAACTTTATATGTTTTGATTTTAATATTATTTTTTTATTATTTTGTTTACAATTTTAATAACCAACATGTTATCGTATTATATTTTGTTAGTTTCAGTTCTCCTTTAAACTGAACAGGTTGAAATCTAAAAATATAATAACATCATAAATCCTGAGCTGATAATTCCCGTATTGGATGAATAGTGAATTCACGGAGCAGTGTCACTGTTTCCTCACACATTGATTTTCTGCCTGAAACCTAATATTGACTGTTTCTTGCTGAGCACTATTTCTTTAGACTAGAGGACTTGTTCTCTCACCCAGTTCTGTGTGTGTGTGTCTGTGTGTGCCTGCCTGCGTGTGTGTGTGTGTGTGCCTGTCTGCCTGCGTGTGTGTGTGTCTGCCTGCGTGTGCGTGCGTGCGTGCGTGCGTGTGTGTGTGTGTGTGTGTGCCTGCCTGCCTGCGTGTGTGTGTGCCTGGCTGCGTGTGTGTGTGCCTGCCTGCGCGCGCGTGTGCCTGCCTGCCTGCCTGCGTGTGTGTGTGTGTGTGTGTGTGTGTGTGTCTGCCTGCGTGTGTGTGTGTGTGTGTGTCTGCCTGCGTGTGTGTGTGTGTGTGTGTGTGTGTCTGCCTGCGTGTGTGTGTGTGTCTGCCTGCGTGTGTGTGTGTGTGACTGCCTGTGTGTGTGTGTGAGTGAGAGAGAGAGAGAGAGAGACTGCGTGTGTGTGTGTGAGAGAGCGAGCGAGAGTGTGTGTGTGTGTGTGTGTGTGTGTGACTGCTTGTGTGTTTGTGTGTGTGTGTGAGAGAGAGAGAGAGAGAGAGAGAGAGACTGTGCCTGTGTGTGTGTGTGACTGCTTGTGTGTTTGTGTGTGTGAGAGAGAGAGAGAGACTGTGCCTGTGTGTGTGCGCCTGCTTGTGTGTGTGAGAGAGAGAGAGAGACTGTGCCTGTGTGTGTGCGCCTGCTTGTGTGTGTGAGAGAGAGAGAATGTGCCTGTGTGTGTGTGTGTGTGTGTGTGAGAGAGAGAGTGTGCCTGTGTGTGTGTGTGTGTGTGTGTGTGTGTGTGTGTGTGTGTGTGTGTGTGTGTGTGTGTGAGTGAGAGAGAGAGAGAGACTGTGCCTGTGTGTGTGCGCCTGCTTGTGTGTGTGAGAGAGAGAGAATGTGCCTGTGTGTGTGTGTGTGTGTGTGTGAGAGAGAGAGTGTGCCTGTGTGTGTGTGTGTGTGTGTGTGTGTGTGTGTGTGTGTGTGTGTGTGTGTGTGAGAGAGAGAGAGAGACTGTGCCTGTGTGTGTGCGCCTGCTTGTGTGTGTGAGAGAGAGAGAGAGACTGTGCCTGTGTGTGTGCGCCTGCTTGTGTGTGTGAGAGAGAGAGAATGTGCCTGTGTGTGTGTGTGTGTGTGTGTGAGAGAGAGAGTGTGCCTGTGTGTGTGTGTGTGTGTGTGTGTGTGTGTGTGTGTGTGTGTGTGTGTGTGTGTGTGTGTGTGTGTGTGTGTGAGTGAGAGAGAGAGAGAGACTGTGCCTGTGTGTGTGCGCCTGCTTGTGTGTGTGAGAGAGAGAGAATGTGCCTGTGTGTGTGTGTGTGTGTGTGTGAGAGAGAGAGTGTGCCTGTGTGTGTGTGTGTGTGTGTGTGTGTGTGTGTGTGTGTGTGTGTGTGTGTGTGTGTGTGTGTGTGTGTGTGTGTGTGAGAGAGAGAGAGACTGTGCCTGTGTGTGTGAGAGAGAGAGAGAGAGAGAGAGAGAGAGAGTGTGCCTGTGTGTGTGAGAGAGAGAGAGTGTGAGAGAGTGTGTGTGTGTGTGTGTGTGTGAGAGAGAGAGAGAGAGAGTGTGAGAGAGTGTGTGTGTGTGTGCCTGTGTTTGTGTGTGTGAGAGAGAGAGAGAGAGACTGTGCCTGTGCGTGTGTGTGTGCCTGCTTGTGTGTGTTTGTGTGTGTGAGAGAGAGAGAGACTGTGTGTGTGTGTGTGTGTGTGTGACTGTCTGTGTGTGTGTGAGAGAGAGAGAGAGACTGTGTGCGCATGTGTGTGAAGAGGGTTCAAAGTAGTCAAGTCAGCTTTATTTCTATAGCGCTTTATACAATCGTTTTTTCAAAGCAGCTTTACAGTAATAACAGGAAAATAATGCATTTCGGATGTTGTTCGGTTGTAAAGATCATCAATTATTAATTTCATCTTCTATTAAGCAGTTCTGCTAAAGTCATCGTCCCGCTCAGTTCAGTACTCATACAAGATCAATAATTTTGTTGAATATTAAGTTTTTTTTTTTAAGGTTGTTGTTGTTTTGCATTGTGAAAATTCATGAACTCATTTTAATACTTTGTTGTGTGTTGTAGTGTAATTTTCATGAAGTGAGAAAATAATATCAATGCTTATAAAGAATGTCTAAAAGTCCCCCTGTGGTGAAAATCCAGCTTTTAATGTAGTTTATGTGTCTATGTGGTGTTATTAATCTGCTTTAAGACACATTATGTGTAAGTTCATAAGACGACAGCATTGCTGAGTATTTTCTGCTTAAAACTGCAGTGAACCAAAGACAGTCTCAAAAACACGGTTTGAAATCGCTGGTGTTTCTGACGTCACACACTACCTTGTAACCAATCAGATCAACGTGTGATCGTCAACCAGTGGATCTCTGAGTGAGTGAGTGAGTGGAGGCGGGGCTCATTTGCATATTCATAGAACCGCGAATACTAAATAAGGCAAGGGTGTCGAGTTACATTCAAGATATTTTGAGGCATGAAGATATTTTTTTTCAAGGAAAAAACATTAAAAGATGAGTTTTAAGGGATAAAATTGACTATTTTTTTAAATATATATTTATAAAGAATAATTAGTGTCTTCATATTTATTTATTTAACTTATGACTGTCACCAAGTGTCAGCATGTTATATGCATATGACTGTAAACTCTTCACCCAACGCTATCTAGTTAATCCAGATTATCAAACCTGCATTCACACTTAAATCTTCGTAGGCCGAATCATTTAGAAAACTACCAAGGCTGATTAAGATTTTTTATTTTTGCTGGCATAAATTACATGATGATGTCATCGAAGGATGATGTAATGCTTCTTGAAGACAGACAAATTCACTAGTAATCTTAATCTTGGAAGGAATTAAAGGAGAACTCCAGCGCAAAATGAACCTTTGGTCTAATTACACATTGTTACCTAGTCAACCGTTATCTGAGATTTGTTTTCATGATTATCGAATGTAAATAGTTGTATCTCTAAAAACAGTTTAGCCTATAACGCTAGTATAACGCTAGTATATGGGGCGTAGAGTAATGACAAATAAAAATCGCTTGTTAATACCACTAACAAGGCTCAAAATAGCCCCACACTAACACGGTAGCATAATGAGGGTCCCTACATGCAAACCGAAGCATTGAGAACTTTGACAGTGTCCAGACAGTTTAATAAGAAGATATTTTATACACAGTCAACTTCACGTATACAAGCAGAAGCCATCTTTGAAAAACAGACTCGATCAATCGATCAACGAAACGCCGATCTAAATTGGACCATATGAGATTCTACACAGTTCAGCGCATTTAGATCGGCGTTTCGTTGATCGATTGATCGAGTCTGTTTTTCAAAGATGGCTTCTGCTTGTATACGTGAAGTTGACTATGTATAAAATATCTTCTTATTAAACTGTCTGGACTCTTACACAGTTCTCAATGCTTCGGTTTGCATGTAGGGACCCTCATTATGCTGCCGTGTTAGTGTGGGGCTATTTTGAGCCTTGTTAGTGGTATTAACAAGCGATTTTTATTTGTCATTACTCCATGCCCCATATACTAGCGTTATACTAGCGTTATAGGCTAAACTGTTTTTAGAGATAAAACTATTTACATTCGATAATCATGAAAACAAATCTCAGATAACGGTTGACTAGGTAACAATGTGTAATTAGACCAAAGGTTCATTTTGCGCTGGAGTTCTCCTTTAAGAGTTTAACACATCAGAATCCGATGTCACAGTGATGTGTGTGTGTGACTATAAGAAGCATGTTTTCTGGATAGATGTCTGCCTCTGGCCTCAGTCCCAGCATGCTCTCGCTCACACGCTTGCTTTACTGACGGCTATAGTTTACTGTAAGCGCGCCTCAGCTTCCGTGCGAGAGCGTTTCAGAGCCGCTCTTGATACACACTTGTTAAGGTCAACTCTCGGTCTCGGAAATCTTTCTGCTGGCGGTTTTCCCTGCGTTCCCCGTGTGTGTGAAGCGGATGCCAGCACTGACGCCCCCTGCTGGAGGGTCCGGCGCGGCAGCTTCTGTGCGGTTTCTGTTCAGTTTTTGTCGTTTTCTAGTTCTGATGTTTATAAGTAAAGAAAAGTTCAAGTCTGTCTTAAAGGTTTCTACAGTGTGCGTGTGGACTTCATCAGTGCAGTTTTGGTCCTGTAGACTTTTAGAAAATCTAAGCCCTGTTTCCCAGAATGTACCATTTATTTATTTTTTAAAAGTAAAAAAAAAAAAAAAGTAGAATTTTGGATTGTATATAAAATTTCCATTAATTTGGACACACACACACACACACATATAAATTAAGATTTCTGCACTCAAATTTGCAAAAATAGTTTGCATCCATTTGATTTTATTCAAATAATAATTTTCAAAAGGAATTTATTTCTTAGAATCTGTTCATTCAACAATTACTAATGAACATGGTTAATAAATGTCTAGCTGTGAATCAAGCACTTTTGAATCAAATCTGATTGATTGACAAATATATAAAGCTGGTTGTGCATTTAAAATGCATTGGGTTTATTATTACTGTTGCAGAAATCGTTATGACTGGCATGTGCATTTATTAGTTTGATAAAACTGTAATTCAAATGAATGGACATTTTGTATCAAATTCAAATGCATGAATCTTAAATGTAGGCCTGAATATTTTGAGTGTGCGCAGGCTGCATGGATTTGTTTTGGCTCACACTGCTGTGATTTACCGTGTGTGTGTGTGTGTGTGGGGGGGGGGTGTAAGTCAGTAAAAGCGTGTTTGTTGTCCTGTCTGTGGAGTAACAGGTCATCTGAGGTCGTGTTCAGAGCGCTGACGCAGCACACACACACACACACACACTGCTCGACTCGACCCGCCTCGAGCTCCGGTGTCATCGATGATCACTTTAACAACTAGTGAATCCGTTACCCAGCCTCCCCTCTGCTCGCCATATGTTCCCTATCAGCGTGTGTGTGTTTCAGTGTGTGTGTGTGTTTCAGAGAGAGTGTGTGTGTGTGTGTGTTTCAGAGTGTGTGTGTGTGTGTGTGTTTCAGAGTGTGTGTGTGTGTTTCAGAGAGTGTGTGTGTGTGTGTGTGTGTGTTTCAGTGTTTCAGTGTGTGTGTTTCAGAGAGAGTGTGTGTGTGTGTTTCAGTGTGTGTGTTTCAGAGAGTGTGTGTGTGTGTGTGTGTGTGTGTGTGTGTGTGTGTGTGTGTGTGTGTGTGTGTGTGTGTGTGTTTCAGAGAGAGTGTGTGTGAGTGTGTTTCAGAGAGAGTGTGTGTGTGTTTCAGAGAGAGTGTGTGTGTGTGTGTGTGTTTCAGAGAGAGAGTGTGTGTGTGTGTGTGTGTTTCAGTGTGTGTGTTTCAGAGAGAGTGTGTGTGTGTGTTTCAGTGTGTGTGTTTCAGAGAGAGTGTGTGTGTGTGTGTGTGTTTCAGAGAGAGAGTGTGTGTGTGTGTGTGTTTCAGAGAGAGTGTGTGTGTGTTTCAGAGAGAGTGTGTGTGTGTGTGTTTCAGTGTTTCAGTGTGTGTGTTTCAGAGAGAGTGTGTGTGTGTGTGTGTTTCAGTGTGTGTGTTTCAGAGAGAGAGTGTGTGTGTGTGTGTTTCAGAGAGAGTGTGTGTGTGTTTCAGCGTGTGTGTGTGTGTGTTTCAGAGAGAGTGTGTGTGTGTGTGTGTTTCTGTGTGTGTGTGTGTGTTTGTGTGTGTGTGTGTGTTTCTGTGTGTGTGTGTGTCTGTGTGTGTGTGTTTGTTTCAGAGAGAGAGAGAGAGAGAGTGTGTGTGTGTGTGTGTGTGTGTGTGTGCTTCAGCGTGTGTGTGTGTGTGTTTCAGTGCTGAACGCAGATTCACTCGTCAAAGATCTTCACCTGTTCTTTTTGGATTAATGGTATTCGATATATAAGTGTTTATACCGTATATAGAATTTATATAATTAAGGAAGATATATATTCTCTTGTACTATATTATAAAAAAATATTAATTTAGTGTAGATAGATTTTGAATGAGAGTGAGTGAGAAGAGTGTGTTGTGCTGCTGCATTTTACATAAACCGTATGTATTAGTTATGTATTATTTACATAAAATGTATTTTACATCGTATAAATGTAAAGTTACAATCATATTGAGATTGAATTACGGATGCATTAAAATAATCATTAAATTGGTCTAAACTGACATGTTAATTTTTTTATTATTATCTAATAGTAGAGATGCACTGATATCACATCCGATATAATGATTTTAAATTGATTATCACAAGTAACAATAATAAATTGTAAATGTTATTATTATATTATATTACAGTTGTCAACATTTCAAGTGAATCAAAAAAGTTCATCACAGTTGTCCTAAGACAAGAACGGGTATTGTTCAAAATTCATATACAACTTTGATGAAAGGTTTTGATCCACTTCAAATGTTGACTACTGTATATATATATATATATATATATATATATATTATTTTAGTAAAAATATACTCGTTATCTTCCCAAAATGAAAGCTTAGTTTAGATTTAATGTGTAAAATACAATTAATATATTTCTTTGCAGTGAAGTTATGACTTTTTCCATTATATTAATAAACAGAAATAGCAGTGGGCGGTCATGTTAAGATTTAATTAGTTTTAGTTGCATACGAATGGTTATAATTTCATATTTTGAATTGGCCTGTATTTATTAGTATGTAATGTGTGTGTGTGTGTGTGTGTGTGTGTGTTTTTTATATATATATATATATATATATTAGGGGTGGAGCCGAACCCGAATACGGTATTCGGAAAGACACAAATAACGTGTTTTTTACAAATACTTATTTCGAACAAATACTTTAAAAAATATTTGTATTCGGGAACAAAAAAAACTTTATATCAAAAAGCTGCGCGTTTCCTCATGAGCCCGCAGTGCGCGCCCGGATGAGTGAGTGAGTGACGGACACAAGCTGCTCCACACAGCAACAGAGAGGGCTCGGCTGAGCGAAAAAACACTTAACTCCATCACTATTTTTGTTGAATAGATGTTTGTACCTTAACTGGGTTCCTCAGGCAGTTTATAACTTTCGAGAAGCGGAGTTTGATCGGGAGATTATTCCATTACGCTGCATTATTGACGTCTGCAGTCGGTGCTCTCATGCTCGCTCTGTTTACGTAACGTCAGCTGTTTAGCGCGGTAATTTAGACAATAGGCTTATGACAGAGTAACGTTAACGTTCGGTTAAAAAGTTTAAAAATGCTTGTGTAGTTGTGTCGAATCGTATGCACGTGTGGGAGTTATATGGTACGTTTAAGTATGTATTTTGCAGACAGCAAGATGTAGGCTGTAGGCTTCATAATGTTCACAATGGTATTTTATTAGTTGTTTAACCATGGATGAGGTAATGGCTGTTATGTTATTTTCTTTTCAATGAGATTCCTTGTTTCATTGCTGGATTTATGGAAAAAACATCAACCAATATTGCATATCCATAATTATTATTATGGATATAATTAAAGAATACTTATACATAACGTAAATTAGAAGTGTAACGAAATTTTTTTTTTTACGATTACGATTTTTACGCCTATTTTGAATTTTACTCGAATACAAATACAAATACAAATACTTTTCCCCCCTCAACAAATACAAATACAGATACAAATAGCGGCTGCTTTGCACACCCCTAATATATATATATATATATATATATATATATATATATATATATATATATATATATTTACTACATTAAATATAGATTGCTTTTAATTTATTTTAATATAAATTTGGATCTCTTGTTTAAGAATTATTTGATTGTATATGTATAAATGTATACTCTCAGTAGGTCTGGGTATTTGTGTGCAACAAAGTTTCTGCAGTTTTAGACAAACGCCTTTTCCTACACACTAATCGTGCATGTAATGATCAGCGATGTATTTCTGCACTCAGAAAGTCTTGTGAATGTGTGTGTGATGACCTTCACTGATGTAAAGTCTGCATTTCAGACACACCCTGATTGTAAATGTGTGTGTGCCGCCGCTGCTCTCTGCAGGGCCGTCTCCTACATTACAGCTCATGTGATCATCAACACACATCTCTGACGGACTGGTGTTTGCATCTAGTATAAAGTCTTGTAACCGCTTTTTCATGATTGCATACACATCACGACTTCACAACGGACCGGTCACATGATCTGAGCCACAGATATGTTGATATCAGTCAGACTCATAGCAAAGGTTATGTGTGTATTTCAGAAGTGTTTTTACGTTAGAAGCATTTATTGATTGACAGGTGAGTAGGCCTGTCAATCATTGTCAGAGTCAAATTTTTATGTAGCGCTTTCACAGTCACAATTCAATGTAGCTTTACAGAAAATCCTGATGTGTATATATATAATATTTCTAATATTGCATTTAGCAGAGCTGGGTGACCGTTTATATTTCACATATACAGATGACCTCGAACTTCTGCACGATATTAAAATGTTTCATTTATTTCAGTAATTCAACTTAAAAGGTGAAACTAATATATTATATAGACTCATTACATGCAAAGTGAGATATTTCAAGCCTTTATTTGTTATAATTTTGATGATTATGGCTTACAGTTTATGAAAACCCCAAATTCAAAATTAGAATATTGTGAAAAGGTTTTCATAAGCTGTAAGCCATAATCATCAAAATTATAACAAATAAAGGCTTGAAATATCTCACTTTGCATGTAATGAGTCTATATAATATATTAGTTTCACCTTTTAAGTTGAATTACTGAAATAAATGAACTTTTGCACGATATTAAAAATTGAGTTTCACCTGTACATCTACCAGCTGTAATCTGCTAATACATGTTTCTGACTCGCTCTGAATATGATTTGAGTGACTGGTTATTTCAGACTCCATTTAAACATGTAAAACAACTAGACTAAATATGATTGATCTGGTTTTCATCTTGATCTTCTGTTGTTCTCCTCAGGTCATCATCGAGGTGACGGAGATGCTGCACAACGCGAGTCTGCTGATCGACGACATCGAGGACAGCTCGACGCTGCGGCGGGGTTATCCGGTGGCCCACAGCATCTACGGCGTGCCGTCGGTCATCAACTCCGCCAACTACGTCTACTTCCTCGGCCTGGAGAAGGTGCTGATGCTGGAGCACCCCGAGGCGGTGCGAGTCTTCACCCGCCAGCTTCTGGAGCTCCACCGGGGACAGGGCCTGGACATCCACTGGCGGGACACGTACACCTGTCCCAGCGAGAGCGAGTACCGGGCCATGGTGCTCCAGAAGACCGGCGGGCTCTTCGGCCTCGCGGTGGGACTCATGCAGCTCTTCTCCGACTGGAAACATGATCTAAAGCCTCTTTTAGACACTTTAGGCCTTTACTTCCAGATACGGGACGACTACGCCAACCTGAATTCGCGAGAGTACACCGCCAACAAGAGCTTCTGCGAAGACCTGACGGAGGGCAAGTTCTCCTTTCCCACCATTCACGCCATCTGGTCCCGTCCCGAGAGCACGCAGGTGCAGAATATCCTGCGGCAGCGCACGGAGAACCTGGATATTAAACGCTACTGCGTCGACTACCTGGAGAAGGTGGGATCGTTCGCGTACACGCGGCTCACGCTGCGGGATCTGGAAGTGGAGGCGTATCGGCTCATCAAGGAGCTCGGTGGGAATCCCGAACTGGAGGCCTTGATGGAGCATCTGAGTCACATGTATAAAGAGCCTGAGGGCGGGGCTTCTGCTAGCCAATCAGAAGAGCATGAGGGCGGGGCTTCTGCTGACCAATAAAGAGCTTGAGGGCACTGCTTTTGCTGGCCAAACAAAAGAACATGGGGGGTGGAGCTTCTGCTGGCCAATCAGAAGAGCATGAGGGCGGGGCTTCTGCTGACCAATAAAGAGCTTGAGGGCACTGCTTTTGCTGGCCAAACAAAAGAACATGGGGGGTGGAGCTTCTGCTAGCCAATCAGAAGAGCATGAGGGCGGGGCTTCTGCTGACCAATAAAGAGCTTGAGGGCACTGCTTTTGCTGGCCAAACAAAAGAACATGGGGGGTGGAGCTTCTGCTGGCCAATCAAAAGAACATGGGGCGGAGCTTCTGCTGGCCAATCAAAAGCACATGGAGGTGGAGCTTCTGCTGGCTAATCAAAAGCACATGGAGGCGGAGCTTCTGCTGGCCAATTAAAAGAACATGGGGGTGGAGCTTCTGCTGTCCAATTAAAAGAACATGGGGTGGAGCTTCTGCTGGCCAATTAAAAGAACATGGGGTGGAGCTTCTGCTGGCCAATCAAAAGAACATGGAGGTGGAGCTTCTGCTGGCCAATCAAAACAGCTTGGGGGCGGGGCTGCAGCCAGCCGAGCAAAACAGTGATTGGTGTTAATCGCGTCTGAACACTGTGAACTGACTTCTCAAACTCTTTTTTTTCTTCGTACTGTTATTTTGTCTCCACAGCAAATTGCCTTCAGTCCAAAGTCACTCATTTTGTCTCATATTTCAACTGGAGTATGAAGTGTAAAAGAAACTGTGCTGGTCTCTGAGACTTTACTGGTGGAGAGCTACCGCTCGTGTCTGAACGAATGACAACCGTTACAAACTGTCGAACACATTTCACATTTAAAGTCACTCGTTTCACCTCAAAATTGAAGCAAATACATTGTTTTGCTTTAAGAAAATAAAGCCAATTTTATATGCATCTTTACCATTTCATCATTTATTTTTTTGGCAGTGTCAATTATTTATGACAATTATACAATTTTATTAATTAATTTAAACATTTAAATGTCTGGGCTGCATAACGATTAATCGCAACTAATCGTTTGCAGAATAAAAGTTTTTGTTTACATCATATATGTGTGTGTGTACTGTGTAAAATAATTATGTATTTATAAATACACACACATGCATGTATATATTTAAAAAATATTTACATGGTTATATACATTTTTATATTTAAATATAATTTATATTATACATAATTATAAAAACTTAATATAAAAACTTAATATATAAATAGATTTTTTCTTAAAATTATACATGCATGTTTGTGTATTTATATATACATAATTATTTTACACAGTACACACATATATGATGTAAACAAAAACTTTTATTCTGCAAACGATTAGTTGCGATTAATCGGTATGTACTGCCTCTAATAGAATTAGTTTAAATCAGTAAATAATATACTTATTAATAGTAATGGAGTAAAAATTAAGTGAAAACAACAATTGAGAATAGTTGGAATGTCCAGACACATGATAATGTGAAATTATATATTTTTTGTTTATTTTTTGCTTATGATTTTGGGGTGAAATGTGACCTGGACAATTTTTGTGAATTTTATCTGTCATTAAAATATGATTAAATAAGAGCTGATTGCCTTTCCCGAGTTGTTCCCTGTAGTTGCAGAAGCTGATGTTGAAACGAGGCCTTGTGTTCACGTGCGGGAGCTTGAACACTCCTGGAGGGAAGTTCACGTCTTTCTACATTTTAGCAGCTTTTGGTGACAGATGATGATAAGAATTAAAGATGGATCTGTCACTTTTGGTGCTCGAATACCTCTGAACCGTGAACTGGAGGATATCTCAGTGTTTGGTGTATGAAAGCTCACTGGTTTTTTTACCTTTAAACGTGTGTGTATTTCTGTGAATAAACTCTTTCATACACTTCAGTCTTCCTCAAGTGTGTATTGAGCTGCTGTTTTTCTCATGAAGAGGAAACTGATGTGCATTGCATGAATAGATTTACTACTTTCATGTGATTTAAAGAATAATTGTGTTGCTAGACAGATATTTATTGTGGATAAAAAGTTACTGTTCCTGATGCTAATTTTGCAAGTCATTTGCATTAATGATATTTCTTTCCTCTTATGAAATGACAGAACAGAATCTCAACACTTGGTGGCGCAATAGAGACACAAAAGCAACTGCTAGAATTACAGTAGAATAGAGCAGGGCTGTAAAGAGTGATTTCATAAATAAACAAACAAATGTATGCAATAAAATGCACATTTTATTAACCACCTCATTACGGTTATTATGCAAGTTGTAATTTTGTGGTCCAACTTTGCTGTGCCATTTAATAAGTTGCTGTGGAATTACATAAAAACCTGAGAGAAACTGTAATGAAAACTATAACTTCAAATGGGAATGTGCCGAAAAATAATTAATGGTGTACTTAGAGTTAGAGGTTTGTTCAAGTGCCGAGCAGAATTCAAGTTGTGTGTGTGTGTGTGTGTGTCGTCCTGCAGCATTTGTGCTCCATGTGTGGTTTCTTAGGCTATTTTATTTTTCTTTAAACCACAATTGATCATAAAAATGTAACTGAAGGTGTGTATTTACACTACAATTACAGCAGAAACAATTATATGAGATTAATGTGTAACAAATACAATTTTGAATATAGAAATATGTAATGGAAAAAAAAATAACTAAACCCACCAGTAGATGGCGCTAAGTTGGGTCTTAATGAGTAAGTCGAGTATTTCATTAGACGATTCGTTCAAACACGTGGATTAATTTAGTATCGAAACACTGCTGTGTTTCTCGTTGATGCGCATCAGTTTGTTTAATTGTTTTATTTCGTTATTTTGCCCAATAGTTTGAAAAAGAAATTTTCCTGAAAATGTAAAAATTTTATATAGGTCTAAATAAAATAACAGCAAAACATTTACAAACAACTTTTAATGGCATGTCGTGTCTTTTAACCAACATAAGAGAGTCGTGGACACGCAAATGTTTTCAATTATTAAAATTGTAACCTAATTTAAAAGGGGACTTCAAGTAATAATTAAAGTGAAATCAGACGGAAAACCTGGAGAAGTTTGAGAAGTCAATGACATCAACCAATAGATGTAGAATAAAATTAATTAAAATATTTGCTGTCGTTGATTTAGCCGATTAAACACTGAAAATAGTAAATGTGTAAAGAGTGGCTGATATCTGCCACAGCTTCTGTTTTTATAATTGGGGGGCGGAGCTTCATATTATACAGAGCATTTGATTGGACAGAAAATCTGAGTGCAGAGTGATGTCATCAGAATCATATTGGCGGAAGTGAGAGACGCAAGTTTTGAATGCTTATCTTCTTCATGTGAATTTTGTCATTGGTTTGGAACACTAACTTAAAGATAATAGTAAGACTAACATATTCATACTTAAAGCCAAAAACAATTTTTTGATTTCATGGGGACTTTAAACATGGCGCAGACCGATTGCTGCTCTGCTATGCTTTAATAGATTTTTCTACAACACATTTCCTTATTGTTGAAGTATTACATATTTACATATGAATAAGCTATGAATAATTAATCATACGAAGCGTATGTTTTATACACGGTGAGAAATAGACTATATTTGACCTAAAATCGAGAATCGCCAGCAAGATGACTAGATAATGTGGTGAATGTTTATGAATGGGACGCTATTATTTGGTTTAAGATTTTCCTAATAAATAGCCTAAGCGAGAATAAACGGGTGTCCTCCACGATTCCTGTTCTTTCCGATAACAAAGTAGGATACTTGAGTGAATGCAACGAGCTCGTAATCGCGACTCCAGAAGTGAGAAGTATAGGGAATAACTTTGGCTACTGACCTAGAAAGCGTTCAATGATCGCGTTTAGATGTTGAAACTCACCTGAAAAACATCCGCTGTTCAGTTCAGCCTCTCCTCATCTCCAACACACTCATTATGAATAAAAACGAAACATTTATCATTAAAAGCCCAGTGTTGGGGTATTGTATTGTTGTGGTGTTGGTCAGGATCTAGACTCGCGGCAGCTGTTCAGCTTGATCGGGTGATTTATGATGATGATGAGCAGATAAAGTAAAAACCAAGATAAATTTGCTCAAACATTGTCCCAACTAATATAGACATTATGGCCACCACTACATATGATAAAAATCATAATGATTGTGTTAAATTGTAATGTTATATCCTTAAAAATACATCTAGCAACAACCAGCTACAACTGCCTAGCAATCCAGCTAACAAATCTGTTATAAAAACAAGATGGTGATTTGCAATGTTTCTAAAACGTTAAAATGTCCGTTATTTAAGGTTATGTTGTTAGTGTTACATTCTCCTAACCTCATTTTTACACCCAATATTAACATTCTTTAAATATTTATTTGTAATATCCAACATGTATTTCTCGATTAGGCTACAAATAACATTACGTTGTGAAAATATCAGAACACTTTCGTTCAAATAACACAACAAATAAAAACAACAACAATATTAAGGCCCATTCACACCGGTTCTAAAAATCATTCTTATATTAAAGAATAGGAGAGTTCACACCACCGCTATAACGATAACGGCACAGAGAAACGATATCGTTAGAATCACTATCAGAACGATAAAAACATTGACAGCCAATCAGAATCCATCCTGCTCTAACGAGCTCGACAAGCACGCGCTTAGAATAAACAGAACGACATCGCTAATAGTGTTATCTTTAGTTCTCTTGGTGTGAATGGGACTTCTTTGCATGCACAGCATATGTCAACTTTACACTTCAAATGTGGCACAGAAGGGCTTCCAACAATGCATTAGGTGTCTTTACATAGACCGTTTAATGCTGCTCAGAGGCTGAATAAATGCATTTACACAACACAACTGAACTGTATGGTTTGATACCAGAGGCTGAGGTGGGTCTGAGCAGGCAGAACTAATCTGGCTTTAGGCATCTTTACACAGCAAATGCGGCACAGAAAACAAATCTTAAACGCATAAAACCACGAAAATGTGCATTTACACAGACTGCTCTGAAGCAGCAGACATGCATTAACACTGGAATTAAAAGTGTGGGAAACATACCTTTGAAAATAACTAAACTACAATTTTAAAATTAGTTTTATCAAAAATAACAAATAATACAAACATTATATAAAAGGCATTGCATCTTTACACTGAATTTTAAGCTGGCATGCACAGAGCAGCCTAAACATGTCTGTATAAAGATGCCTAAAGTAAAGGCTGATCTGTGCCTGCCCAAAATTCAGCATAAAGATGCAAAGACCAAATAATGCCTGCTCAGACCCACCTCAGTCCCTATTATCACATTATACAGTTGAAATTACTGTGTAAATGCATTTATGCCACCTCTGAGCAGCATTAAAACGTCTGTGTAAAGGCCTAAATGCCAGTTCAGAAGTGTTTCTGTGCCACATTTGCGGTGTAAATTTGCCACAAGTTAAAGCTGCTCTCTGTGTCTGCTCAAAATTCAATGTAAAGATGCAATGCAGCATAAAGCCAGACTAAATGATGCATGCTCTGACCCACCAACACTGTAAAAAATGCTTTTCTTAGTATCCATGTCTTGTTTCCAGTCCAAATATCACAAAATGCTTAAATAAAGATGTCTTTACCGAAGTATTAAAATGCCATAAGAAATTATGTCTTGTTTTCTGGAAATATAAATCAAAATGAAGTAAGTTTTTTGCTTAAAACAAGCTAAATTATCTGACAATGGGGTCAGAAAAATTATCTTAGTTTGTTAAGATTATTTTTCTTACCCCATTTTCAGATAATTTTGCTTTTTTTAAGCAACAAATCTCTTCATTTTGATTTATATTCCCAGAAAACAAGACATAATATCGTATGTCATTTTACTCATCTAGTAAATGCATCCTGATGTAAGAATTTTTTGATATTTGGACTGGAAACAAGACAAAAATACTGAGTAAGACGAGCATTTTTGCAGTGTATGATCAAACTTTACATGTAATTGCTGTGTAAATGCATTTATGGCACTTCTAAGCTGCATTAAAAAGTGTGTAAAGACACCTAAACACCACATTTGCAGTGTAAATTTGGCAAAATATCATAAGAACGTTCTATAAATGTTATTTAAAGTTATTTTAAGATTACATAAACTTACAAAGGAGTTCCCCGTTAGAAGCTTTAAATGGCTCAGGTATTAAAACTTCATCAGACTTCCTCTTCATTTTATATTTAAAATACTTTCAATGCATTTTTACATGTTAAAATGTTAAAAGATGCCAGGATTCGTTGGACTGAGTTATGGGATTATTAGGGCCCAAGCCCTGAAAGGGCGCAGAGCCCTATTGTTCTTCTAAGGGTTTTTTGTTTTTCTTCTTCTTCTTCTTCTTCTTCTTCTTTATAATAAATTTTTTTTCAAGGTTTTTGCCACTTTTGGGGGCCTTAACGTGCTCAAAAACTCTTGAAACTTTGCACACTGGTCAGAACCCGCGGCCATTAGAGCCAGACTGAAGCTGGTACCCGGGCGTGGCAGGGGGGCTCGACAGCGCCCCCTGGAACGGGGTCCGAAAACTTGGTCCATAAATCAAACACGCTTGCATGAAATAATATGAAACTCGGTACACTTATAGATCTCACCGGTTCATATATCCTTCATGCTCTGACTTTTTACCCCAGCCCAACAGGAAGTCGGCTATTTGGCGTCGTTTAAAAAACACATGCAATGGAATTTAAAATACTCCTCCTAGACGATTCAAACAATCACCACGAAACTCGGTCAGCATGAAGTCAAGACATTGAGGATGAAAAGTTGCGAGGGGATTTTTGATATCTCGAACGGTTTGGCCGTGGCGAGGAAACGAATTTATGGCGAATATTGGAAACAGGAAGTGTGTTATAACATCCTCATACATTAATTGATCTTGATGAAACTTCAGCAGTGTGTTCGTTGTAAGAGGCCGATCACATGGATGTGACTATTGTGAGTCAAAGTTATAGCGCCACCAACTGGCAGCAGGAAGTGTGTCACTTTCGAAATGCTTTGAAATCACCCTCTTATTTTTACCCGATTTGCTTCAAACTTCATCTGTATACTGTAAACACACGACAGATGTAGACCTGTGAAAGGATTATTGATATCTTTAATACTGTCGCCATGGCAACGCTTTAAACTTTTATATTCTTTTTGGATGCATTTGAGGCTCTTAACATGCTTCAAATTGCATGAAACTCAACATGCATTTGACATTTATTGTGTAATAGACATGTGCGAAGTTTCAGAAACGGGCGTGGTAAGGGGCTCAGTAGCGCCACCTTTAGTCAAAAAGGGGGTATTAGTTTTACCTACAGTAACCAAACTCGGTACGTATATTCTTCTCTTCGATCCGGACAACTTTCTAATTTACAGTCATTAGCTCCGACCAACAGGAAGTCAGATATTTTGGTTTGAATGTGTACTGTTTGGAGCATTTTCCCTCTGCCCCTCTGTGTGTGTGTGTGTGAGGAGGGGGGCTAGTTTAGTTTAACCATTTCTCTGCTGTGTGCAAAATCTCTGGCACTTTTGAGGGCCTTAACATGCTCGAAAACTCTTGAAATTTTGCACACAGGTCAGAACCCATTAGGGCCAGGCTGAAGCTGGTACCCGGGCGTGGCAGGGGGGCTCGACAGCGCCCCCTGGAATGGGATTCGAACACTTGTCCGTATATCAAACACGCTTGCATGAATTAATATGAAACTCGGTACACATATAGATTTAATCGGGCCGAACAACTTTCCCTGGGTCAAGTTTTACGCCAGCCCAACAGGAAGTCGGCTATTACGGGTTGATTGGAGAACGCTTGCTCTCGCATTTGAAACACTTCTCCTAGAGAATTCATCCGATGACCACGAAACTCGGTCAGCATGAAGTCAGGACATGGAGGATGCTAAATTGCGGACGGATTTTTGATATCTCGAACGGTTTGGCCGTGGCGAGGAAACAAATTTATGATTAAAAAAGGATGCATAAAGTGTGTTATAACTTAGTTATAGTTTTACCTACAGTAACCAAACTCGGTACGTACATTCTTCTCTTCGATCCAGACAACTTTCTAATTTACAGTCATTAGCTCCAACCAACAGGAAGTCAGATATTTGAATGTGTATTTTCTCTCTCTCTGTCTCTCTGCCATTCTGTGTGTGTCTGTCTGTGTGGGGAGGGGAGGGGAGGGGGGATGTGTGTGTGTGTGTGTGTGTGTGATTTTGGTTGGGTGACAGTTGTAGGTTACAGTTTGACAAGAGTTTATAGTTTAACAAAAGAACAATGTTGTGTTTCATTGCGAGTGTACACAAATATAAGGAAACACTTTGCATTTTGAAAGATGGTCTGTATGAACAAAATGACGGAGTATGTTTTTATGTCTCCATTGTTCGATCAAGCCTCACACACACAAACACACACACACACACACACACACACACACACACACACACAGCATTCCAGCATTGCAATCTTGACATCGCAGCATGTTCATTATAGCCTTAATAAAATATAACAATAAAATAGTCAACCTTACATATAAAAATTACACTGCTCTGTTTAAATAGTCATTTGTACAGTTTGTGCCGTTCATAGTAAGCACCGCTCCACTGTGATGTTTCCAAGCACATTTTTGCGCATTTGAAGAGGATAATTTTTCTATATTGGAACGTGAGTGCACAAAGTGTACAAAGTACAAAGCCTATAAAAAGAATAGTTTAGCATCCAAAAATGTTAATAATATATATATTATTATTATATATATAATAATATATATGTTAAAAATAGGGGGGGAAAAGAATTTACATAATATATATATATATATATATATATATATATATTTTTTTTTTATATATATATATATATATATATATATATATATATATATATATATATATATATATATATATAATTAAAGCTGCAAGCAGCGATGGAGGGCCCAAGCCGGTGGCACCGCCACCCGGTGCCTTTAGTTCCACTAAAGGCACCAGGGTGGCGGTGCCACCGGCTTGGGCCCGCAATCGCTGCTTGCAGCTTTAATATAATTTTGACTCCAGATGGTGGCATTAAACTGAAATGATCCGTGTTGTCTCAGAACAGTTTCTGCACAAGCTCTCGGTTCGCCTCTAAAAGCGCTGAGAGGAACATGCGGACACAGAGCAGACGTCACTCGGGCAGAGTGCAGACACCGGAGACGCTCTCGGGTGTCTCGAGGTGATGTACTTTACAGAGGATTCAGGGAATGCCATCAAAGGGCCTTCATTGGGAAGAGGAGATATGAAGAACAATTAGCATATCTCATTTCAGTTATGAATCATTTTTGACACCATGTGGAGAGAAACGCTGAGCAAGTTTTGCATCAAGAGGTAGAAAATACCAGCATGAGCTCAACTCCTGTGTTTGAGGTCTTATTAAATATGAAACTAACCACATTACAGCCTTTGATTTGAGCTCTGTAACCTCATGTGACCCTGGACCACAAAACCAGTCATATGGGTCTTTTTTTTTAAAAAACATATGATAAAGTTCTCTTGTCCTTTGGGATTAAAATATCCGCACATCCTCACACACACTTCACCAAACCTAGAGATCGGCATGTTTTATTTCAGTTAAGGCCATTGCACACTGAGTCCGAAATTTTCGTATGCGTTTTTTTGTATTCGTGATTCGGTGGCTCTGAATTGTCGAACACCATTCAAACTGCTTGTTACGGATGCTAAAAACGCAGAAAATCGAACCCGTTTAGATATTTTTTTTGACGGACGAAAGTTTCGGAGGCAGTGTGCAAGCGTGATTGACATAACGTGAGGGCGTATTTATTTTGTAACGTGCGAAAATTTCGAATGCGAATTTCTGGCTCAGTGTGCAATGGCCTTTAGGCTAATATCTGGTTTGATTTGCATTGAGAGATGATCTTATGGAAAGTTCCTCATGCCGATCTCTAGGTGTGGTGAAGTGTGTGTGATGATGTGCGGATATTTTAATCCCAAAGGCCCAGGGAACTTAATCAGGATCATAGTATCCCAGATCCATGAAATAACTGGCCTTTAAAAATATAAATCTGCCTCTATGGGGATTTAACACAGGGGTGTGCTGACTTATGCACACTGTGTTTTAAAGAAGAATATTTATTTATTTACAACACATTATTCATTCACAAAGAAGAATGCCCTTAAAGGTTGGAGTTTTCCTAATTTTTTTAATTAAGGCATTAAGATCAATTCCCAAAAGATTATTTTTTTATTTCTAACATAACTTTAGCATGTGTGTGTTCACTTATGCATAGCACTGTGTGTGTTTAAGTTTGACCCATAAGAAGTTGCTCTACGCTGATTCGTCACACACACACACATTTGCATCCTGTTGCAATGTTTTTATTGTTCATAAATGAACATTTCAATGTAACAATTTTGGCGTCCAGCTCAGTTAAAAGCAGTGAGAAGGGTTTGTGTTTGGTGATCGAGAACTCGCAGCAATAAAGAAGGCAAAGTGACAGAAAGACATGTGACCAGATAAAGAACAGGAGCGCTGCCCTGACGCTTCACAAACCCTGTACTTCTGGTGGATCCTCAAAACCTGTGACCAGTGACAGAAAAGCACAAGTGGACATTATCATCACGGGGGAATGTGGAGCTTCTTGAGAACGAGAAGAGAAAGTGTTCAGGAACATCCGCAGGGATCGCCACACTTCCTCTTCCGGTCCCAGAGCGAGCGCAGCTCCTGAGCCGAATGCTGCGGAGACGACAACATGTCCACGAAACACTCCTTCTCACACAGCCAGCCTGAATCCTGCCACACACACACACACACACACACAGAACACACACACATTAGAAGCCGTTATAATCCTGTAACACTCCGGCAGCAACATCAATGTCATGGTTTGATTCCCACACTGTAAAAAGAGATCCGTTGACTTAACGTAAAAAAATTGAGGAAACCCATTACCTTAGAATTATTATGTAAATTAACATAATGCTTAATCGAAAAAATTAAGTAATGTGGAATTGTCAAGTTCACATAACTTGCATTATGTTTATTTACTTAATTTTAAGGCAACTGGTTTACAATTAGTTTTTTAAGTAAGTGAACTGAACCCTTTTTACAGTGTGCAGTTAATGCATGAACGGGTCAAATATAGACCTTTATAATGCAATGCATAATGACCTTTAATAATGCATCGCTTTGAGTTTGCCAGATGCTTTATCCACTTATTCATATGAGCTGCTAAAGGAATGACGAACCGTGTAACTGCACTGTCAGCATGAGTAGTGTAAGGATGAAACCCTCCACATCAACAACACGTGTTCAGGATCGACTAATGCACTATTTAGTCACATGGTACTAGTTTATATATATAATTTCAGTTTTAAAGTACTTAAAATAGGCATGATTGTGTTTACAATAAACACTGCCAAATAATTACACATGAAATATACAACAACAAAAATACAAAAAAATATATATACATCATAAAAAAACAGTACAACATTTTTTACAGTATATTTTATATTTATATAATTGATTGTATAAAATCAAGGCAATAGTTGGTTTTGAAATTATAATAATAATTAAAGCTGCAAGCAGCGATTGCGGGCCCAAGCCGGTGGCACCGCCACCCTGGTGCCTTTAGTTGCACTAAAGGCACCGGGTGGCGGTGCTACCGGCTTGGGCCCTCCATCGCTGCTTGCAGCTTTAATTATATATATATATATATATATATATATATATATATATATATATATATATATATATATATATATATATATATAATATATATATATATATATATATGCTTGGAAACATCACAGTGGAGCGGTGCTTACTGTGAACGGTATAATATATATATAATATATATATGCTTGGAAACATCACAGTGGAGCGGTGCTTACTGTGAACGGTACGAACTGTACAACTGACTATTTAAACAGAGCAGTGTAATTTTTTTTATGTTAGGTTGACTATTTTATTATTAAATTTTATTAAGGCTATAATGAACATGCTGCGATGTCAAGATTGGAATGCTGTGTGTGTGTGTGTGTGTGTGTGTGTGTGTGTGGCTCGATCGAATGGAGACATGAAAACATACTCCGTCATTTTGTTCACACAGGACATCATTCAAAGTGTTTCTCTATATTTGTGTACACTCGCAATAAAGCACAACATTGTGCTTTTGTTAAACTATAAACTCTTGTCAAACTGTAACCTACAACTGTCACCCAACCAAAATATCACACACACACACACACACACACACACACACACACACACACACACACACACACACACACACACAGAGAATGGCAGAGAGACAGAGAGAGACACAATCCACATTCAAACCACAATATCTGACTTTCTGTTGGTCAGAGCTAATGACTGTAAATTAGAAAGTTGTTCGGCTTGATAAGATCAATATACACGCTGAGTTTTGTAACTGTAGGTAAAACTATAACTAAGTTATAACACACTTTATGCATCCTTTTTTAATCATAAATTTGTTTCCTCGCCACGGCCAAACCGTTCGAGATATCAAAAATCCCCTGGCAATTTATCATCTTCCATGTCTTGACTTCATGCTGACCGAGTTTCGTGGTCATCGGATGAATTCTCTAGGAGAAGTGTTTCAAATGCGAGAGCAAGCGTTCTCCAATCAACCCGTAATAGCCGACTTCCTGTTGGGCTGGCGTAAAACTTGACCCAGGGAAAGTTGTTCGGCCCGATTAAATCTATAAGTGTACCGAGTTTCATATTAATTCATGCAAGCGTGTTTGATATACGGACAAGTGTTCGAATCCCATTCCAGGGGGCGCTGTCGAGACCCCCTGCCACGCCCGGGTACCAGCTTCAGCCTGGCCCTAATGGCCGCGGGTTCTGACCTCTGTGCAAAATTTCAAGAGTTTGAGCACGTTAAGGCCCTCAAAAGTGCCAGAGATTTTGCACACAGCAGAGAAAGGGTTAAACTAAACTAGCCCCCCTCCTCTCACACACACACACACACACAGAGGGGCAGAGGGAAAATGCTCCAAACAGTACACATTCAAACCAAAATATCTGACTTCCTGTTGGTCGGAGCTAATGACTGTAAATTAGAAAGTTGTCCGGATCGAAGAGAAGAATATACGTACCGAGTTTGGTTACTGTAGGTAAAACTAATACCCCATTTTTGACTAAAGGTGGCGCTACTGAGCCCCTTACCACGCCCGTTTCTGAAACTTCGCACATGTCTATTACACAATAAATGTCAAATGCATGTTGAGTTTCATGCAATTTGAAGCATGTTAAGAGCCTCAAATGCATCCAAAAAGAATATAAAAGTTTAAAGCGTTGCCATGGCGACAGTATTAAAGATATCAATAATCCTTTCACAGGTCTACATCTGTCGTGTGTTTACATTATACAGATGAAGTTTGAAGCAAATCGGGTAAAAATAAGAGGGTGATTTCAAAGCATTTTAAAAGTGACACACTTCCTGCTGCCAGTTGGTGGCGCTATAACTTTGACTCACAATAGTCACATCCATGTGATCGGCCTCTTACAGCGAACACACTGCTGAAGTTTCATCAAGATCAGTTAATGTATGAGGATGTTATAACACACTTCCTGTTTCCAATATTCGCCATAAATTAGTTTCCTCGCCACGGCCAAACCGTTCGAGATATCAAAAATCCCCTCGCAACTTTTCATCATCAATGTCTTGAGTTCATGCACACCGAGTTTCGTGGTGATTGGTTGAATCGTCTAGGAGGAGTATTTTAAATTCCATTGCATGTGTTTTTTAAACTACGCCAAATAGCCGACTTCCTGTTGGGCTGGGGTAAAAAGTCAGAGCATGAAGGATATATGAACCAATGAGATCTATAAGTGTACCGAGTTTCATATTATTTCATGCAAGCGTGTTTGATTTATGGACCAAGTTTTCGGACCCCGTTCCAGGGGGCGCTGTCGAGCCCCCCTGCCACGCCCGGGTACCAGCTTCAGTCCGGCTCTAATGGCCGCGGGTTCTGACCAGTGTGCAAAGTTTCAAGAGTTTTTGAGCACGTTAAGGCCCCCAAAAGTGGCAAAAACCTTGAAAAAAAAATTATTATAAAGAAGAAGAAGAAGAAGAAGAATAACAAAAAACCCTTAGAAGAACAATAGGGCTCTGCGCCCTTTCAGGGCTTGGGCCCTAATAATATATATATATATACTCATAATAATATATATATACTCATATACATATATTAACGTTTATTTTAGATCATATGTATATTATCATATATCATACACAAAGGCAGTAGTTGGTTTCTAAAGGTGTGCAGCTGAAAAATGAATTTAATAATTTATATATATAATCTCTAATAATATACATCTATGAACGTTCATTTTAGATCCCATATAGATTATTGTATGTATATATATTTTTTTATTTAATAAATGTATATTATTGACATATTAAGGCAGTAGTTGTTTTCTGAAGGTGGATTTAGATTAAAAATGAAGGTGTTTTTCACCTGATATTTGCGAGGTCCCACAGCGGCCATCCAAATGCCCATGCTCACATCTTCTCCCTGTGAATCATGCATTCACACGCTGAAAAACACTGGAAATATCTCCTGTACACATCATCTGAATGAACTGGGCAGAAATGCAGCATTCCTCGAGGTTCAGTGACTTTATAATAATGAGAAACCGATTACAGACTCAACGTCCAGAACAAATGTGTGATATTTAGAGCGAAAGAAATCATTATAGACATTTCTGATCCTGCAAACACTGATTTCAAGAGAGCATCGCTTATGAACGGACTGATAATAGTGTCACGCGTGTCTTTGTCATCGTGGATTTCTGTTTATAGGGATCTTTATCATAATATAGTTGCATCCTGGGTAATTCTAAAAAACATTCCCTTTGTATTTTGAAGACGGTCATGAAAACTCATCATCATCTAGTGTGAGACGGCACCTGGTAAGCTTTCAGATGTTGTGCGTTGCTGGCCAGCCACTCCACCAGATCCCGGGACGCCACATATCCAGACCCGCAGGCGAACGCCGGATACGCAGGACTCGCATACTCCAGTTCCTGCCACTTACCCACTCGATCCACAGCCCAGTTCTGCCGGAAACTGAAGAGCACAGTCCACAGACAACTCAGTAATCACACACACACACACACACACACACACACACACGCGCGCGCGCAGGACTCGCATACTCCAGTTCCTGCCACTTACCCACTCGATCCACAGCCCAGTTCTGCCGGAAACTGAAGAACACGGTCCACAGACAACTCAGTTATCACGCACGCACGCACGCACGCACGCACACGCGGGCACACACACACACACACACATGCGGGCACACACACACACACACACACACACGCGGGCACACACACACACACACACGCACGCACGCACGCACACACACATGCGGGCACACACACACACACATGCGGGCACACACACACACACGCACGCACGCACGCACACACACATGCGGGCACACACACGCGTAAATTTTTATCAATTTCTTTTTCTTTTTACTTTTGATCAATTTAATGCATCTTTGCTCAAGAAACATTTATGATTATTATCAATGTTGAAAACGGTTTCTTTGATGAATAGAAAGTTCATTTATTTAAATAGAATCTTTAGTAACATTATAAATGTCTTTACTGTAACTTTTGATCAATATAATTGATCCTTGGCCTTGCTGAAAAAAAGTATTGATTTCTTTTATCTCTTAAATCGTATTGACTCCAAACTTTTGAACGGTCGTGTGTAATGTTATAAAGCTTTCTACTTCAGATGAATGCTGTTCTTTTGAACTTTCTATTCATCAAAGAATCCTAATTTTATTTCTATCAATCAATCTTTTCAAGACAAATCTATAACCGGACTCATTCTGCTCGCTATAATTTCTTTGCATATCCATCTATTCTAATGAATTATGTGAAGTAATTTGCGAGGAGAAAGTGTTCGGCTCACTCACTTGCCCCACCACAGGCTGGTGTGTGTGGTGGTGTGTGTGAGGCGTCTGCGCTCCGTCTTCATCAGGACGGCGTCCACGTCGATATAACAATCATCATCAGTCTTGAGAAGCAAGTTGAAGTCAGCGTTTCCCACCGACCTGTGCGAGCGGAGAATGCACACGCTTATTAAACCCTGACCTCTGCAGATCTGCTTTTACTGAAGAAGATTCACAAGACAACGCTGAGTTTCAGACCCGACAAAGAAAACCTGTCAGTTACCATAATAACCCCTTATTGACTGACAAGCACAAGGAAAATAATGTTTTTAATGTTGTTTATGTGTCCATGTGGTGTTTTTAATCTGCTTTAAGACTAACCATGTGTAAGTTCATAAGTCGACAGCATTGCTGAGTATTTTCTGCTTAAAACTGCAGTGAACCAAAGACAGTCTCAAAAACACGGTGTGAAATCGCTGGTGTTTCTGACGTCACAAACTACCTTGTAACCAATCAGATCAACGTGTGATCGTCAACCAGTGGATCCGAGTGAGTGAGGGAGTGGAGGCGGGGCTCATTTGCATATTCATAGAACCGCGTATACTAAATGAGGTGTCGAGTTACATTCAAGATATTTTAAGGTATGAAGAATTTTTACAAGGTAAAAACATTTACCGTATTTCCCGGACTATAAGTCACACTTTTTTTTCATTGTTTGGCTGGTCCTGCGACTTATAGTCAGGTGCGACTTGTATATCAGGGCGCTCTAGTTAGCGGAGTTGTTCAGAAGCGACACCGAGGAAGAACTCAATGTATTCAGTGTTGAGGAGTGAGATCGGGAGCTTGGTGAACTTGCTGACCGGTAACTTGCTGGACTCGCTGGCTAATGTTAGTTTAGCCTATTCAGCCTCAGGTATATGTTCTTTATGCTATTGTGGAGCTGAATAACTGTTAATGTGTTACGCTAACACACCAGACACCTTCAGCTGTTGTTCTGTGTGCTGTTGTGGAGCTGAATAACTGTTAATGTGTTACGCTAACACACCGGACACTATTCAGCTGTTGTTCTGTGTGCTGTTGTGGAGCTGAATAACCTTTCCAGATTAAATGTCTGTTCTTGGTCTTGGATTTTTTGAAAAACAATTCTAAATAAATGCGACTTATAGTCCAGTGCGACTTATATATGTTTTTTTTTCCTCTTCGTGACGCATTTTTTGACTGATGCGACTTATACTCCAGAGCGACTTATAGTCCGGAAAATATGGTAAATGTGTAATTCTGGTGATCAAAGGTGAGTATTAAGGGACTTTAAATAACTAGCAAAGTCATTGTTCTATAATTTCTGGCATATATGCACATCTATACCTGGAGAAGGAGGTCTGGGAGGTGATTGGGTAATGCACTAACCACTTATAAAACTGCAGCAGTTTTAAAGGCACGTTCCTGTAGGTGTCCACCACGTCCACAAACACCATGTCTCCGTGTCTGAGGCTCTCGTCCCGCAGGGCTTCGTCCTCGTGTTTCAGCTGATCGACTCGACGCCGCTGCCTTCCTGCGCGCCCGCGCAAGAGCTCAGACAACACCTCCACATCTGGAGGAAAAAAAACATCAGTTTCCACAAAAATATGAAGCCGCACAACTGATAATAATCATAAATGTTTCTTGAGCATCAAATCAACATATGTGACCCTGGACCACAAAAACAGTCACATGGGTCAATTTTTTTAAATTAAGATTTATACATCATATGAAAGCTGAATAAATAATCTTTCCATTGATGTGTGGTTTGTTAGGATAGGACAATATTTGGTCGAGACACAACTATTGAAAATCTGGAATCTGAGGGAGCAAAAAAATGTAAACATTGAGAAAATCTCCTTTAAAGTTGTGCATTTATGTCCACGATTGTGCTGCACTCACTCACAAAAATACATGTTTATATATTTACGGTAGGAAATTTACTAAATATCTTCATGGAACATGATCTTAATATCCTAATGATTTTTGGCATAAAAGAAAAATTGATAATTTTGACCCATACAATGTATAGTTGGCTATTGCCACAGATATACCCGTGCGGCTCCAGACTGGGTTTGTGGTCCAGGGTCATCATATTATACTGATTTCTGAAGGATCATGTGACACTAAGGACTGAAAATTCAGCTTTGATCACAGGAATACATTTTATTTTACTATATACTCACATAGAAAAGGTTTATTTTAAATTGTAATAATATTTCACAATTTTTACTGCATTTTTTGCTCAAATAAATGCAGAATTAATGACTTCTTTCAATAATCTTACAGAAGCTGCCAAAGTTATCCTCCTACATCCCAATACGTTCAGTTATTGATCATGAAAGCACAAGGCTGAATAACACAGAACACGCAAACACACACACACACACACACACTCCATAATTCTCCTCAACGTACCGTACACTGAAAACATGAATCCTCCAGCTAGACCCGGGAAGCCCAGAGCGCTCCTGTGAGGCAGCGTGCCATCTTCCACCTGAGAAACACACACAATAACCTCATACTGATGAGAAGATGGACTCGTGCCACATCTACAAAACCTTCTTGATCTGAGCCAATAAAGACCCTCCAGAACAGCTCTGCATTTCAGTGGAAAAAACACTTTTCTTAGTATTTTTGTCTTGTTTCCAGTCCAATTCTTCAGCAAAAAAGTACCAAAAAGCCATAAGATATTATTTGAGGAAATAAATTAAAATTAGGGAGTTTTTGCTTAAAACAAGCACAACTATCTGCCAATGGGATGAGAAAAATAGTCTTGTTTCTGTTTGAATTACCCCATGGGCAGATAATTTCGCTTGTTTTAAGCAAAAACTCACTTCATTTTGATTAATTCCCCCAGAAAAGAAGACATAAAATCTTATGGTATTTTACTCATCTAGTAAATGCATCTTGCTTTAAGAATTTTTAGATATTTGGACTGGAAACAAGACAAAATAAGAACAGCATTTTTGCAGTGTGCACTTTCTACTATAATACATTCAAATGAAAGGAAGCTGTTGCGCTCACAGATCCGAACTTGAGAACGCCTCCGCCGTTATTCAGACGCACCGCCGAAGTGTTGACGGACATCAGACCGGACGAATCCTGAGCTTCCCACAGGAGCGTTCCCTCAAAACCCTGCAGATGAAGACCAGAGACACTGAGACGAGACGAGCGTGCGTTCTGGAACCCACTGATGCCTCAGAGTAATCTAATAAGCGATTATAATCAAGGTATTAAAGGGTTAATTCGCCCAAAAATGTAAATTCTGTCAGTAATAACTCCCTAATGTTGTTCCAAACCTGTAAGACCACAAATTAAGATATTTTTTGATGAAATGACGTCAGAACGGAGGCTCACTATTGGCCAGCATCACACACATGACCAGCGTCGGCCAATAGTGAGCCTCCGTTCTGACGTACAGCCCAGAAGCGCTGCGCTGTTACACTACGACAACTCACTCAACTCAGAGGAACACAGAAGAACATCAAGAGTTGAATGAAGTCGTTATTTTAGGGGTTTTTTTGCGCACAAAAAGTATTCTCGTCGCTTGATAAACTTAAGGTTGAGCCGCTGTAGTCACTCACTTATACCATGATTCTGATTGGCTGCAGGGTGTCCATTAAAAAGTGATGTAGGACACCTAGTAAAGGAGTTCTAAAACTGTTAGATTTCGATTGTAAAACTAATTAAAATATAAACTAATGTTTTAAAAAATGTGTTATTTGGCAAGTGAACATGGTATACGCTGGTTAATGCCCGACGAGGTGTCCATTGTCAGGTATTAATGGGTCACGCCTCGCCGTCGTACATTAATATATACAAAGTTCACTATTTTAAACATTGTCTTTACTAACTTTCTGGACCGGCAAGTTTAAATTACAACAGAAGCCTCTGGAGGAGTGAGACAGCTCTCAGATTTAATCACTAATATCTTCATTTGTGTTCAGAAGATGAAGGAAAGTCTGACGGGGAACAACATGAAGGAGAGTGATTACTGACAGAGTTTATATTTCCGGGTGAACGAACTCTCTAATGCAGGTGTTTTTCTACAGATGCTGGAGTGAATGATGACTGGACGCGTCACCTTGGGCAGAATGAACTGCTCCACGGGCTTGTAGAACATCCCACCCACTCGTGATCCTGGACTCAGTGTGCTGAAGCGAGCACTCACCACCGCCTCCTGCACACACACACACACACACACACACACACACACACACACACACACAAAGAAAAAACAGAGCATATTTGCACAGCTGAAAGGGCAACACTCTCTGAATAAACTGACACACACACACACACACACACACACACGAGTCAATGTGATTTCTGCTCCTCATCTTCATCATCCTCCAGACGACACGTCTTACAACCTCTTCATCTTCCTCTTCCTCTTCTGGTGCGACTCTCATTTCATCACATCACACATTATGCATTTAGTGTGAAATTCCATGGCGGTGATGACATTAAGATTATAATGGCAGGCTTTTTGTCTTAAGGCTATTTTATATATATCATAAATGCACATAAATAATACACTTAAAATTTTGCATAATTTAACTGATATAAAAAAGGTTTTAGATAAATATATATACATGACGTATATATTTGTTTAATTTAAGATGATCATGTCACATTTTAAAATATAAATATACTTTTATGATCGATGTTCATATTTTTCATACGTTCATATTTTGTCAAGGTGAAACTAATATATTATATAGACTCATTACATACAAAGTGAGATATTTCAAGCCTTTATTTGTTATAATTTTGATGATTATGGCTTACAGCTTATGAAAACCTCTTCATAATATTCTCATTTTGAATTTGGGGTTTTCATAAGCTGTAAGCCATAATCATCAAAATTAAAACAAATAAAGGCTTGAAATGTCTCACTTTGAGTCTATATAATATATTAGTTTCACCTTTTATCTCTTTATTTTTTAATCAAGATTATGATGTTTTAGAATAGGATTATGTTTTCATAACAGGTTTTCATATTTTAAGAGTGAACATCTGGGTCTTGGAAGAGAGTAAAAAAAAAAAAAAATGCATTTTGCAAGTCATGATTAAAAATAATAATAATCAAGTTTTACTGTGACCTTCAAATGACACATTTTTTAAAGATCTAAATCTAAATCTGTTTGTTTTAATTAAAATAAACCCCTGTACATAAAAGTGTCAATAGTTGAAAAACCCCACAACTCAGTTTGAACTGAATTTATCAAAACATTATATGACCAGTATAATTATATCAAGTATAACAGTCAATATTGAGGGACTATAATCCATCAGTGCATTAGCTGCTGTTTATAACTTCTAAATATCATAGTTTGATCCGATAACAGCATTAAGGAACCGTGATTTATAAAGTTTATTAATACCACAGTCAAGAGAACGATGGTCAAATTGCCAAAGGCCAAGAACAAACCAACGACTTTAAAGACTGGAAATGTATGAATAATTCAAAACAAGCTGTAATAATTTTGAATGGGACAACATTATTGAACATATTGGTAAAATACGACTTGTTGAATTCTGTCATTTGCATTACAGACTCCAGATCAGTGTTCTCGCATCAGCAGCTCTCGTGTGTGTTAGTCTGTAGACTTCGAGAAAGCGTGGAAATGTGTTTAATTATGGAATTATGCGGCGTGTGATTGGATCACGCAGATCCGCCGACCTCTCGCCCGTCCACCGCGAGATCAGAGAGACTTCATTGAATCTGCTCTCCACGCATTTATCTCTCCAGCTTGTGGCCGCTTGACTTCTCCAGCACATTTATCACATAGATGAGTAATGTCTAGCGGGGAATGATGAAAACTCACCTTAAAAAGCCAGCGGGATATTTTAGGTTCCTCCGGTGGCAAGAACTAATTGAGTGACTTTATAAAGTGCAATCCGAGTTTCATGCAAGATGACTGTTCTCTGCATATTTTACAGCAACCGGGGGGTCGAGACACAGAAATGGGTCACGGGTCTATTCTAATTTGTACAATGATATTGATATTGGGTCCCAGTTGAGAAGTAGGGCTACGTCGACTACGTTGATCCGGATACGTTTGAAAACGACATTTCGTTTGAAAGCGATCTCCGTCCACACCTGAAAACGTTAAATTCACCTTTACTGCGCATGCGTAAAAGCTCACTGAGATGATACAGACGGAAAATAAATAATAAAGTTATCGCGCGACCCGCCCCCTTAGTTACTGTCACTATGCCGACAAGCTACACCGCTCTCACACACACCATGTTGTCACGCAGTGAAAAACACACGCGGAGCAGAGAGGACACTGACAACACACTGACAGACACAGACCAGCTTACTTTTGATATTAAACAAAGTCTCACCTTTCAAATTTGGTCATTTTTTAAAAGAAATGTAAACAATAAATACCGTTTTGTGGCTCTTTAATGTGTGTGTCAGATCGCTGTGTCGCCTCAGTTAAAGCCGCTCGTGAACCGATCATCTCTTCCTTCTAGTTCATTTATAGCATCAAATAAACATGAATGAACATCAGAAGGAATGTTGTTTTAACCGCGGAAAGACGTCAGTACACTCCGCTTCTCAAGCTCAAATCCTCATGTTAATCTACTAGGGCCCTGTCCCAAATGGCACACTCCGGACTTGTGGACTTCCTCAGAGTCTACACTTTGGTGACGTCATGTAGTGCAGACTTATAGGGCCCTTGGCACGAGTGCACGAGGGCACATTGAGAGGTATTTTTGGGACAGACTCGATCGCCACGCCGGAAATAGGAAGACAGTCCGGTTGTTGTTTAAATATTATATTTCTACATTTACATATGACTCAGTAAAGCCCTGACATTCGGTTATATTTATTTAATTAAGCATAATGCGATCGTAGCCTATTATTCAGTGCGCTATTATGTTTATATTAAATATAAATATATATTTATATTTATGTTTGAGACATCAACCACTGGTTGATGACCATAATGTTTGTATAAACTGTAGGTAATAACTGGCAAAATGTACACATAGGTTATAAAAATAATGATATTTACACTTAAATATTTTCTTCTCATCCATGTTAACATGAGTCAAAGCTCCTCCCATTCGTTGTCTGATTGGCCTTTCGCAAATTCGCAAGGATTCCTGGGTAGTTAAAGTGCGTGAAGCCTGCATCCATGCGGGCTTCGCGGAAGACCGCTTCAAGGGTACAAGGGGGGCGCTGCTGAGCACACTTCAGAGCGTTAAAATGATGAATGGGACGGCCTACGGACTCGTAGACTCAGCGAGCACGCGCAATTTAAGTCCACGAGACCGAAAGTCCACATCAAGTGCGCCATTTGGGACAGGGCCTAGCTCTCCTGACTGCTTTGGCGGACAAAATGGCGGATGGCGAAGTATGATTGGTCAGATCACCTGTCAATCAAGCTCCCTGCGAAGGGTCAATTCTTCTGACAGGATCATTTTATTTATCAGAATATCTCAGCATTCACTGATCGTCCAGGTCGCACTCACTCATCATTATGTTTGGTCTAAAACGCTAAAACTGCTCATCTTTGCAGGACTGTGATATGAACAGAGTGCAAAGTAACATATTTTAGCAACTGTGTGAAAGTCAACAGCACATAACAGGCAAATACCGCTATAAACATCAATATCTATTGGTACAATATGCGTCACATGACAAAACTTACGTCAACGTTTTTAAATACGAGTTACGAGTCGGGAAGGCGTGTTTACGAGTCGGGAAGGCGTGTTTACGAGTCGGGAAGGCGTGTTTACGAGTCGGGAAGGCGTGTTTACGAGTTGGGAAGGCGTGTTTACGAGTTGAGAAAGGCGTGTTTACGAGTTGAGAAAGGCGTGTTTACGAGTTGAGAAAGGCGTGTTTACGAGTTGAGAAAGGCGTGTTTACGAGTTGAGAAAGGCGTGTTTACGAGGTGGGAAGGCGGGTTTACGAGGTGGGAAGTCGTGTTTACGAGGTGGGAAGTCGTGTTTACGAGGTGGGAAGTCGTGTTTACGAGGTGGGAAGTCGTGTTTACGAGTTGGGAAGTCGTGTTTACGAGGTGGGAAGTCGTGTTTACGAGGTGGGAAGTCGTGTTTACGAGTTGGGAAGTCGTGATTACGAGGTGGGAAGGCGGGTTTACGAGGTGGGAAGTCGTGTTTACGAGGTGGGAAGTCGTGTTTACGAGGTGGGAAGTCGTGTTTACGAGGTGGGAAGTCGTGTTTACGAGTTGGGAAGTCGTGTTTACGAGTTGGGAAGTCGTGTTTACGAGGTGGGAAGGCGTGTTTACGAGTTGGGAAGGCGTGTTTACGAGTTGAGAAAGGCGTGTTTACGAGTTGAGAAAGGCGGGTTTACGAGGTGGGAAGGCGGGTTTACGAGGTGGGAAGTCGGGTTTACGAGGTGGGAAGTCGTGTTTACGAGGTGGGAAGTCGTGTTTACGAGGTGGGAAGTCGTGTTTACGAGTTGGGAAGTCGTGTTTACGAGGTGGGAAGTCGTGTTTACGAGGTGGGAAGTCGTGTTTACGAGTTGGGAAGTCGTGTTTACGAGTTGGGAAGTCGTGTTTACGAGGTGGGAAGGCGTGTTTACGAGTTGGGAAGGCGTGTTTACGAGTTGAGAAAGGCGTGTTTACGAGTTGAGAAAGGCGGGTTTACGAGGTGGGAAGGCGGGTTTACGAGGTGGGAAGTCGGGTTTACGAGGTGGGAAGTCGTGTTTACGAGGTGGGAAGTCGTGTTTACGAGGTGGGAAGTCGTGTTTACGAGTTGGGAAGTCGGGTTTACGAGGTGGGAAGGCGGGTTTACGAGTTGGGAAGGCGTGTTTACGAGGTGGGAAGGCGGGTTTACGAGGTGGGAAGGCGGGTTTACGAGGCGGGAAGGCGGGTTTACGAGGCGGGAAGGCGGGTTTACGAGGCGGGAAGGCGGGTTTACGAGGCGGGAAGGCGGGTTTACGAGGCGGGAAGGCGGGTTTACGAGGCGGGAAGGCGGGTTTACGAGGCGGGAAGGCGGGTTTACGAGGCGGGAAGGCGGGTTTACGAGGCGGGAAGGCGGGTTTACGAGGCGGGAAGGCGGGTTTACGAGGCGGGAAGTCGTGTTTACGAGGCGGGAAGTCGTGCTTACGAGGCGGGAAGTCGTGCTTACGAGGCGGGAAGTCGTGCTTACGAGGCGGGAAGTCGTGCTTACGAGGCGGGAAGTCGTGCTTACGAGGCGGGAAGTCGTGCTTACGAGGCGGGAAGTCGTGCTTACGAGGTGGGAAGTCGTGCTTACGAGGTGGGAAGTCGTGTTTACGAGTTGAGAAAGGCGGGTTTACGAGGTGGGAAGGCGGGTTTACGAGGTGGGAAGGCGGGTTTACGAGGCGGGAAGGCGGGTTTACGAGGCGGGAAGGCGGGTTTACGAGGCGGGAAGGCGGGTTTACGAGGCGGGAAGGCGGGTTTACGAGGCGGGAAGGCGGGTTTACGAGGCGGGAAGGCGGGTTTACGAGGCGGGAAGTCGTGTTTACGAGGCGGGAAGTCGTGCTTACGAGGCGGGAAGTCGTGCTTACGAGGCGGGAAGTCGTGCTTACGAGGCGGGAAGTCGTGCTTACGAGGTGGGAAGTCGTGCTTACGAGGTGGGAAGTCGTGCTTACGAGGTGGGAAGTCGTGCTTACGAGGTGGGAAGTCGTGCTTACGAGGTGGGAAGTCGTGCTTACGAGGTGGGAAGTCGTGCTTACGAGGTGGGAAGTCGTGCTTACGAGGTGGGAAGTCGTGCTTACGAGGTGGGAAGTCGTGCTTACGAGGTGGGAAGTCGTGCTTACGAGTTGGAGCTCTCTCATTTTCTCAATGTTTCGATTTTTTTTGCTCCCTCAGATTCCAGATTTTACTCCGAAGTGACTTGAACGCAATGCCGTCGTAAACACGACTTCCCAGAAGGACATGAAAGCACCATTAAAGAAAATCCCAAGCTTCCCACTCGCATTTACGACATTGTTGTGGCGCTCATGTGTGTATATGCAAATACGATCTTTACGAGATGACTTGAACGCACTATTATATTCGTGAGACACTGACGCCTGTGTTCGTACCTCTTGGTCCACCTGGAGCAGCCGGACGGTGACGTTCCCGGTGAACTCGTGTCTCGGGCCGTTGGGAAAGACGCCGAGCTGAGTGATGACCACAGAGTGAAGGACCTTGAAGTCCAGACTGAGCGCAGACACGTCACACGGCACCAGCGCGGAGCCCTCGGGAACACTCAAGATGGACGTCTCCTCATCCGACACTGAAACACAGATCAGGAATCAGCTCGATCATTCAAGGGTTAAACGCCTGAGATCACTCTAGCAGGAAGATGTCAACTCCTTAGAAAAATTAAATCATTGATAATAATAAAAATAATATTAATAGTAATGATGGTTTAATTTGATAATGAATGGATATATATTTTTAGTACCGTACAATACTATTATTGTTATCTTTATTAAATAATGATTTGAATTAAAATATACCGGTAATTGAATAATAATAATTATAAAAATAACTTCGTATTCAATTACATTTTAATGTTACTAATTTCACTAATATAATAATTATACTATTATTCATTTATATTTGTATTTAAAATGTTACTATATTTAATATTGATGTTTATGTTATTAATATTAAATATAGCTGCAAGCAGCAATCACCGGGGCCAAGCGCAAGCAAGACGACAAGACATGCCAAAGTGGCTGGGAGTGTGAGACCCACTGCAGCAAGGAGCAATTAAAGACATTTGAAGATGAATTTTGGCAAAATGGTTGAAAAATCACATACAATAACTAAAAATATGATTATCACTTTCGACCAATAGGTGGCGCAGTTACGAAACTGATGTGATGTGGTCAGAGTGAAGTGACAATGACACATACAAAGTTTGGTGTCAATATGTCAAGGCATTGCAGATATAAAGCCTGAATAGTCATTTTGGCATCATGCCTCAACTTTGCCACTGCGGTATACGAAAACGGTTTCGTCTATCGACACGAAATCCATAACTTTTACTCGGCACAGTCTGGAGATGACACGATCCGATTTTGGTGAAAATCGGACGTTCGGTCTAGGAGGAGTTCGAAAAAGTAGGTTTTAAAAGAAAATAAAGATGGCGGACAGGAAGTTTGGCTGACTATGGCAAAATTGGTATCTATGTTTTCAGCATAACCCAAGGAATCTATTGAGATCAGTGTCATTACTATAGGCAAATATATTCAAAAGTTATTAGCATTTTTGGAAATTTCATTATAACTTTTGACCAAAAGGTGGCGCTGTCTCATAAATTTTTGAGTACCTTTAGGGCGTTGTACTGATGACCCATACTGAGTTTCGTAACAATACGTTCATGCGTTCATAAAATACAGCATTTTAGCACATAATTCAAAATGGCCGATAGCCAAAATGGCCGATATGGGAAAATTGGATATCAGTCAACTCAACACGACGCCCTGAATCTAACGAGACCACTTTTGTGATTTTTGGACAAACCGTTAAGAAGTTATAAGCAAAAACATAAATTCTTCATATCTCCGGACCAGTAGGTGGCGCTGCGCCGAAACGCAGCATGTAGCCTCAGGTCATGCTTGTGATGACATGTACCAAATTTGGCCTGAATCCGATAAAGCGTTGTGGAGATACGGCCTTACGTCTGTTTTCGCAAGCGCTACGTACAATTTATTTGCGCGGTATTTGAGAACGGTAATTCGAATCAACTTGAATTCCATAACTTTTGGTCGTCAAGGTCTGGAGATGATCTGGTTCATTTTTCGTGAAATTCGGAGCAACGGCCTAGGAGGAGTTCGAAAAAGTAGGTTTTTCGGAAAATTCAAAATGGCGGGAAAACTATTATGACGGAAAATGACGTCATAGAGTGCAGTCGAATCGTCATGAGCTCAGGAATCAGAGGATAAAAGAATTTTGTTTCTAGCCCTTGTGGTTCAAAAGTTATTAGCATAAACATGAGTGAAACTTTGGACAGCTGGTGGCGCTAGAGGGAATGAGTTGGAGACTCCAAATTTGCTATGGTGATAGTTCAGGCTGTCCTCGATCACTGTGCCAATTTTCATAAGTTTCCCGCAAACGGTTCTATAGGCTGCCATAGACGCCCAGTCGGAAGAAAAAGAAAAAAAAGAAAAAGAAGAATAAGAACGGGAACAGATACAATAGGTGCCCGCACCTTCAGTGCTTGGCCCCTAATAATACTTTTCATTAATATTAATAATACATTTTATTAATTTTGCTATTACCAATAATAATTGTAAATATAGCTGCAAGCAGCAATCACCGGGGCCAAGCGCAAGCAAGACGACAAGACATGCCAAAGTGGCTGGGAGTGTGTGACCAACTGCAGCAAGGAGCAATTGAAGACATTTAAAGATGAATTTTGGCAAAATGGTTGAAAAATCACATACAATAACTAAAAATATGATTATCACTTTCGACCAATAGGTGGCGCAATTACGAAACTGATGTGATGTGGTCAGAGTGAAGTGACAATGACACATACAAAGTTTGGTGTCAATATGTCAAGGCATTGCAGATATAAAGCCTGAATAGTCATTTTGGCATCATGCCTCAACTTTGCATCTTCGGTATACAAAAACGGTTTTGTCTATCGACACGAAATCCATAACTTTTACTCGGCACGGTCTGGAGATGACACGAACCGATTTTGGTGAAAATCGGACCTTCGGTCTAGGAGGAGTTCGAAAAAGTAGGTTTTAAAAGAAAATAAAGATGGCGGACAGGAAGTTTGACTGACTATGGCAAAATTGGTATCTATGTTTTCAGCATAACCCAAGGAATCTATTGAGATCAGTGTCATTACTATAGGCAAATTTATTCAAAAGTTATTAGCATTTTTGGAAATTTCATTATAACTTTTGACCAAAAGGTGGCGCTGTCTCATAAATTTTTGAGTACCTTTAGGGCGTTGTACTGATGACCCATACTGAGTTTCGTAACGATACGTTCATGCGTTCATAAAATACAGCATTTTAGCACATAATTCAAAATGGCCGACAGCCAAAATGGCCGATATGGGAAAATTGGATATCAGTCAACTCAGCACGACGCCCTGAATCTAACGAGACCACTGTTGTGATTTTTGGACAAACCGTTCAGAAGTTATAAGCAAAAACATAAATTCTTCATATCTCCGGACCAGTAGGTGGCGCTGCGCCGAAACGCAGCATGTAGCCTCAGGTCATGCTTGTGATGACATGTACCAAATTTGGCCTGAATCCGATAAAGCGTTGTGGAGATACGGCCTTACGTCTGTTTTCGCAAGCGCTACGTAAAATTTATTTGCGCGGTATTCGAGAACGGTAATTCGAATCAACTTGAATTCCATAACTTTTGGTCGTCAAGGTCTGGAGATGATCTGGTTCAATTTTCGTGAAATTCGGAGCAACGGCCTAGGAGGAGTTCGAAAAAGTAGGTTTTTCAGAAAATTCAAAATGGCGGAAAAACTATTATGACGGAAAATGACGTCATAGGGTGCAGTCGAATCGTCATGAGCTCAGGAATCAGAGGAAAAAAGAATTTTGTTTCTAGCCCTTGTGGTTCAAAAGTTATTAGCATAAACATGAGTGAAACTTTGGACAGCTGGTGGCGCTAGAGGGAATAAGTTGGAGACTCCAAATTTGCTATGGTGATAGTTCAGGCTGTCCTCTATCACTCTGCCAATTTTCATAAGTTTCCCGCAAACGGTTCTATAGGCTGCCATAGACGCCCAGTCGGAAGAAAAAAAAGAAAAAGAAAAAGAAAAAGAAAAAGAAGCAGAATAAGAACGGGAACAGATACAATAGGTGCCCGCACCTTCAGTGCTTGGCCCCTAATAAAAAAGCATTTAAATATAAAATACTAATATATATATATTATATTATAAATATTCAATTATATTTTAATTTAAATAATTTCTCTATTAATATCAATATTATAATTAACATTATTATTTTTGTTGGTAATAACAACAATGATAATAATAATAATAAAATATATAATATTTAAATAAAAATGATTAATAATATGAATTACATTTATTACTTTGAATTATTATTGCTTTTATTTATTATTATTACTATGGTTCATATTATTAGTTAATTTTTAAAGTGTGAGATGTAGTGTAAAGCATCATCCGCTGTTCATCACACATGTTCCTCCTCAATAAGCGTATTAAAGCATCCCAGAATGCACCTGATGAACGCACAGACCTCGACAAATCCTCCGTTTACCTTTTATGCTCACAACATAATTCTCATGCTTTCATTTGTCTTTTAATAGTCTTGATTAAAATGCAAAAACACATTCATTTTATCACGTGACAACAATCATTAAACAAACAAATAAGCAGCAGAAGGGTTAAAGATAAAGCCTGTGGAGGTGTTCACACGCCGCTGCACAATAATACACACATCAGCACTTTAAGAGACTCGCTGCTCGGCTTAATTAGAAAGCGGCCATTTATTACCCAGGAGATCAATTGGAAGAACGCAGTCGTTTATGGAGAAACGAGCCGCTCGCTCCAGCTCCAGACTCGCCGCTTCCTCGTCCTTGAGACGGAAGCCAATTAAAGCCGGCGCAGACGAGAGGCAGAAGCACAGATGTGTTGAAAAGCTTTTAGACACACAGGATATTCTCACACATTAGCATAACGCATCACCAATCCCCGCTCTGAAACTCACACACCGTCACGCTCTTCAGAACGGAGTAAAGATCACACCATCTTACAGCCACTGCATGATAACATTATTCACCATCATCATTTACATTTTCACATTCATACATGCTGTAGTGTTTGAGCTACAGGAATATCCTTACAGAAGTTGCTACTTTTAAAATTCTCTTTCATGTTCCACAGACAAAGAACAAGTGTGACTTTTTCGAATTTGAAAATTCCGAAAAGTGAACATTCCGAAAATTCTAACTCGTCATTTTTCAGGGGTTTGTGCAGATTTTATGAAGGGTATTTTAAAGGGGGGGTATAATGCCCTTTTCACAATATATAAAATAAGTCTCTGATGTCCCCAGAGTGTGTATGTGAAGTTTTAGCACAAAATACCCCACAGATATTTTTATATAGCATGTTAAAGTTGTCACTATTTGAGGGTTTGCAAAAACACACCGTTTTGTGTCTGGCCCTTTAAATGCAAATGAGCTGCTGCAGAGGGCGGGGTTTCAAGAGCGCGTGTGTTTTTTTTATTTTTCATTTAGTTAGTTCAATTATAGACATTTCAAGTACAATGCAATAAAAAATAAGATGAATACAAAGCATTGTAAATACAGCTCAAAATGTTTAACCAGAGAATAACATCAACTAAAGTATAAAATGAATATAACAATAATAAAAATATGATAAATACAAAAATAAAAGTTTATAATATCAAGGCAGTTATATGTATTTGAAAAGCTTTAAAATTTGTATTGTTTTTATAAGCTTTTTGTTTTGTGATCTCATGTTTGAAAGAGTTTCAAAGTATATTGTTAGATCAGTTTTATAAAAGGTAATATTGGAGGGTTTCTTTTGAGTTATTTTTGTCTTATGAATATAAAACTTCGCCAAAATAAGAGCTCGTGTGTGTTAGCAGCTGCGATTATCTCACACACACACACACACACTAAAATGACAGAAACTGTTCTGCCTTTAATGTTAAAACGGAGTCAGACAAAGATGGAGAGACTCAAGAAGAAGAGACAACATGTAGAAGCAACAGGACGTCTCTGAAAGGTTAGTTGATGAGTTTATGTTGCTGATGTGGAGTTAATATCTTCAATTAGCATATTCTGTCATGATAATCTATAAGTCGCTCGTATAGGAACTGTTGTGAGATGCACACAGAGTGACTTTCTATTGCATGTGAAAAGATGGATGCTAAAGTTTGAGCTGACTCACAAATGTGCTCGACTACAGCAACTCTTCCTCTTCTCAACATGGACTGTGTGTTCAGGGGGCGGGGCTTGTGCAAATTCTAGGGTTGGTGATGTCACTAACCCGGGAGGGATGTTGTGTAGTTCCTACCAGCCGTTTGTTGTAGTCCTTTTCTTTAAAAGCAAATATCTTCCTTTGCTCTGAACTTTGAGCGTTGTAACTTTGCAGATGTTGTTTATGATCAAACACAACATTACACACTAACTAAAGCTAGAAAACACAACATTACACACTAACTACAGTTAGACAACACAACATTACACACTAACTACAGTTAGACAACACAACATTACACACTAACTACAGTTAGACAACACAACATTACACACTAACTACAGTTAGAAAACACAACATTACACACTAACTACAGTTAGACAACACAACATTACACACTAACTAAAGCTAGACAACACAACATTACACACTAACTACAGTTAGACAACACAACATTACACACTAACTACAGTTAGAAAACACAACATTACACACTAACTACAGTTAGACAACACAACATTACACACTAACTACAGTTAGACAACACAACATTACACACTAACTACAGTTAGACAACACAACATTACACACTAACTACAGTTAGACAACACAACATTACACACTAACTACAGTTAGACAACACAACATTACACACTAACTACAGTTAGAAAACACAACATTACACACTAACTACAGTTAGACAACACAACATTACACACTAACTACAGTTAGAAAACACAACATTACACACTAACTACAGTTAGAAAACACAACATTACACACTAACTACAGTTAGACAACACAACATTACACACTAACTACAGTTAGACAACACAACATTACACACTAACTACAGTTAGACAACACAACATTACACACTAACTACAGTTAGACAACACAACATTACACACTAACTACAGTTAGAAAACACAACATTACACACTAACTACAGTTAGACAACACAACATTACACACTAACTACAGTTAGACAACACAACATTACACACTAACTACAGTTAGACAACACAACATTACACACTAACTACAGTTAGACAACACAACATTACACACTAACTACAGTTAGACAACACAACATTACACACTAACTACAGTTAGAAAACACAACATTACACACTAACTACAGTTAGACAACACAACATTACACACTAACTACAGTTAGACAACACAACATTACACACTAACTACAGTTAGACAACACAACATTACACACTAACTACAGTTAGAAAACACAACATTACACACTAACTACAGTTAGAAAACACAACATTACACACTAACTACAGTTAGACAACACAACATTACACACTAACTACAGTTAGACAACACAACATTACACACTAACTACAGTTAGACAACACAACATTACACACTAACTACAGTTAGACAACACAACATTACACACTAACTACAGTTAGACAACACAACATTACACACTAACTACAGTTAGACAACACAACATTACACACTAACTACAGTTAGAAAACACAACATTACACACTAACTACAGTTAGACAACACAACATTACACACTAACTACAGTTAGACAACACAACATTACACACTAACTACAGTTAGACAACACAACATTACACACTAACTACAGTTAGACAACACAACATTACACACTAACTACAGTTAGACAACACAACATTACACACTAACTACAGTTAGACAACACAACATTACACACTAACTACAGTTAGAAAACACAACATTACACACTAACTACAGTTAGAAAACACAACATTACACACTAACTACAGTTAGAAAACACAACATTACACACTAACTACAGTTAGAAAACACAACATTACACACTAACTACAGTTAGAAAACACAACATTACACACTAACTACAGTTAGAAAACACAACATTACACACTAACTACAGTTAGACATCACAACATTACACACTAACTACAGTTAGAAAACACAACATTACACACTAACTACAGTTAGAAAACACAACATTACACACTAACTACAGTTAGACAACACAACATTACACACTAACTACAGTTAGACAACACAACATTACACACTAACTACAGTTAGACAACACAACATTACACACTAACTACAGTTAGAAAACACAACATTACACACTAACTACAGTTAGACAACACAACATTACACACTAACTACAGTTAGACAACACAACATTACACACTAACTAAAGCTAGAAAAGTCAAATAATACTCAACCACCCCTTTAACACCATGACTTTCTGCTCTGATTTAAAACCATTTTAAGGCCTTAATTTGTGACTAAGACTCGCAGAAAGCCTTTTTCCCCCCAATTTTCCTCTAACTGACCATGAAGATGTGGATAAATCATCAAAATGCAGAATGGTATTATCCACTGAAATCAGCTGGAAGCCAAAACATGCTGACTATTTAGAAGAGAACCCAAGCGCACACTATGATTTCAGGCCACATCCTGCGAGGCGTACAGTGTGTGTGTGTGTGTGTGTGTGTGTAGGGGTCTATCTACACTGCAAAAATGCTTTTCTTACTTAGTATTTTTGTCTTGTTTCCACAGGCCAAATATCTAAATATTCTTAAATAAAGATGTCTTAACTGAAGTAGTAAAGTGGCATACAATATAATGTCTTGTTTTCTGGGAATATAAATCAAAATTAAGTAAGTTTTTGCTTAAAACAAGCTAAATTATCTGACAATGGGGTCAGAAATATAATCTTTGTTTGTTAAGATTATTTTTCTTACCCCATTTGCATTTAATTTTGCTTTTTTTAAGCAACAAGTCTCTTAATTTTGATTAATATCCCCAGAAAACAAGACATAATATCGTATGCCACTTTACTCATCTAATATGCATCTTTTTTAGATATTATATTTATATATTTAGAATGCATTTTTAGATATTTAGACTGGAAACGAGACAAAAATACTGAGTAAGACAAGCATTTTTGCAGTGTATGAAATGATCAGTATCAAAGGGAGGAAACGAGGCAGAATGAAAAGCACTTTTTTTGAAAACGCAGAAAGGTAAAGTACAAACTGGAGCAAAGTGAGATGATATAAGTCTGCTCTGAATCAGGGATTGGGGCTGAAGAGGAGTGTGGTTTATCAGATGAACTGACCGGTGTCTGTGAGGTTCAGAAGTGTGCAGGAATACGGGTCTTCACGATCCTCTGGAGCGACGGCGCAGCCATGTTCACCCACGATGAACTTCACCATCACCCTTTCAGACATAATGATGAACATCAACACATGATTCTGCAGTAAAACCACTCATTAGTGACACCGACTACCAAGCGCAACACTACTAAGGGTTTAACGTCAAGTGTAATTTAATAGCATTGAATACAAAAGTGTGTTTATCGGCTCTTTTACAGAGGCTTTGATTGTGTCGCAGCCATAGACTGTTGAAAGGTCGCATCCAATCAGAATTAAGTGTCTGAACGAGGTTTTATAATGTAAATCTGTTTTTACAGTGACAGTGATGCACAATATATCAAAATGATCGAAATATCACAAATGTATATCGCACCGGCTTGCAATAACTGGGGTCATGCACAAAAGACAAAGAGAAAATCACTCACTGTTCTTGGCTAAATAACTTTAGTTTTAATAAGAATCAGTATATATATATATATAATTTAATTCATACAGTGAAAACTAAGCAGTTTTATTTTTATTCATTTTCTGTTGTTAAATAAACCTAATGTACCGGTGAAACTTTGTGCAAAAGTTCATTTATTTCAGTAATTCAACTTAAAAGGTGAAACTAATATATTATATAGACTCATTACATGCAAAGTGAAATATTTCAAGCCTTTATTTGTTATAATTTTGATGATTATGGCTTACAGCTTATGAAAACCTTTTCACAATATTCTCATTTTGAATTTGGGGTTTTCATAAGCTGTAAGCCATAATCATAAAAAATTATAACAAATAAAGGCTTGAAATATATATATATTAAAATGTCATTTATTCCTGTGATCAAAGCTGTATTTTCAGCATCATTACTCCAGTCTTCAGTGTCACATGATCCTTCAGAAATCAGTATAATATGAGGATTTATTATCAATGTTGGAAACAGTTAAACTGCTTAATATTTTTTTATAACCTGTGATATAAATGTGATGTATATATATATATATATATTACTGTGCAAAAGTCTAAGGCACGTTAGTATTTACAATTGTTTCTTTAGTTCAAATGGTTTCAAGCCAGTTATTTGTATCTTTTGCTGCAGGAAATATCAGTTTAGATGGTAAATGGACTGCATTTATATAGCGCTTTCACAGACCCAATGGCAACCAAAGCGCTTTATATTTAGCCTCACATTCACCCATTCATACACCGAAGTTTAGATTTCCATACATTCATATTGCCCATTAATTGTAATAATCCAGTGAGTTCTCTTTCTAACATTCGTTCGGTATCTCACTATGGGAACGCCTCTGGGCGTGACCGATCGCGGAAGCACCAATTACACCACGTCTGCCAAATATGGCAGACCAATCGCTGCAGCGATCAGGGAGTCCCTCTCCCTGTATATAAACCGCAGGTACCTGCCGTTTCGTCATTCTCGCTCTCTTCCCCGTGGAAGATTTCGGAAGCTGTCCTCAGCAGACTTTGGGAACTATTTGCTTAACAGTTTTCAGACGGAGCCGGCAGGTAACGTCACAAACGCAATACTTTCCTGAAGTGGTTGAGTGACTTCGTCACTTAAGAGTGCGATAACTAACGTGTCAAGACGAGTTTTCCTGCTCTTAAGTTTTTCTATCCCTTTTCCAAGTTTTTCTGGGCGCTTACCACGCACCAAAAAAATAAGGAAAATAAGATAGCTCTCTATTCGCGACACAGCTCCGTACCAGTTATCACGTTGTGTGAAAGCTTACCGTACGAAGAGAGTGCAGCCCCATCATCATGGCCACCGCGATAGAACCGGAGAGTCCCGGAGGAAAAGGTCGTCCTCCGCATCCGTGTGCTTGTGGAATGTGGATTTCTGCTAAGGATACACACGGCCTCTGCATCTCCTGTCTGGGCGCTAAACACGCTCAGGCCGCGCTGTCCAACCCCGAGGGCTGCCCGCACTGTGCTACGTTCTCGTCTAAGACCCGAGAAAGGAGACTCCGCGTGGCTATAGCTGGAAAAGCGGACCCATGCCTCTCTGCTCAACCCAGAGAGGAGCCCATGGATTGTCCTCAGGCCACCTGCTCATGGGCAGATATGATGGAGAAGGTATCACCCGTCCTTCCCCCGCTGTTCGATCCGTTAGCGGGAGAGGAAGATGACGATGATGAGGTGTTGTCGAACATACTCGAGGACGAGGATGACGACGACGAAGATGCCATTCTTCCCCTGAACCAGTCCCGACCGCCGAGCGCACAGGATGAGAGTTCACCCTCCCCTGTACAGGTGGACACGGATCTAATCGAGGTCTGTCGCAGGGCCGCGACTAGATTATCGATTGACTGGCCATCCCAACAGGCAGGTCAAGGGGCTGAAAGAGACCTGTATGATGGAAAGAGACTTCCGTCACGTCTCCCGCCAGCGAGGCAGTTTATTCCGGCCGTCCCGGCCTGTGTGGCTGAAATGAAAAAGTTTTGGGATAAGCCTTTTTCACATCGAGTGCCCGTTAAGGGTTTCTCAAGGCTTGATGTTCAGGGGATGGAGGATCTAGGGATGGCGGATCCTCCCCCTGTGGAAACATCGGTGGCAAATCACCTGCACCCTGGCCGCAGAGCAGCGCTCTCTTCGACCGGAGCCTCGCTGCCAGGGAAAACAGAGCGCTTTGCCGCCTCTGTTTTCCAAAAGATCTACAAATCAACGGCTCTGTCAGTTCGCGCTTTGAACGCGACGTCCCTCCTTACAGCCTATCAAGCGGAGCTATTAGAGGAGATGGGTCGTCAGCTGGACTCCGGATCTCCCAACCCAGTGCTCTGGGAGGAGATATGCGTCATCGCAGATTTGAACCTGCGCACGTCACGCGGAGCAGTTCAAAGCTGCGGACGGAGTATGGGCTTAGCAGTCGTGGGAGAAAGATCTCTGTGGCTGGGTTTGTCTGGACTCTCTGACAAAGAGAAAGCAGAGTTTTTGGATGCCCCGATAGATCCAAAGGCTATGTTTGGCTCCACGGTAACTGCGATGCGGCAGCAGTGCGATCTGCGAAAGAGAGAGGGGGAAGCTTTCCAGGCCTGTCTCCCCAGAAAGCCGGCGGCTCGGCCTTATCATCCGAGCCGGCCGAACTTCAGACCCTCAGGGAGAGGGGGGCACTCAGATTATCAGTCTTCCCGCCCCGCTCCGCCACAACCGCCGAACAACACGGCCCCACAGTCAAAGCCCGGTTTTGTGAGGCCAAAACAGTCTTTCGCGGCCGCAGCAGCAAGACACCGACCGGCCGCCCCCCAGGGGAATAAGAAGAGGCGGTCGACCTGATACGTCAGTTCGGCAGCAGGAAGGGTTGGTAGACAGCACCCTGGGTTTCTCTGTCCCATCCCTTCAGAACGATTCCTCTCTCCCTCCCGCGGGGAAGAGGAGAAGGAATTCAGAGGTAAATTGTGTTCGTGTGGACAGTTCAGAGTCCAATGTGTGCGGGAATGTGGCCAATGTTCTGCTAGTGCCCCCCAAGAGATCGTTTCCCCCTCCACGTTCGAGGTCCGTTACGAGGGAGGAAGATCTAACGTTCACAAACATCCCCTCAAAAATAAAATTTTCTCTGACGCATCCAGGTCAAGGACCGAGGGCGCAGTGTGTGATAAGAAAAGAAAAAGATCACAGAAAATTAAAACAATCACTAACACAGACCGACATAACTCCTTCACTGGAGCGGTCTCCCCCCCCTTTGCCGCTAGAGGGTGCTGCTGCACCTCTAGTGAGCGAGGACGGGAAGGGCCCACTCGCTGCTCAGGCAGTGAACTGGCGCGCATGCGCAGTTCATCCCTGGGTATTAACCACTGTAGAGAGGGGATACAGGCTTCAATTCGCTGTAAAACCTCCTCTGTTCAATGGAGTGGTTATTTCAGTGGCCAAAGGGGAAGCAGCTCTGGTTTTAGAGGAAGAAATAGCCTCTTTAATAAGAAAGAAAGTGATAAGAGTGATTCCAACGGAAGAAAGCCAGAAGGGCTTCTACTCCCGTTATTTTGTGATTCCCAAGAGAGGAGGAGGTCTCCGTCCCATTCTGGATTTACGGGTCCTCAACAGACACCTCAGAAAATACAATTTCAAAATGCTGTCTGTCAAAACATTGTGTCAAAATATTCGGCAAGGAGACTGGTTCACCTCAGTGGATCTCCAGGACGCATATTTTCACATAGATATTTTTCCTGCGCACAGGAAATATCTGAGGTTCGCCTATCAAGGCACAGCATACGAGTATACGAGAATACCATTTGGCCTCGCTTTAGCACCTCGAGTATTCAGCAAGTGTGTGGAAGGAGCCCTGACTCCGTTAAGGAGATCAGGGGTCAGGATTTCATCATATCTGGACGATCTGCTCATCTGCGCGCCGCTCCGACGGCAGGCAGAGAGCGACACTCACACACTAGTGACGCATATGGAGAGATTAGGTTTCAGAATAAACCAAACGAAGAGTTGTCTATCTCCGTCCCAGGAAATAGTATACCTGGGCCTCAGGTTAAACTCGGTGACGTTTCGAGCCTTCCTATCAGAGGAACGCATCAAGACGTTTCACAGCTGCCTCTCCCTTTTTCAACGAGGGAGATCAGTCTCTTTCAGAATGTGTCTTCGGCTTCTAGGACTGATGGCCTCAACTGTATCAGTGGTTCCCCTAGGACTGTTGCGAATGAGGGATTTTCAGAACTGGACAGCGTCACAGGGCATTCGCCCCAGGAGCCGCCTCAGCCGCAGAGTGCGCGTCTCACCAGAATGCACGAACGCGCTATATCATTGGAGGGCCCCGTCTTTCCTCGGGACAGGATGCCCTCTGGGTCCTATCGTACTAAGAAAAGTGGTGACGACGGACGCATCTCTCACAGGCTGGGGCGCAGTGCTCGAGGGCAGAACAGTGAGAGGAGTTTGGTCTCCCACACTGAGAGAGAAGCACATAAATTTTCTAGAGCTACTGACAGTGTTTCTAGCTCTGAGACATTTTGTGCAATTTCTCAAGAATCATCATGTATTGGTCAGGACAGACAATACAACGGCGATAGCCTACATAAATCGTCAGGGAGGAGTGCGTTCTCACGCGCTTCACATGGTAGCGAAGAGACTGATTATGTGGAGCAGCAGGACCTTCCTGTCATTACGCGCGACGCATGTCCCGGGAATAATGAACAGGGGAGCGGATCTACTGTCCAGAGGGAATCCCCTGTACGGGGAGTGGAGACTCCACCCCCAGGTGATCCTCATGTTGTGGCAGAGATTCGGCCAAGCTGCCGTAGATCTCTACGCATCGCACGAAGACGCACAATGTCCCCTGTTCTTTTCTCTGGTCGGCGACGATGCACCATTGGGTGTGGATGCTCTAGCCCACGAGTGGCCAAACGAGTTACTGTATGCGTTCCCTCCGTTGAGCTTGATCGAGCCGACACTGCGGAGGGTTCGAGAACGCAGACATGTGATGATTCTGATCGCGCCATACTGGCCGGGGAGACTGTGGGTGGCGGAGATTGCGCAACTGCTCTACGACCAACCTTGGCCGTTACCAGCGCGCAGGGATCTCCTCTCACAAGCACGGGGGGAAATATTCCATCCTTCCCCTCAGAAGCTAGCTCTCTGGGCCTGGCCCGTGAGAGGATGAATCTGAGCACAGCCGGGTTACCTCCGAAGGTTATTGAAACGATTCAGAACGCAAGAGCTGCCTCGACTCGTTCTCTTTATAATCTCAAATGGAGAGTGTTTGAAGAATGGTGCGCAGACAGGAACATTGTTCCATTCTTGTGCTCTGTTTCGGACGTGCTGTGTTTCCTTCAGGACCTCCTGGACAAAGGCAGAGCTTTTTCCACGGTTAAGGTTTACCTGTCCGCTATATCGGCGTGTCATGTGGGTATTGATTCGGGTACTATTGGCCAGCACCCTCTAGTCTGTCGATTTATGAGAGGTGCACGTAGGCTACATCCAGTATCAAAACCGCTGGTTCCGCCATGGGATTTGTCTGTGATTCTGAACGCGCTCTCTAATGCCCCGTTCGAGCCCATTGAGGAGATTGCCTTAAAGCTGCTCGCTTTAAAGACGGCTCTGTTACTTGCTCTTACAACAGCAAAAAGGATGAGTGAACTACATGCTTTATCAGTTCACCCTTCATGTATGAAGTTTGCTCCGGGGGGTCAAAGGGTTAATTTTAGAACTAACCCGGCTTTCGTGCCCAAAGTATATAATCACGCGGATTCTATAAGAGCAGTGGACTTGCCAGCCTTTCATCCGCCTCCTTTTTCTTCTCCAGAGGAGGAGAGATTACACTGTTTATGTCCGGTTCGTACACTGTTTATGTATGTACAGAGAACCCGCATATTGCGTAAGAGCAACCAGCTGTTTGTCTCGTGGGCGGACTCTTACAAGGGAAAACCTATCTCCCGTCAACGCCTTTCCCACTGGGTGGTAGAGGCTATCATGTTATGTTACAAGAGCATGAATATAGAGCCCCCTGTAGGACTGCGAGCGCATTCGACTAGGGGGGTGGCTACATCCTGGGCTCTATTTAGAGGCATTTCTATTCAAGAAATTTGCGCGGCAGCCAGCTGGTCCTCTCCGCACACATTTATTCGCTTTTATAGACTGGATGTTACAGAACCTTCTCTGGCCCACTCAGTTCTGGGAGTGTGCAGTCAGGTGGTATAAGGTGGTTTTTAATAAAGGGGGCGTTTTCCTCATAGTCGGTTTATTTACCGTCTGAGACAGTGATTCAGTTACTAGCTACTTATATCCCCTCTTCTTCAGTCTGCTTCGTCAGCATATCGGCAATACGGGAGTTGTCTATATCCCATAGTGAGATACCGAACGAATGTTAGAAAGAGAACGATAGGTTACTGACGTAACCCCGGTTCTCTGATAACATGAAGTGAGGTATCTCACAACATTGCCCTCCTTGCCTTTTCGCACGGAGAAGAGATATGCGGAGAATGACGAAACGGCAGGTACCTGCGGTTTATATACAGGGAGAGGGACTCCCTGATCGCTGCAGCGATTGGTCTGCCATATTTGGCAGACGTGGTGTAATTGGTGCTTCCGCGATCGGTCACGCCCAGAGGCGTTCCCATAGTGAGATACCTCACTTCATGTTATCAGAGAACCGGGGTTACGTCAGTAACCTATCGATTTTTGTATGCACAAGGAGTCTGACAACAGCCGGCATGATCTAAACTCATCATCATCATCATCATTGAGTCCGTCTGGGATTACATGAAGAAACAGGAAAAAAACGGGAAAAAAACGAAATAGACTAAAACCAGAAGAACTGATGCAACGCTTGAAGAAACCCAATGAGCTTTTGTCTGAATGATATTTAAAATGTGGAATATTTTAAGGATTTTTATAAGGTTCGATACAGCTGTAGGCCTCAGATCAAGCCGTCAATAACAAAGTCTGATCTTCTACAGTAAATCAATGTGTGAGCGGAGTTGTAATGAGGTGTGTGTGTGTGTGTCTGAGTGAGTGAGAGAGTGTGAATGTGTGTGTGAGAGTTTGTGTGTGTGTGTGTGCGTGTGTGTGTGTCTGTACATGCATGCTTGTGTGTGTGTGTGCGTACGTGCATATGAGTGAGTGTGTGTGTGTGTGTGAACGAGTAAGTGAACGAGTGAGTGAGTGAACAAGTGAGTGTACAAGTGAGTGTGTGTGTGTGTGAACGAGTAAGTGAACGAGTGAGTGAGTGAACGAGTGAGTGTGTGTGTGTGTGTGTGTGTGTGTGCGCAAGTGAGTGAACGAGTGAGTGAGAGTGTGTGTGTGTGTGTGCGCAAGTGAGTGAACGAGTGAGTGAGTGTGTGTGTGTGTGAGTTTGTGTGTGTGTGTGTGTGTGTGTGTGTGTGTGTGCGTGCGTGTGCATGCATGCTTGTGTGTGTGTTCGTGCATACGAGTGAGTGTGTGTGTGTGTGTACGAGTAAGTGAACAAGTGAGTGAACGAGTGAGTGAGTGAACATGTGAGTGTGTGTGTGTGTGTGTGCAAGTGAGTGAACGAGTGAGTGTGTGTGTGTGTGTGTGTGAGAATGTGTGTGTGAGTTTGTGTGTGTGTGTGTGTGTGTGTGTGTGTGTGTGCGTGCGTGTGCATGCATGCTTGTGTGTGTGTGTTCGTGCATACGAGTGAGTGTGTGTGTGTGTGTGTGTGTGTGTGTGTGTGTGTGTGTGTGTGTGTGTGTGAACGAGTAAGTGAACAAGTGAGTGAACGAGTGAGTGAGTGTGTGTGTGTGTGTGCGCGCAAGTGAGTGAACGAGTGAGTGAGTGTGTGTGTGTGTGTGTGTGACCGACCGTGTCCTGAAGTGCGGGTGATGTTTGATGTATCCCAGCCATGTGTCTCTTATGGCCTGCCGGAGCTCATGATGATGCCGGGCCGACAGAACGCCCACCAACACCTCATGCACAGCCTTCTGCTTGCCTAAAAATACAATATTTAACAGAAACACAACAATCAGCTGATGTTCTCCGACACGGCATGTGTAAAAAGCCTTTCTGGCAGAACAGATGAAAGTCTCTCGACCCGTTGGATCCCCTAATGGTGTGTCACTTGTGTCCCATTACACCCTGTGTGACAGACATCACAGTAAGTGTGTAATGCGCATCCGAGCCTTTGTTGCCGGGTAAATCTCTCAGAGACTTCAATGAGATCTCAGACACTTTCTATCTACACACACTCTTCTATTTATATACGACTGTCAGATCACTAATGCAGGCTTCAGACCTGTCAGTGAGGATGTGCATTCATTTCACATCTCAACCCTCAATTAGTGATATTATACCACATGCTTATGGAACATTAATGTGCAATGGTCAATGCATTGAGTATTAATGTTCTTATACACTGATTATTCACGTTTTAAATGCAGTCAACATTAAAGTTCTATATGCATTGGACGGTCTATACATTATATTATGCATTATGCATCGTTTCGTAAGAATTGAGCATTAATGTTAGGGCTGTAGACGATTAATCGCGATTAATCGCATCCAAAATAAAAGTTTGTGTTTACATAATATATATGTGTGTATTGTATATAATTATTTTGTATATATAAATACACACACATGCATGTATATATTTAAGAAAAATTTGTTATTTATATATAAAATAGTTCTAAATATATAATATAAATCATATAAAAAATATATATGCAGTATATAAATGCAAATATTTCTCAAATATATACATGCATGTGTGTGTATTTATATATACAAAATAATTATACACAATACACACACATATATTATGTAAATATAAACTTTTATTTTGGATTCGATTAATCGCGATTAATCGTTTACAGCTCTAATTAATGATATACAAGCAAAAAAGTATTAATGTTTTTATGCATTGGTCAATTATGTTCTACATGCATTTAGCATTAAGGTGACCTATGCATTAAATATAATATTTATACATTAAAGTAAATAGACAGATTTTTTATATGTATACACCATTAATGCTCAATGCATATGTATAGTATTAGTAAAATTAGTAATTGTTCTAAATAAAATGTGCAATAGTTTTTATTTTTACTCATCATCTATTTTCTATAAGAATTGAGCATTAATGTCCTATAAGCAGAGTATGAATTTTTTATGCACTGACTGATCATTCATGTTCTAATCTACATTCATAGAACGTGCATTAAAGTTCCATGTGCATTGAACATTAATATTTCATATATTAGATGGATGGATGGATGGATCAGTTATACCATTAATGTTCAATGTATGGAACTTTAATTTTATATATATATATACATATATATATTAGTAATTAATCTATATAAAACGAGCAATAGTTTACATATGCAGTCAGCATCTGAATTTATATGCATTATTTTTTCTAATAGAATTGAGAATATGCACTTTTTATTTAATCTTTACACGTTCAGTTAAGTGTTCATTTTCTAAATAACCTGAGCACCAAGTTTCTATATGCACTAATATATCCATATGCATCAGCTTCATAAGAACTGATTAATAAAGACTTGCATGCATGCATTAATTGTTCTATAAGCGAATATATTAATCCACCTTATGCGTCCCGGACGTGTCGAGTGCAGAGGTCACACCAACAACACTTACTCTTCAACACAAACTGGCATGCCTGCAGATAACAGTGCGACCGAATAAGAGAAAGTGGAGAAGTTTCAGCCCAGAGGAGCGGTACCTGCAGAGCTGAAGCCCAGCAGCAGCGCGGTTCTGTCGGTCCAGCCGAGCCAGTGGAGCAGAACCGCGAGAACACACGCAGACAGCGCCGCCGCGGAGCTTCTCATGGACGGACCGACGCGTAACGGGCAGCGCTCAGACCCGTTCCCGAACACACCGGCGGCTCGACCCGCATCACGGAGGACTTCTGAGGAGTCTCGGACGCGCCCGCGTCATGTCTAACTGCGCGCTGATGACGACACGGGTCGGACAACCAATAGGAGTGCAGCGGTTGACGCGCTGTGCCTTCTGGGAAAGGTAGTTTTATTAAAATAAACGCTGTAATTCATGTTTTTATTTTTAAAAAAGTTTTAAAAAATCATTATTAAAGTTAATTTAATATTCAACAATATTATTGATCTGCCTGCACTGACACCGTTTCATTTTTTTTATATATATATATATTTTTTTAGAATTCAAATTATACAGTAATCATCATCGTACAACAATATTGCTTCAGGATGACAGATATCACGTATCTTTAAACAAAATAACAAGTCACAAGAAAGAACAATAAACAAAATAAAAATAAAAAATATAAATAAATAAAAAGATTTCTTCCTTTTTCCTAAATACAAACAATCGATTCATAAAATTTAGTAAATCTAGTGGGGCCATTACAATGTAAAGAATTTTTCCATAAAGGCTAACAAAATATCATTCTTTTTATTTTTTTATTAACTTCAATGACTTTTTTAGCGATTCCATCTCAATTAAGAATAAATTACATTTAGGTATGCCTTTTGCAAATTTCTGTTTATGGATGTAATATTTACCATGCGAGATGTAAAAGTTCACCACATATTCAAACATTTTAACACCGTTTAATAAGAACTGAACCGAGCTGGACGATGACATCACGGTTTTCTCCAGATGTATATATATATCCTATTTTCTCCTATATATATATATAAATTAACTAAATTAATAACTTTTTTTTTTAATAACTAAAATGAAACTGTTTTGCATTATTTTCCTGTTATCTCTGTAAAGCTGCTTTTGAAACACTCTGTACTGTAAAAAGTATTAATAAATGTGACTTGACTTGATTCATTTTATTGCAGGAAAAGAAACACTGCATCGAAATAAAATAGCATAAAAGGAAAACCTCAGTCATAATTCTTAAGAAACGTGTTATTATTATTGTTATCAATGAGATTTTACAATAAGAGAAATCTCAGCAAGAAAGACATCAAATTTAGGGAAAATATTGAGAATAATAAAGTGTACAATGATGAACGCTGTGCTTCAAGTTTCCTGAACTCACGATAACTATTACGTCAAGTTAGTGATTGCCTTTTTTTGTAGTTCATTTTGATTTGTTATTCTTTCTACTGTTTCTTTTGATGCTAATATGAATGTAATAGATAATAATAATACACTGTGATCCTCTGTATGTGTATGTTATATATTGTTCTTGATCTTGGTAATGCAATAATTTTTTTTTTTTTTAAAGTTCATTTTGATTTGGTAAATGATAATTGTAACAAAAATAATTATGAGATAAAAAGTCAAAATTATAACATACTAAGTCATAATTATAATATAAAAAGTCGAAATTATGTCAAAGCCATACTTATTATATTACATGTCACTAATATTACTTATAAATTATGACGTAAAAAGTCGAAATTTCGTGATAAATAGTCATAGCTGACTTACAAGCCCATTGGCAGATAGATGTAATATATTAGAAATAACTAATGCTCTCGTGTTTAGTCTGAATCACGAGTAGAATTATTATTTTTTCGATTGTTAACAACTTTTA